>NC_056735.1:1397288451-1397440951 GCF_019279795.1 Protopterus annectens
GATCTGTTTGGCTAAGTTTGCAGATGACTGCAAGCTAGGAGCAATCATTGAATCCCCAAATGATTTGGCTATCCTGCAGAAAGGTTTGCTAAAATAAATAACTGGTGCCAAAATCATGGACTGAAACTAAATGCCAGAATTGCATTATTGGATCCTTTAGGAAGTCATCTATTCCAGGGAACTAACATTGACAATACTCCCCTAAGAGTTAACCGAGTTGTTTGGGATTTGGGAACTTATATGGACTACGACCTAACTTTTGATAGGTGTCCATTGTTGTAAGAAATTCCTAACATATTACACAGCTTATAAACAAAGGGACTGTATCTCGATCTAGGGATGTCATTGTCACACTTTACTCTGCCTTCATTAGGCCAATCATTGAATATAATGCACTCTTTCTCATGCATCTTTCCAGACACATGCAACAACTGAAATGCCCATAGAGATATCTTACTAAAAGGATACAAAGCCTAAAAATGTCCTACATGGACTGACTCAAAGCCCTGTCACAATACTAGTCATTCTACAGACTGCTAAGGGGTGACCTGTATCTGGCATACAAGGCTCCCTCCAATCCAATACTGATGGATTTACTGTACATCTGTAAGTGAAATGCCATAAGAAATACTCAGCCTAGTGACCTAAATCACTTCTGCAACCTCAGAGTAGTTTATAGGGACAGGTATATCTCATAAAGGATACCGCTGCTTTGCAACAAACTTTCCATCCACATAAAGCATACTTCACCCTTGTCCATATTAAAGCACAACTTGGCTCTTTGGATGGAAACAGAAAATTTGTCCCAGGACTACCCCCTGTACTACTAATTGAAAGAGTCAGCTCCTAAATGCGTTATTTCATGCAAGTGTCCATTCAAATTATCTTTACTAGTTATTCTCTTTAAGGGTAATATATAATTATTGACCACAGGATGGGTAAAGGCCATTCTCTAACCAAATGGGCTAGATTAACCTGAGCACAAAAAAAGAAATTGGCTAGGCTTAAAATGGCCCCACAAAGGCAGGTAACCAAGTACAGACCTATGAGCTTATGAACCTATATATTAACATATACTGCAACTGTACTTCATTTATTTGTTACATGTATTATTTGTTTTTCTTTCTTTTTGTACATTTTGGAGTGTTATTTTTCACCCATATCACCTCTAGAAGGGTTAATGCATTCAATAAAGTATAAACAACTAAAAGGCAAACAGAGGCAATGAGATAGAAAAATAAAATAAAACAAAGTACAGTCTTTGCTTGTAAGTACAGGGCTCTTTTTACTTTATGGACTTTTGAGACTTCCATGGGCTTTTGAAAGTTACTCTGCTAAATGCCTATATATTAGTATTTGATTATAACTCTTAGAGATTTGTAGTACAAATGGATCAAAATTTGGTCATTGCTCTTTTACTGACACTATTTATTTATTTAAATTTGTTTACCCATGGTAGAACACTGATCAAACAATAAATAGTATAAGTCTCAGAATATATCACATGGTGCCATTTTGGAACATAACTCATTCAGCTCAATTGAGACATTTGGTTGGGTGTCTACTAGATCCATCACATTTCTGTTTAGATAATCATTTTTTTTTTAATTCCAAAACTTCCCTTGTCAGTTCAAGGACTTCGACTAGCTTTCTTGTACAATAAAGGGTCCCTTGGTATTTAGGTTTGCCACACCTCCGTTTCAAAAAGGAAACAGACTATCGGAGTTTGTAAATCGGCTGATTTACTATGCTTTTTTTACAGAAAAACATAGTAAATCAGCCGAAAGCAGGCAGCAGGAATGAAAAAGAGGGTGTTCCGAGTCGAGTGATATCATTGTGACATCACAAAAATGGGTGGAATGTGGGTGGGGGAGTGGGTGGGATGGGCGGTGTTACTTGTGATGTGAGGGATGTGGCTTTACTCCAGTTTTAGCCACGAAGGAAGGTGGCAACCCTATTGGTTTTACTACTTCTTAATTGTCCTCACCTCTCTTTTTTTAGTGTCTATATCACAATACTTCAGTTTACTGAGTCATCTGTGAGACTGAGATGTTCTTTATATTGATCACTTCTGTAGTAGCCTTAGCTATATTGGTTATATTCTGCAAAAGATATAACAGTTGGCCAGCTTCCAAAGCTTCAGGGCACCTTACATGCTCCCAAGTTGTCAAGCAGCTTGACTGAGCTGACTAAAACACTAGTACAGGTGTGAAGCCCTTCAGAGCTTTACTGTCATTAAAGACTATGCTCCTCTGAGTCTTTTGAGGATCCACAGGGGGCATGGCTTTCCTTAGCTGGCAAATAAGTTCCCTTTGGGGGGTAAACTTCAATTTTCTTCTTTTATTACTTTCCTCTTCAGGAAAGTTATTTTAAGCCTATGAGTCTTGTGTTTTAATGGATTGTCTCGAGACTGTAACGTACTTTTAAATAGAACGCTCGTTGTTTGGCAGTTTAAAGGTAGTATTATCCAACTGAAAAACTATATATTATGTATTTGATTGCAGCTCTTAGAGATTTGTAGTACAAAAGGATCAAAATTTGGTCATTTCTCTTTCACTGACGCTAGTCCTGGAACTGACAAGGGAAGTTTTGGAATTAAAAAAAAATGATTATCTAAACAGAAATGTGATGGATCTAATAGACACCCAACCAAACATCTCAACTGAGCTGAATGAGTTATGTTCCAAAATGGCACCATGTGATATATTCTGAGACTTATACTGCTTATTGTTTGATCGGTGTTCTACCATGGTAAACAAATTTAAAGGTTGTTTATTTTAAGGTTGTAGGGCTACCATAGTGTTTGAAAGTGCATTCAGATTGTTGCTCCCATGGTCATCCTTCTTCTAGCCACAAAAACAAAAAGTTAAGCAAACAGCCTTTGCCACCAAAGCTGGTTAACAATTTGCCTCAGCTGCAGGTGGGTGACTCTGCTATGGCCATTTGTTGTACCTCAGACCATTCATCTCTTAGCCTGGATCCTTCTGGTATAGCAGCTACAACCACTATGGACTGTGGGTTAGCCACATCCTCTGCGGCTGTCGAGGTCCCCTCAATTGGCAAGGGAAAGTCACTCTTGGAAATCCGGGGAGAGGGAACAGGGAAGGGTGCAGTGCTGTGTCAGAATGCTGTGCCCATCCCTGGGGAAGCAGTAGCTGCCATTAGAAACACGACTGGCTCTTTCTTTGCTGTCAAAAAGAAACAGGAAAACCAAGCATGTATTTACTTGTCCTCAGTTTCTCCAGATAGTAGCTTACTGGGACTGTCTCTGGATTTAATTCAGGTTTCTGATCCTTCTTGTAGAGTAGTTTCCAGTAAATGACAGAGGAATGCCAGCTTTCCTAATGAGAATCAATATTCTGAATCTGAACAGCAAGATGCAGGGATGGATTCAGAGTTTTGTCCTCAGATTTCTGATTCAAACTAAAAGAAGCACTTTCTGATTCTCCCTGGAGGGGTCTCATTGTCTCAGACTATTGCTAGAGTATCCCTGGTGTATTAATGAAGAGAACTCTAAGGTTTCTCAGTCCCTCAAAAAATACTATGATACTATAAGGATTTTCCTGATCCTGCACCATTCCTCATATCTTACTTCCTGCAATTTTCCTGTTATTCAGCCAGCTGTCCCCAAAAAGGCAGATGGGATGTATAAAGTTCCTCATTCTTAATTTTTATACACTATTCCCATACCTGACTCAGCATCTATAGCATTAGTTGACTCATGTGCTGCTAAGCACAGTTAATTCCTACTTTTTCTAATGAGGATGGGAAGTTATTGATAGGTGTGGAAAAATGTGTATACTTCTGCAACTTTGAATTTCTGAATTTTAAACTGTCAGGCTCATAACAGCTTATTCTGACAAATTGTGAAAGTATGAGGAATGGTTTATCTACAGTTTCTTCTTGAGAAGTAGACTCTGCTGCTCATTGTTTGAAGGGTATGTGTGTATGTAGGACTCTTTTGAAACTTCTTTTATGGCTATGGCCACTGGTATGGTTTGCTTAGCTGCATTTTCAGAACCTTCCATGCAGCCACAATAAAAATGAGATTTTAAAGTCTCCCTTGGGTAAAGATTTAGTGTTTTCCCCCTGTGCTGCAGAGGTGAGCAAAAAGTGCATTAAAAGGGCCAAGCTGATCCAAGATATCTTTAAGGATTTTAGTCCTGCTTTTCCAAATTGTCTAAGAGATTTTCTTTGTCCTCATCCAGCTTTGTCAAAAAACAGGATAAACAGTCTCAACATAATTCAGGTAAACAGATGTTTAAGAAGTGGAAAAGAGGTTCAAAAAAGAAGTCTCAGATCTCTGAAAACCAAGGACACTCCCAAGTGTGAATGACTATCCAAGAAACCTTATGACCCCCTCCCACCCTGCCCTTCTTTCTCTTCCGGAAAGTCTGAATCTCCATTTTTCTCTTTGGCAACAGATGGGTTTAGAAAATCATTCATTAGGGTTATAGATGGCAGTGGGAGGAAATTCCTACTTTTCAGAGGGTCATTCCTCATCCTCCAGATCAGACTGTTTTGTTTCCAGCTGTTCATCATCACATGCTGTCCAAAGAAGGGATAGAACCAGTTCCTCCTTCCCAGGTAGGGAAGGGGTTTTATTCAAAGATATTCTTAGTCTCAAAGAAAGAATACTCCTGGAGACCACTTCTGGATCTTTCTTTCCTAAAACTGATTGTGATATTGCTCAAATTCAAGATGATGTCATTTTACAACCTGTTGTCTCTTCTTCCTCTTCCAAGTTTCTTGGTAACACTAGACTTATAAGATGTTTATCACCACATTCCTATGTATCCAGAATGCATTCATTTAAGGTTTTATGTGTCTGAATCACATTATCAGTTCTCTGCCTTACCCTTTGGACTATATTCTGCATCAAGAGTGTTCACAAAATATCTAGTTCTAGTTATAGCTCATTACAGGCTATAGGTTATCCACATTTTTCCATTTAGATGACTTGCTTATCTTTGCAGAGTCTTTTTCAAAATATCGTTTGCACAAGCTGGGATTCCAAGAGAACATTCAAAAGTCTTTCTCCAACACAGGCTTATGCAGTGTTACTTCCACAGGAAAAAAATAGATCTTTATTTAGATCTAGTTCAAAGTTTTTCCACTCAGACATCAGTCACTGTGAGGGAATATATCAGGATTTTGGGTCTCATGGCATCTATGATTCTCATGATACCCCATGGTATGACTCCAAATGAGAAAGATACAGTGATATCTGAAGTCTCTTTGGTACAAGCATCAACAATCTTTTATCTTTTCAGATTTCAGTATGGGGGTTTGATAGAAAAGACATCCCTTGGGAGAGACAAAAGATATCCTTATATCAAGGTCTTGCTTTCTCCCTCCTTGCTCCAAAGCAGTCAGTCACCACAGATGCTTCAGACTTTGCTTGGGGAGCTGTTTTTGGAGAGATAGAAGTGCAGGAGATGTGGGACACCAAGGACAGATGGAAACACATACATATCAAGGAGATGCTTACCCTGATCAAGACATTTGATGCTCTGAACCATCTTTGGTCTACAAGACCTCCTCAAGTGGTTACAGCCAATACCACAGGGATATGGTATATCAACAATCAAGATGGAACTAGATCATATCCCATTTGCAGACTAGCGTCATTAGCTTGAGATATAGCTTCATATCACAACCTCACTCTACAGACATCATATATTCTGTCAGCGCAAAACTGTGTGGTCAACACAGCAATTCCAGGGCAGACACTCACAAATGAAAAACAAATCAGGGGGCCTTCTAAGATTTGATATATCTGTGGAGAGTTCCTCAAGTAGACCTATTTTCCAGGACTCCAGGCAAGAAGGCCTGCAAGACAAATGCTTTTTCTTTACTTTGAGGAGGAATGTTACTGTATGCCTTTCCAACATACCGCTGCTGTTGTGTGAAAGCCATCTCATTTATACATGGTAAGAATTGGTTGATATCTATATTCCATCCATTGCAGCAAGCCAAGATTGCTTATACTGTTACAGCAGCCAAGGTTTAGTGGAAGATACAGCATATGTTAGGTTCTCATGATTTTGTAATGGAATTATTCATGATAATTAATTTGATTTAGGGTACCCTTTCCAGCTCTGTTATATATCTCTATATATCTGTAATTCTAAAGGAGGGTAAGTAAGGGACTTTTGTTTTTCTTGTTTTCTATATTTCACAATTTTAGTTTCAGTACCTAATTTAACAGTCTGACAGTTTTGGTTGAGCTACCATTCTTTACAGCACTGAGCAGGTATGACCTCCAAGGGAAGGCATGGAGGTATTATAATTTGCCTGAAGGTTTCTATGCCTATTTCTTTTCTAACAGGGAAAACTGATGATATATCTTTTATTGGAAGTTTGAGTTCTACAACCTAATGAGGTTTGATTATTATAGATTATTTGTTTTAGAGATTATATATTTCTGTTTACAGGAAAAAGGGCCAAGTGAAACAAGCCATCATATTTCTCTTTTTCATCTGACTTTACATTTGTTTTTGTCTTTTGTGTTATCTGTGATGCCTCTGCACTGGCCCAGTAACCAAAAAGCCTCAATTTTCACTACTAGCACCAATGAGGGACATATGCATTGGGAGGATGACAAGTATACACACAGTAAAGTACAGTTTCACTTAAGAGCATACAGAGATCACAGTCAGTCTGGGGCTGGTTTCTCCATCTTTCTTCAGGTCCCCAATAAGACTCCCCACTAGCACAGCTATAGGGTTAGGATCTCAGCCAAGTGGTCAAGCCAAAACATCCAAACACCCTCTCTGTCCAACCAGTGCTTCATGTCCCTGCCCAAGTAGCTGACACATGCACACTTTGAGATTTGATTAATATGCAAACACACACCTGGGGATGACTCGCACAGGTTTACTAGCTATCTCCCCTTATGCCCAGACTATAAGGTAGTTATCACTGCCACCAACCACTACTTATCATCTAGTCTAAGTCCCTTACAAAGGGTGCCCAATTCCACTGTGTAATGTTACTATTATCCAAATGGTAAGTGTAACTAAGAGCAAGGCTATTGAGGGGGCCCATACAGTGTCACCAGCAAGTACTCTAAGAGCTTAAATATCTCTAAACAAACCAGCCACAATTAAAAGGTTTAAATATATTTAATAATAAATAACAGAACAAGACAATATGCAAACAACACAGTAACTACAGAGTACAGAAACACAGGAAATATTTTAAAACGACATTTCAGGACAGTCTCAAATAAATACAGAAAACATCTAAACTAATCTTTACTATATTCCTATCTATATATAAAATATACTGTGCCTGAATATTATTTACAGAGCAAGGCACATGCAGATGAGTGGATGTTCTTGCTAGGTCCAAGACAAGATACAAAATGCCCCCTCTCCCTCTCTGAAATAGTTCTTAAATTAATATTGCATATTACTGCTGGGTTAGTCTGGATGACATCACTCTTTGTCACCTGCCTTCAGTTCCCAGGCTAACAGAAACTAACATAATTTTCACATCTCTATGTGAGATGTATATATCTCTCAGACATTTGCAGAACTTGGAAGTCATATAACAATAAAATGTTTTTACATTTGAAACCTAGTAATTATTTCTGTTTCAAGACAATAGGAAAATCTCTAGCTCTAGACAGTTTGTCTGTTTCACTGAAACTTAGAGATAACCCAATCATAAAACAATTTCAACTTATTTTTTGAAGCTTTGCAAGTTAACTCAGTATGTTCCAGCTTCTACTATTAAAACATACATTTGCACAGGTATATAGTTTATATACATTTCTGTTCTTTTTCAGTAGGCTATACTGTGGTTACATTCTGGAAGCTCAGTACATAATATACAGTTTCCTTGCATTTGTAGGACAAGCATATGAATCATATTGCTATTCACAAATGACATATGATTATTTACAAAAATTCCAGACAGCTGAGCTGGCAGTGTCACATTCTCTTTTAGAGTTCTGCAGTTTCCCTTGTGGCTTGCTTTAATGTAAAAGTTTAATACCATATGTTCTCATTTTCTTGCTTTTTCCTTGATATGTTGTTTACATTCTTGATATAGTCTATTGTTCTAAATGCAAATGTCTAGCACACATGCATAGATGCACTTGTGAGTGTGAGACAAGGGTTTGTCCAGTTAGTAGACCTTATGGTACTACAGATGCTTGTGTGCTAGTAGTTCATGTTGTACCAGCTCACTGCCGCTTGATCTAATTGACAATTGCCATAATTCTTACTAGCACAATCCTAGATAATTGCTTAGATCATTGAACACATGACCCCTGCTATGCTGCATGGTCACATTTAACCTTAAATCAGACACAAATATGTGTTTGGGCAAGGTGTGGCAGATCAATTCTCTCCACACAACAGCCATACCTTTCCTGAACACTTATTCAGGCAGTAGCAACCCATGCAAGTAACAAGACATTCAAATTCCTGTCTGTAAATCAGTGGTCTTTCCACTCCTGGGACATGAGCACTTGTAGTAGAACCAGCTTAATAATATAATATTACATATCTCATGGCATTAAACCCTTTCTTGATCTCTTTTATAGATATTATAGTTAAATGTCAGTCCTCTTTATTCTTTACAGGGACATCAATTTATTGTTCTGAAAGACTTGAGCTACCTATGATTTAGAAATACATATCAATACTCATTAATATGGTTATCATATTGTGAATGCTGCCAGCCCACCTAGCTAGAACTTTGATAATTCTATGTCATTGTTAATATTAATATGATCCATAGGCTTGTCTACAAATGTAAGAAAACTATATGTTCTGTGCTGAGCTTCAAAAATGTAACCACAGTGCACCCTGCTGAAAAAGAGCAGAAATGTATATGGACTATATGACTATGCAAATACATGTTTTCATGGTAGAAGTTGGAATATACAGAGTTAACTTGCAAAACTGTATGAAAATAAGTTGACAAGTGAAGAGTTTTATGATGATGTTTACCACAGCTAGAAGACAGAATGTCTACAGCTAGTTTCTTTCTATTATCTTAAGGCAACAATAATTACTAGCTTTGAAGTGTAAAAGTGTTAATTGTTTTACGACTTCCAATTCAGACAAGCTTCTAAGAGATAAGTGTCAGCTTCTAAGAGATAAGTATTTTTCATAGAGACATGTTCAATTCTGTTGGTATCTGCTTAGCCTGGAAACTAGAGGCAAGTGTAAAATAGTGATGTCATCTAGTTAGCGCAGCGGTAATGTGTATTATTAATTTAAGAAGTATCTCAGAGAAAAAAGTCTGTGCATTATGTATTTGTCTCTGGACCTTTAATCATCCATTCAGCACTTGCCTTGCTCTGTAAGTAAGACTTCGATCATAGTATCTCTAGTTTAGATAGATAGGAAAATAGTAAGATCAGTCGAGATGTTTTCTGTATTGATGTGAGACTGTCCTGCAATGTTGCTTTAAAGTATTTCCTGTGATTCTGAACTCTGTTGTCACTGCATTGGGTTATTGATTATTGTCTTGTTCTGTTATTATTTATTATTAAATATATTTAAAACTTTTAATTGTGGCTACTTTTGTTTAGCGATATTTCAGCTCTTAAGGTACTTGCATGTATTTGGTAACACTGTATAGGTCACTCTTAAATAGCCTTAGTCTTGGACACACTTACAATTTGGATAATAGTGACATTACACAGTAGAATAGGTCACCCTTTGTAAGAGACTAATAGTAGCTGATAAGCGTGGTTGGTGGCAGCTGGTACTTCCTTATAGACTGGGCAGAAGGGGGCATAGTTAGTGAACCTGTGCCAGCCTTCCCCAGGAGTGTCTGTGTGTATAGAAATCAAATCTCAAAGTGTGTGTATGTCAGCTACTTGGGCAGGGACATGAAGCACTGGCTGGGCAGAGAGGGAGCTGGAGGTTTTGGCTTGACCACTCAGCTGAGATCTTAATCCTATAGCTGTGCCATTGGGGAGTCTTATTGGAGATCTTGTCATCCTCCCAATGTACATGTCCCTCACTAGTGGTAGTGGTGAGGTTTGAGGCTCATTGATTACGGGGCAGTGCAGGGGTGTCACACATATAATCAACTTATTGTCAGCAAAGAAATTAAAAGACAGACATCATTGCACATATTTATATCCCTATTTAGAGACAATATTATGCTCAATTCATGATTACTCATAATGCATATCTGACACCTGCCTTAGAAAGTCTCATATTTTCTAACTTAGCCAGCTGCAATGCATGCAATCTGCATGATGGTAATATGTTACATATTTTTGTGGGAAGTAGTTATACAAGATAATTATGGAGACTCTTGTAACAAAAAATCATGAAGGTATCAAGATAGTATTATTTTTATAGTGTTATTTTTGGAAATGTGTTATTCAACATATTCCACCCACTGACATAAACTCTATTGATCTGAAAGGGCTATTCATTTTCATGCTTGTTAAACTATATATTACAAAATTATCTTGACTTAAAATCATTAGTTTGGGAAGGCTTTACAGAGTTAGCCCACAAATATTTATGAGCTTGTAAAGTAATACTATATTCTAACAATAATAAGACTATATTATGTTGTTTTGATTTGCCTCATTCTAATCCCCTTAAATATCTGTTTTCTCTTTCCTTTTTGCTCAGTTTTGCACATACTGTAGAATTACTGTCTATATTGGTACACACATTTTTGTCTTTGAAGAGAGGCTTTAACTTTTTCACTCTCATTTTATACATTATGCTTCCTGTTTACAATATATGTAGATTTTTTTTCATTGTTATAGGTACCTCTTGTAAATTATTTAGGATTTTCAATAATTGTTGTCTTGTTTATTATGTGGTTGCTAAATCAATATGAACGTTTAATGAAACAAATGTTGGGAAAAAATAAATTCCATTTGCATGGCATAAAGTCCAGGAATTATGCCTATAATTTTGAAACATCTGGTCATTACTATGTTTCTAATACAGACTTTAATTCACCTATACATATGTGAAAATAAAACCAGATTACAAGAACAGAACACTGTAAGCAAACTGATAGCACTGTAAGTTATAATTATAAAAAGAAATACAAGTTATGTTGAATAAGTGATTTGGCTTAAAATACCTAATTCCATGAAAGTGTGATGTTTTTCCAATACCTGGACAGTCAAAATAAAAGGAAAAATGAGTGACCATGCCTAATACAGATTTATAAATTTACAGCCAACTTCCACAAGTTATGATTTATACCTCATGGTTTTCTACAGATGCCAGTGATAGATAATATCATTAAAATTAATACTTCCGAGTTTGGGATCTCAGTGGTAATATCCACCTTTTGTAGAAGTATTTTACTTCTATAATTTATTAGTTTCAAGGGGCAATCAGTGGCCTTGCTTGGAATAAAGTATATGTTGTACATATTACATAAGATCCTAGGAGGTTACTATGCTAACAGTCCTAGGGCCTTTTTCAGCCTAGCCATTCATACCCAAATTTTCATAATTATCAATGCCAATTGGATAGAATGGCTTTCATATATGTCTGTGACTCAGGGCATCTACATACTGCCTCTATCCATAAGGCCACAGGCAACTGGCCAGGGGCATTTCCCATCCATTAGTCCAAACTGTGTTTAAATAGGCTTAGTGAAGAGCTATTTCATATGAATGGGGAGTCTGTTCCAGAGAAGGGGTAATCTCTGAGGCACATACCTATCCCTCCAGCATGTTTTACTTATGCCACAGACAATGTTTAGATCCTTAGATCATGTATTTCTAGTGATATTTGTTTTGCAAATATGTAGCAGATCCATCAGGGCTGGATCAGAGAATGCCTTGTAGGTTAGACATAGATCACCCCTTAGTAGAATGTAGGAGACAGAGCACACAGACAAGGCTTCAAGGCAGTCTGCATAGGACATTTTATTTAGTGTTGAGTATAATGAGACATTGATCTCCTTAGATCTGGATGCCATGCCCTTACTTATAAATTGCATATAATAGAATTAATGGAAATAAGTACATTTAGAAATTAGGTATAGTGATAAGCCCTGGTATTAACACCTAGCAATTTGTACAGTAGCTTGATATTTAGGACATTTCAAGGGACATTTTTTGGGGGGGGTTACATGTGTGATAGACTATAGATCTAGTTTTGGATTTATGTCAATAACAGAATCTTTCCTAGCAAACTGAGGTCAATGTATTTTCAGTCTAGCCCTAGCAACCTGTACTGTACATACTCATTGTTTGACAGGTGAAGTATGCCTGGCTCAAAATGCTATTATAGTAGTTTAATGATATTCAAACTCCATATAAAAGTAAACACTTCTGAAATCTCCTTTTGCACACCTCAATCTAAAACGTTCTTATTTTCATAAAAGTAATGCCTTTTTGGGTTAATTCTCTTTTAGCCCAAAAAAAGTATGATTACACTATTTAACACAAAATAGAAGGCAATTCCGTTCTAAAGGCACTGTTGTAATCATCAAAAATATTTAGCGGGACCAGGTATTGCATCTGGATGCACTTACTGAAGAATAAGAAGTACGGAATGCTAATGTCTGGCATTATTGATTGACTGTTAGGCTCCATGACTTATGGAGGCCATGCTCAAGATTTCTGAATGAAGCTCATGGAGAAAACTAGACAATACCAGGGGCTCTTTATAAATATTATTGTAATCCACTTAAAATGTTAATAAAGCAGCAGGTCTTACCTCATAACACATTTCTAAACTATAAGAAGAATGAAAATCTAATGACTATATTGACTGACTGTAGTCGTACTTAAGTTACAAGGGATGGAGAAAAAGAAGAGGCCACATCAGGGAAGTTCAGTAAACTCAAGGACAGGTAAGACTTAGCATGAACTTTTCCTCTCTCTTGGCAGTGACAACACAGTATGCCACTGTCTGACAGTATTACTAATAAGCCACGTACAACACAGTATGCCGCTGTCTGACAGAATTACTAATAAGCTACATATGCAGGATTCTCTATGGATACACTAACTGTTACTGAAGTAAGAGAGGTAAGTCAGTCAGCGGCTTGCCCTGTGGTGGCAACTTTCAGGAAGACTACTGTAAGATGGATGCTGTACTATACTTAGTAACTAGATAGTCACTAGGTTGCCAGGGTCATTTTACTGTAAATGGATATAAATAATTTGTGGAAGATGGAAGGCCACTATCTATTCATTGATATGTGTGCCTGTTTGGGAATTGCGCAGCATATGGTTTGAGAATCGCTAGATTTTTCAACACAGCAGAACCTCGTGTTATTATTTGGTAATGGTCCTGAATATCATAATACCTTAGAAAATGCAAGGAGGAGACTGTTACAAACTTTTAGTTAAAGCAGTGCAAGCATGTTACATGTTAGCACATGATGTACTCAGATAATGCAGTCAGATGAGCAGGATGTAGTGCTGAGACACACATGTAAGCATCATGGAGGGAAATTCTATTTATCCTAGGAGTGAGAAGCAGCTCTGAGGTTAAAAAATATATATATATATTTCTCTAAAATGTAAAATGTGATCATTGTTTCCAAAAAAAAAATATTTTACCATTCATCATTAAATTCATATTATTTAAGAAAAACTTGAAGCTGAGGTATCTCAATAATATAACTTATAACTTGTTTAACACGTGTTTAATTTCTTCTTGCTATGAGTGCTGCTCTGATTTGTATTATATTGACACAATTAATATAAACTAGCTTCTTAACTACTACTATGATATTTCGTATTTCACAAAAATGAGAAATTTTCAACAGAAAGTAAATGTAAAATTTGCTATTTTACAGTATTTACACTTGGCAATTTTTGAATGTAAAGCTTTCTCCCCCACAATTGATGGAACACTGCTTCTTACACATCCTTGTGTTGTGTTTGCTATTTCTGAAATGTGTACTTTCATGTCCTTAGATAATTTAAGAAGAATGAAATATTATGCGCTTAAACTTGTCTTGTACAAACAATCAGGCTCAGTGTGGGTCAAGAACATTGTATCCCATCAGGATTATATAAGTCATGAACATTCCCAAAGAAATCAATTAATTGGAAAAAATAAAACTAATGCTAACTTCACTGTAGCTTTACATCAAAATTGCAAAAATACTCTACAATTTAAAATATTCTAGTCTGTTAAAGGACGTTACGGGTTACTGAACTCATATCCCAGTGGGATGTGGATGTATATATATTTGTGTTTGTATTTGTTAAAATCAATAACAAATTCTGTTTTTGTCTTAAGGTTTTTGAATTTATAATCCAAGTCTATGCTTTCAGACTTTGACAAATACAGCCTCACGTTTTATGCATATTACAAAGGGTTACTTAGTAGAGTTCACCTTGTACTGAGATAATTAAGCCCATGAGTAGAAATTAGCAGCAATCTGCTAAACCATTTATGTTCAAAAATCTGACAGCTTTAATAATAGCAGCAATTTTCGAAAATGACCTGTCACCAGAAAACAGATTTTGTGATGCATAAGTACGTATGTACTTGAGTTCGTTTATCTGACCTACTCATTATTTCCTACTTAAAAAATAATTTATTTTTTACTAGTTTGATGATCTTGCATCACTGCATTGAAATGGTAATGTTTTAAATGTAATTTGGTTATAGATGAGACAATGTTACATAGCAAGGCATATGAAACGAACAGCAGTTGCTAACAAACTAAAGAGCTGCATAACACTCTAAACATGTGCAGTACATCTGTTAAAAGGAAAACACAGCAGTATGCTGTTACCCATTAATCCTGTTTAAAGAGAATAGTCATATCTGAAGAAAGGAAAAGTGAGATTATGAGGAGGAAATATTGCTAAAATGGAAAATACTGCTAGTTTTCTTTGTAAGTCTGTGCTAACTAAACTGTTTCATAATGGAGCCTATCAATGTCCTTTGTACACTATGCTGTATGAATAAATATTGCTTGTTTTCACAAAGATGAAAAAAACAATAAGTTGTTCAGATAAGTGACTTGTATGCTTATTCCTATAGTGTAGAGTAAAGCTAAAATGACATCCAACAAATTATACTACTATGTCCTCCCTTTTAGGTATTGAAAGGATGGTATGCAGAGAACTATGAATCAGGGAGGGGAAGTATAATTTTTAGAAATATAATTGGATCATATAATTTTTTGAGTGTCATTTGCAGTATGTCTGTAGGAAAGATAATGCTGCAAAATTACCGATCTGTGCCAATTCAGAGTTCTAGCACAGTGACAGAAAGTTTATGAGCGAAACTAGTGAATAATGCTGATATATGCAAATAATTCAGATATGAATGAATCTCATGTGGCTAGGATTTTCCACTTTTTCTCATTAGCTTCTTGGTATCTGCAAAAAGAGGCATACAATGAGCTATTCATCCATTATGTTACCATCGTCAAACCATTCTTTGAACTCACCTCTTTTTTAACTATACACATTTGGACTTGGATTTTTTTGTCTGATATTTTTATGGGTTATTTCTTAATTGTTTGCATTCAGACCTGGCACTGCATTATATATTTTGCTGACCTACAGAATGGCAGTATAGCGTGAATGTAACAATCATTAGTGTGGACACTGATAAATATGAAATTGTACTTTCTTCCAATGATGTCAGTGCAGGAGAATTCCCCCGACCCTAAGGTACATCAGTCTCAGAGATGATTACATTAAGTTAGATAGCATAGGGGATAAGGTCCCTCATATAGCTGACTTTAAATTTGGATTTAGTTTACTTTTTCAGGTGTAGGTAGAATACAATATATACTGATGTCATTTGCATAGGGGGCAAGGAACGTTCCAGTATTTACTTATAATCAAACTTTGCGCAGTTCTTGTGACATATTTTTCTCTAAGTTCTTTCAGCTTTTGTCCAGTATCACCTTCAAAGAAATATGGTACAGTTTTCCCATTTGCTTGCTTGCTGTAGAAGCAGGGCTCAAAGCATATGATACTACTAATACATTGAAAAAAAGAACATTAGGAACTGAACTCCTCACCGTGCTTTATTCTTTTTTCATTTTAGTGGAAAATATTTCTGCAAAACCACAGTGTTCAGAACTTGATGCCTGCTTCTTAAGCAAACTATGGTTACATCAATCATTCTGTGGTATCCAGAGAAGACTGAGAGATTCAGCCAGATAATGACCTGTTTCTGTCACAGATGGTCCATGAGTTTTTTAACTGTTTGAATTCTGTCTAATATACAGAACTAAATGTTGGGATAGCATTCACCAGCATGTAGTGATATCTGCAGCTATGAAAGTGATATAAACATTATCCTTAATCAACGAGCATAGCTGGAGACACTGACCACTGTTGCGAAAATCTTAGAGATTATGTGGCTTGTGAGGTATTACAGCACAGAGCTTAGTGAGGTCAAAGCAATGATGTTAGTGATCCAAGCAAGGCTGTAGAATTTCAAGTCACTCATCCTTAGTAGCACTCAGGAGCCCTGCTCAGCAAATATTTCAATACTATCCCAGCACAATGATCAGATCTTGCTTAAGTAAAATGAACAGCACTACATGTTGGCTTGTCTACTCATGTCCCATTTTAAAGAAACATAATTGTTCTTCAAATCAAATCATATATAACTTTGAAAGGGGAGCCCTACTGTTATCATCACATAGGTACTCCTCACTCAAAATATTGATCCAAAAAATCACCAGCAAACTGTAGTCAGACCTGGAAAAGAGTAAGAAAGTTGAGTTTGCTGTTTTCCTCATTTTCTCCTTTTTCTATAAGTTTTGTGATACTGGAGTTGGTATCTATCTATCTATCTATCTATCTATCTATCTATCTATCTATCTATCTATCTATCTAATTATCTATCTATCTATCTATCTATCTATCTATCTATCTATCTATCTATCTATCTATCTATCTATCTATCTATCTATCTATCTATCTATCTATCTATCTATCTATCTAATTATCTGTCTATCTATCTATCTATCTATCTATCTATCTATCTATCTATCTATCTATATAGTTTGGCATTTTGGAGGCTTACCCCACATTAGGTTGTCCTCCTGCAAAAGTGTTTTTGTTTTGTAACCTTGGGAGTGTTATTATTTTGGATAGTGGCATTCATAAATTTAAAGGTTTGGGGGGTCAAATGAATCACACATGATCAAATGAGATATGATTATGATGCCTTTAAAAATCTCATGGCTGCGAAGTAATAACACAGAAATCAGTTGCAATAAAAGCAGACAGATCTGAGACTTAAATGTAAAGCCATGGAAAGAATTATCATGGAGATGATCAATAGTGATATAGTAAACCTCGAGACACTGGACCCAACCCAGTTTGGTTTCGTCAAGGACAGATCATGCCTACTAAACCTGGTAGACTTCTTTGAGAAGGTCAACAAAGCAATGGATGAGGGCAAAATTGTTTACACTGCCTACCTTGACTTGGCTAAGGCATTTGACACAATACCCCACCTGGGCATTGTTGACAAACTCAAGAGGTTACATACAAACCCATATGCCACACAGTGGATACTAAATGGCTCACAGAGAGGACTAAGGAGGTTAAAATTGGGGAGTACACCTCTACAAAGATGCCAGTCACAAGTGGAGTCCCTCAGGGATCAGTCATTGGACCGCTCCTTTTTGGCATTTACTTCTCAGAAGTCAAGGCCAATGTCAGCAGTCTCTGGCTGACTAAATTTGCAAATGATGGCAAATTTGGAGCTGTCATTGAATATCACACTGACACAAATGTTCTCCAGCAGGTGCTGACACAGATAAACAACTGGTGTCAGAGCCATGGACTAAAACCAGTAATAGTGTCCTTTGAGAAGTTATCCATCCCTGGTAACTATCATATTGACAACACACCCCTTAGAGTTGACCCAGTAGTCAGGGACTTAGGGACACACATAGATAGTGTGTCTACAGTGGTGAGGACATCATTCTATCTTGCCCAACGTATAACAAAGGTATGGCATCTAAGTCCAAGGAAGTCATTGTTCCATTGTATTCAGCATTCATCAGACCTGTCATTGAGAACAATGCCCCCCCTTGGTATGTACCTAACCAGGCATATTCAAAAATTGGAACATCCACAGAGGTTTTTCACTAAAAGAATACAGGGTGTAAGTGAAATGTCCTATGCAGACCGCCTCAAGGTGTTATCCCTGTATTCTACATCCTACACACTTTTGAGGATAGATCTTTGCTTGGCATAGAGGACGTTGTCAGACCCCACTCTGATGGACCTCCTGCACATCCAGAAAACAAACAGCACCAGAATTATCCATTCTAAAGACTTAAACATTGCCTGTGATATAAATAGTACCTGCTGGAGAGAGATATGTATCCCAGAGACTACCACATCTATGGAACATGCTCCCCATCCACGTGAAGCAGAGTTCTTCCCTAACCCAATTCAAATGCAACTTGAACAACTGGATGGGAAACAGGAAATTCATCCTTGGTTTGGCACCTATGTCTCTAATGGACACAGGCAACCTGTAAATGGTTCATCTGCCAGGCCCATGCTTACACTTATTAAGGGCACCATAACTTGTCATTGACTTGGGATGCATGGCTAGGCTTAAAATCGCCCTTGTGGTTGTTAGCCTAGTAAACACATATGAACCTATTATTATATCTGTACTAGTGATAAGAATGCAATGCCACTGGAGCCATTTGCATGGGTACTGACCATTGCTAGCGCAGCCACTAGTTGCATTCTTAAACTACAGAACAGAACTGCTGCACAGAGTGGTAAGAAAAACACTAGGGGATATAGTGTCAGGTTTTGTGCTGATAACATTTTTAAAAAAAGCTGAGATGTATTTTATGCTATAGTATTTTATGGATAAATAAATAGGACCTGCTGAAGAGACAGGCATGTATCCCAGAGACTACCCCATCTCTGGAACAGGCTCCCCATTCATGTGAAGCTGAGTTTCTCCCTAACCCAATTCAAGTGCAACTTGGACAATTGGATGAGGAACAGGAAATCCATCCCTGGTTTGGCACCTATATCTTTAATGGACACAGGCAACCTGTAAATGGTTCATCTCCCAGGCCCCTGCTTGTAAATGTTTCATCTTCCAAGCCCCTGCTTACACTTATCAAAGGTATCAGAATTTGTCAGAGATTTGGGATGCATGGCTAGGTTTAAAAAGGCCCTTGTGGTCATTAGCCTAGTAAACACCTATGAACAGTTATCAGAGTATATGAAGAGTATACGTATATTAGTGCAGGTCAGGTGATTAGTCATGTTTTGTATCAAAAAAGTTAAAATGTAGCAGTTATTAAATTAACTTGAAAAAAACTGCTACATCTGTCCACCTAGAAGCATGTATTTTTCGATATTTTTGCATCACTGACTCGCTATTATGACAGGATGCTATGTATTTGACAAGCAATGCGGCAAAGCTGATAGTCCTCAAAATTTGCCTATCACACTTCAAAAGCACATACTGTCTGTGGTACCAGAGATGACCAGCTATGAGAACTGTTAAAACAGGGAGTGTGCAGGAAACACTGACATTGGAGATCAGTGCTGTAATTTGACTGTGTGTGACTGCAAGAGCAGAAACTACATTATGTGAGTTGCAGAAGCTGCAGTCTGTGAGTTGTTGTGGAGAGACATATGGAGTTGGTGACTGTTATTTTTATCAGAGAAACTATAGTGTGACTGCTTTTCTTTACTAGAAAAAAAAAACAGAAATATGAGTACTGTCAATACAAGAGAGGCCAACAATTGTACAAACTGCTGTCAGAGACATGGAAAATTGTAAGTGTAGTATATTAGGATATCAGGAAAAAAAGGTTAACGGAAAAGATATTAAACTAGAAAAATGCTGCAGTGTGCCTTACTTGTAAGAAGTATTTATTTGCTAAACTCATTCAAAGACTCCAGTAACTGCATTTCTAAAAGATGAAGCAAGCAAAATTTCTGTTCAATATATTTTGAACATGAAGAAAGCAAGCTGTTGGCAATGTTGTCGCTATACAGCACTTGTTTGATTGGCTCAGTTCTCAGATGACAAAAACTATGCCAGGTGTGTGTATATTCTCTCAGTGTTCACATATTTTGTTTTTGCTGGTATCTCAGGTTTCATTCAGCATTACAAAGATATGCTACCAGGTGGACTGGCAATGGTAAAACAGCCCCAGGTGTACAAGTAATTGTGGGTGCCTTGTGACTTACTGAAAAACAGTCTGGGGCTCATTAAAATAGGTCCAAGGTGACAAGACCCTAAATTGGATATGGTGGGTATAGAACCTTGGATGGATGGATGGATGGATGGATGGATGGATGGATGGATGGATGGATGGAAAACATATTTCTTTTCTGACTCCTTCACCAGAGTTTGACAAAGTTACATTCAATGGCCTTTGTTTAAGTTAAGTGTTTAGTGGGTACTTATAGGTTCATAGGTATATACTTGGCTAACAATTATCAGAGTGTTTATATGCTTAGCCATGCAGTACAACCCAGTTGTGTCCCTAGGTATTATGGGCATTTATTAGGAGGGGCACTTTAGTTAGGAAGTTTCTAGAGGTGATGTGGGGGATTATATTAGTTTGGACATTACTGCCTGCCTGTGTCTATCAGATACATGGCAGTCAGATGTTGGGTGAATTTCTGATTTCTCATTCATTTGTCAAAGTTATGCTTAATAGAGTTACAGGAGGACTTTGCTTCACATGGATGTGGAGCCTGTTCCTGAGCATGGGGATCCTCTGAGACATGTATCTGTTTTATCTCACCAACATGTCTTATTTATGTCACAAACCAAATTTAAACCCTTGGATGTACAGGGTCTCATTGTGTTTGTTTTGTGGATGAGCTGAAAGTCCATCAGCTCTGGTTCTGACGCTGCTTGTATACCAGGCATACATGATGCATTTTATCTCAGTAATATATGTGAGACAAGAGTATAGAGATAGAGCTTTAAGGCAATCTATATAACACAGTGGGTTTATACCCTGGATTCTCCTAGTAAGGAACCTTTGTGGGCATTCCAACTGGTCAGTTACATGCCAAAGTGGGCATTATACTCAATGATGGTTCTGCTAAGGGCCAAATAAAGTGGCACTATGACTTCCTCGGACTTGGATGCTATGCTCTTACTTATAAGTTGGGTGACATAGAATGGCTTTCTTACTACCTTGGCCACATCTTGTCAAAGGCCATATTATTGTATACATATGATACCTGACTAAAAGTTCAAGTCTTTGGGTTATCTTACAGATGGAATAAATAGCCTGGGTGGCATTTTTCCCATTTCTTGGCATTGAGTTTTGGTCAATTTTACCACCTAAGAGCAGGCAGTAGCCATAGCTTTGTCCTTTGCCATGTCCTTAATGACAGTCAAGTACTGTAGCCTCATGACACCCCCTGCACAGCCATTTAACAAAAATAATTGATGACCTTAGTGCCAACAATTTTCTGCTGTCATCATAATCATAGCCGTTATCCTTTGCTCAGATGGCTAACACAGCATCACAACCTTATCATATCTTACATTTCTTTTGGCAGACTTTTACACTCCTTAATAATAATATCTTGTTTCCAAAAGAGATTCCTAAAATACTAATGTCAGTTCTTGAAATGTAAAACTCAGCTTTTTTTTATTTACCTGAACTCTTTATTCTTCTTTTATTTGTTTCTAGTCAATGCATCTCAAATACTATTTTGACTTCTATTACTATTTATATTAACTATATAATATATGTTGCTATAAGCACAATATCAACTGCATATTTTATCATTAATGGTGTTTCCACTCTCCCATAATATACAAACTCATTTTTGCAACATGTTCTTCACCTGCATTTATTATTGGGTATATGAAATACCACTCATTGGGCATCCCTGACAAACCCTTCTCCTTACCCAAATGCTGTCACTTTTTTCAGCCATTTATCATACCTTTAACATAACACTTTTCACAAGTATTTTATAAAGGATATTATTTATTTACATATCTCATGTGATTCCAAAATCTTCACATTTCATCATATGACAAGATTTTCATATGCATTAGTCACATCACAACATATTCTAACATCCTAATTCTCATACAAAGTAAAATTAGTTAATTCTTTAAATAAAATTAGGATTTCTTTTGCCTATCTTTTCTTCACATCAAAGGTTCCCTAATGTCATATTTTTAAAAAAATTGCCTCAAACTTTATCTGCATAATTTTCATTAATATTTTGTAGTCCATGTAATTCATAGTTACCGGCCTCCATTTTTAATATCCCATCTATCTTCCATTTTCCATATAAATTTTATTCATCCTTCACATATTCCTCATGTCACTACTCATCCTTGTTCCATTCATTCATTGCCTGTACAAATATCTTCTTGTGATATGTTATTTTTTTTATAAAATTTATAATTCATTTCACCTACTCCTGGTGCTCCTTTCTCTTGAATATTTCCTAACCAGTATTTCAATTATTTTATGCTATGTCTTATTAAAACATTATTCTTTTCATCAGTCCTTTTTACCTGTCACTTTACATCCTTTTAGCAGTTTTCATTACAAATATCCTGCATATTCATCTGGTATCTTCATCATGTACTTGTGCTTCTTAAATAGCTCCCTTTTTCATTTCCTGTCCTATCCATGCTCATTTTGTTATGTTTAACCTTTCTCCCCAAAAAAGAAAAACTTTCTCCATGTTTCCTTGCACCAAATACGTCTGTCTCATGAGCAAAGTTACTTTTGTTATGTAATTCTCTTTTTAAATGTCTCTTTCCTTAATTAAATATCTTAAGCCATTTTGTTCCAAAACAATATCAGTTTCCTTTATCATATATTTTTCTTTCTTTCTCTTAAAATATCCATTTTTCTAACATACAATACTCTTGTTTTATAATTTAATTTTTCTGTGAGCCACCATTCTTTCTTTGTTTTATAAAAAAGTGTTATTGTTACATGACCTTCCCCTAAAACTCTAATTTCTTTCAAATTCTTCATCATATTTTTTATCATTTAACTCTTTGATACTTTTCCCATTTGGAAATATCCTGCATTATCACCAATAATAGCCCAAATGGCATTGCGATCTGAACATTTTACAGACTTAACTCCTTCTTGAATCACTTTTAAAGAGAATAAAAAAAAACTCTGTAGTCTATTTTTGTTTTAACCCAATTCTACTGTAAGTAAAGTCAATCTTTTTTGCTTATATTAATTTCTGCTAAATCAATTGTCTCTTATTTTAACAATAAGTAATTTTCTTTTTATTTATTGTTACATTGTAGTTTAAATCACCTGTCAAATTAGCATCCATATTTATAATGACATATGGCTTAACTTGCTCAATGCTCTCATCCTTTATTTTAATATTGATACAAGTATATATGACAACTATCGTCATAACTGTTGTCCTACTATCCAACACTGAAACTCAAACCTTCATTTTCAGAATTTCTTTCCCTGAACATCTATTCCTATATTTCATATAACTTGCTTTCTTCATAAATCATCTTTGGCTTTTTATCCATATGTGATATCAAATGAAATATATTATCTGCTCTCATGGTATCACACCATTGTAAAATATGTAATTTCCTGACATTACTTACAAAACTATTGACATTTACTCAATGTGTATGCAAATTATCCTATTCCAATTTTATATCTTTTACATTTAATGTTTTAATCCAACTTTCTGTCTCTTACCCTTTCCCCCTATTGACATTTTACTTCTAACAGCCTTCCAATTTTCCATTTCCACTTCTTTATTTTCTTTAGTCTGTACAGCAAATTGTCCATCAGCTGTACTTTTTTTACTTATGTTATCAGCAGTTTGTTTCTACTACATATTGTTCTTCCTCTGTTGCTTCTAAATCTCATTCCTTGTACTCTGCAATAACTACCCTCTCATCAGCATTCTACATGTCCCCTGTATTCTCATCACAATCCACCCAAGCATGACATTTTATGGTATTCATAACACTCAGTCTCACATTTTTTACTCGAATGCCCCTTCTTCCCAGATTGACCCACAGTACATAAATATTTATTTAAATCCCCTTTTTCCACATCAGTCCAAAATTGAACAATTATTTTTTTCTTCAGCTGTAAAGAGTATGAAACATATACTTGTTCCATGGGTAAACATTCTCTTTTCCCCCACATACTTTCATAAACTTCTCAAAAACAGACTGATTCAAATATCATACCACAAAAAGTTTCTCTTCCCTATAAATAAATGCTCTTACATCATAAGCCGTTATACCTAAACCCAACATAACATTGTTCCAAATGTTGTATCTCTAAACAACCCCTTATATTTTTAATTTAATTCTTACCATTTGTCATTTTTTTATATTCTGCAAAGCCACTTCTCCATGACTTTTAGCTCCAGTCACTGCTTCAGCATATGTTTTGCTTCCATTATTCTTCTGTAATTTCCCTTTGGCCACAGTATCTCCTGCAGTGATATCTGCACTTTGAAATGTACCAGACCTATCCACACAACCATCTCCTTATGAATATCCTGATGCACCTTCTCTAGCTTATCACCCCATGAAACAACAGAGTTACTAGCTGGTTCCTCCTCCTGGATTTGTAGTTGCAATTTCTCACTCACAAGATGGCTCAACTGCACAAAGTTTATTTCAATATCCAAATTACTCATCTCTGCCAGTAATACTGCTTTACTACTCACCATCTCAGCTTTTTTTTGCTTTTACTTACATCAGGATTCTTGTGCTATAAAGCATGGCCACCTGCCCTCTCACCATTAGTCCAGTACCAACTACACTAGACTCTTGTATTATAAAGCATGGCCACCTGCCCTCTCCACCATTAATATGGTGCCAACTACACTGGAAAGAGAAGCCTGCTGAAAAAGAGTAGGAGAAGATATCCAGTGTCTTGTCCAAATTTCTTGTAGTCAGTATGAATATCAGCTTGGGTCTTCTCTGACAAGAAGCTGCAGGGCCTAGTTCAACTAACATCATCCACAAAGTGTAAATAAAAAATGCTCTAGAAAATGTGTATATGCAGAAGTCCATTACTGATACTATTAGCTATGGTGGTGCATGTTGTCACCCTCAGAGGTACCGTGTCATATTTTATGGTCTTCACAGCATAGACATTATGTACTGGTACTGTGTGGAGAGAGACACCATTCAGGAGCTGATAGACATGTGTGGTCCTAATTTACAGTCCTATGGCTGTTGTGAATTCCCTGTTGCTCTCTCACCTCTTTCCTCAGTCTGTCCATCAAGATATACCCAAAACTGTCTTGCCTCCAGCTATCACACAAGACCATGTCCTAAAAGTGCTATCAAAAGCTAAAAATACTGCATCAATGGGTCCTGACAATATCTCTGAATATATCTTAAATAGCATAATGCACAATTTAGGGACATCCTTAAAAGCGCTGTTCACTGTTATCCTCCATAATGGAGGACCTTCCACAGACCCAAGCAATTACAGACCTATAAATCGGAAAAACCTCATATGCAAATCCATGGAAAAACTTATCATGGAACCAATCATTTAGGACATAGGAACCCCCAAACACTGGACCTGTCTCAGTTTGGATTTATAAAGGGCAGGTCATGCTTACTCAACCTGTTGGATTTCTTTGAAAAGGTCACCAATGCAATGGATGAAGGCAAAATAGTACACACCACATACCTCGTCCTAGCCAAAGCTTTTGGCACAATTCTCCACTCAGGCATAGAAGAAAAGCTAAATAAACCCCTTTGTCACCTGCTAGATTACGCACTGGCTCACAGATAGGATGCAAATAATAAAATAGGGGACATTAAGGGCCCTGGCTGAATAAGTTTGCAGAAAATTAGGAGCAATCACTGAATCCCCAAATTACTTAGCCATCCTCCAGGAAGGTTTGTCCCAAATAACTGGTGTCAAAATCATGGAGTGAACTACCACATTGGTAATACATTCCTAACAGTTGACCCAGGTTTTCAGGATTTGGAACTTGCTCTAAGAATTTCCTTCTGTACTGCACAGCTTATAAATAAAGGGAATTTATCTAGATCTAGAGATGTCAGTGCCCACCTTTACTCATGCCTCATTAGGCCAATTATTGAATATAATGTTCCTTTGGCATGTATCTCTCAAGACATATGCAACAAATAGAAAGCCCAGAGAGGTACCTTACCAAAAGTATAAAAGGTCTACAAAAAATATCCTACATGGACTGACTCAAAGCCCTGTATCTGTATTCTCTATTCTACAGACAGCTAAGAGGTGGCCTGTGTATGGCATATTAGGCATCCTCTGACCCATCACTAATGTATTTACTGCACATCAGATATGCAGATAAGTGGTCGAAAACCTCATTTGCAACATCAACAGAAGAGTTTGGAGGGACAGGTATATCTTGCAGGGGATACCACTGCTGTGGAACAGACTTCCCTTCCTCATAAAACATAGTTCATCCCTATACATATTGAAGCACTACTTCGATTTATTAATAGGAATAAGAACATTTACCCTAGGAGTTCTTCCTGTATTACAAATGGACAGAGACCAGTTCCTCAATACTTTATCCCATACATGGGTCCCCTCAAATTATCTATGGTATGATCCCATGTATTTTCATTACGGGTAATATATATTTACTCAACCAAGGGATGGGTAAGGCCAGTCTATAACCAAATGGGATAGGTTATTTAAAGCACAAAATGGGAAAATAGTTTAGGCTTAAAAAGAGCCCCCAAGGGCAGCTAGCCTAGTACTTACCTATGAACATATTGCTGTGGAAACCAAAGTATGTGTGGCTTTATGAATTTTCATTACGGGTAATATATAATTACTCGACCATGGGATGGGTAAGGCCAGTCTATAACCAAATGGGATAGGTTATTTAAAGCACAAAATGGGAAAATAGTTTAGGCTTAAAAAGAGCCCCCAAGGGCAGCTAGCCTAGTACTTACCTATGAACATATTGCTGTGGAAACCAAAGTATGTGTGGCTTTATGAATTCTAACTACAAGGGCTTTTCACTGACCAACAACGGATATGGTGGGGGCATCCCAGACATTTCAGCTTCTTGCTGCCCTGCTACAGCATATATGGAAGCACATGTGGTTCCCCCATGCCACAGAGGAAAATGCCAAAAGCATGCAGGATTTCTATGATATACTCCATTTCCCTGAGGTGCTGAGGGCCATAAACTGTGCCCACATTGAAATAAATGCCTTACCTGGTGAAACTGGTATAAGGTATGTGAAGTATAAATGCTACCACTCCATCAACTGCCAGGTGGACTGTAATGCACAAGGTATTATCTACAATGTGTCTACAGGTCAAGTAGTTACAATGAGTCCCACATATGGCAAACTTGTGACTTGTATCAACAGCTTCTGAAGGGTGATTTATAAATTATCTTATTGAAGATACCAAATATGTCCTGGAGATGAGGTGGAAAACACCTATTAGAAATCCCAAGACTATGAGGGACAATGAATAAAGCTATGCCCTATCGCAAACCTGGGGCATTGTGAAACATGTATTTTGGATGCTAAAGGCATATTTTCAGTCTCTGAATGTATCTGATGGTGCTTTGCAGAATGACCCTAGTACATGTGCTAAGATACTCACAGTGTGTGCAAAGTTACACAAGATAATATTGAGGGAGCAGTAGCAGTAGGGAGACTGTATGCAGGAGGAACATCCTTTAGTGCAGCAAGCAGTGGAGTCTGAGCCAGATGAGTAGTCAGGGGATGACCAAGCAGCAAGGGATGACCATGTTAGACAGAGGCAAGTTCATTAACTGTGGCATTATGGCCCAGAGGGAAGTAGCTGGCACATGGCTTTGGTGCACAGGAAAGTATATGTACTACATTAAATATGATACTTGAAACACCATACAAGATGGTGCATTCCTTTATTTTTGAAGTGTTGGGGTGGGGAGAGGGTGTGTATCTGTTTATCTGGCTTGGAAAGGCAGAGTAAGAGAGCCTTCTGAAGAATAAAGAGCTAAAGGAAGGAGGGGCCATGTATCTGAGTAGCAAGCTTAGAGACTCAGTCTAGCAGTGTGGAGTAGACTTTTTTGTTTATTGTAGAGCTGATGCAGAAGAAAGGGGCATGTACCCGGTTATTTTCCTTTGAATGCCAGTTGTACAGTTCAAGCCAGTTTAATTGCTTTAAACTAAGACAATGGTGGGTCCTATGAGGAAGACTGGTGGCAAATTTAGCTATTTTATTGTAGCAGGAGGCAAGTTTCTTTCTTTGAGTATTGTTTATAGTTATTAGGATGGGAGTGGCATATAAAAGAATCAGCAGTAATAAGGTGGTGGCTAGAGTTTTTCTTGCAGTATCTGTAAGGAATCCATTGATCCTATAAATGGGTCCAAATGGAGAGATGATAAATCAGCAAACAAAGGAGAGGAGTATTGCTTGAAATGAATTCATCTTCAAGTCTTGGTGAGTACCTTCATGAGGTGGACCCTGTTTATTACATAATATCCCTAAGATGACACTGATTTATAGACAGTATTTTAAATAGTATATAACATGGACAGAAGTAGGTTAAAAAAATAAAAGAGCTGGGTTTACAAGACCCAGGATAAAAAAGTGCCCAATCCTGGTAGGCGCACTGGTGCCAAGACTGGAACAAATGACAGTGTAGAATCTACAAGACAAGGAAACATTCCTACAATGGGGCTAGGCCAGGCCCAGGGGGGGGATGTCCCCATCTCTGTTGTAGAAGAAAGTATCAGTCCTCAAAAATCACAAAAAATGATAGGCCAAAAAAGAGCCATAAAGATGATAGAGTGGACTATTAAGATAAGAAATAAATTATGTATTGTTATTATTATGCAAGAAGCCCAGAATTTTCAAACAGAAGATGTACAAAAAGATTAACAGAGAAATTAGAGGAAAAAATACTTCCACAAAAAAAAACTGTCAGAAGCTTCAAATAAAAATTTGTGTTCATTAATACAACAGATTTATGAAAAACATTATATAGACCAAGAAACCTTGATTCATTTGGAAAAAGAAGCAACTGAAGAAGTGCAACATCAGTTTGGGGCAGAATGTGATATAAACTAACTTGAGCAAGAGGGGGTGTATAAATATTTGGGAATTGATGAAGGATCAACAATAAAGCAAGAACAAATGGAAATAAAACTTAGTAAGGAATATTTTAGACTTAAATTAATACTAAAAACATCATTGACATCCAGGAACAAAATCCAAGCTAAAAAACAATTTGCTTTTCCTGTCCTTACTTACAGTTTTGGAGTGACTGACTGGCCCCGAAAGGTGTTGGATAGTCTGGACAGGAAAACAAGAAGGATGCTTCATGCTCATCAAATGATTTATAAAAATCAGTGTATACCAATATTATATATTCCCAGTTCTGAAGGAGGTATGGGGCTCCTTGAAATTGATTGCATGTATAGATCTACAATAGTGGGACTGCATACATACCTGCTGACCTCTCAAGACTCAAACATAGTGAAAGTATTGAAATATGAGGAGGATAAGTCTAAGATGACTTCCCTGCTTAGTCTAGCAGAAGCATATCAGCGTCAAGTGGGAATGGCAATCAAACCAGAAGTAGATAAAAATCAGGCAGCAACTGAATGTGCCAAAAAACAAAAGAAGGAATATAAGGTGAAGGATCAGATGAGGAGGCAAGAAATGTGGAAAATGCATAAATATAGTTGCAGGTATAAAAGACTCTTGGAACAGCCTCATGTTGATCAGGATCGAGCACAGGAATAGTTAATGATAGGTAAAGTTAAACCAAAAGATGAAAAGTTAATATTGGTGGCCCAAGATAGTGGACTAAATACACTTTGGTTTACAAAATCCACTGAACATGTGGGAGAAACAGACAAATGCAGATTTTGTAAAACAGATTTGCAAACAGTTGCACATCTTGTTGCTGGTTGTGATATACTAATGGCAGAAGGACTGTATACTGAAAGGCATAATAATGTGGCAAGATTGCTGCATTGGGGATTGTGCAAACATTATAATACTGAAGTAGCTGAAAAGCACTAGAAGCATGAGCCACAAGATATTATAGAAAAGTATGAAATTTATATCACATGGGATCAGCCATTACCAACAGTTCATAAAATAGATGCAAGAAAATCAGACATAGTAGTCCAGGAAAAGAAGACAAAAGTAGCATTGATCATTTAAATCATTATACTTAGTGACTACAGTGTCTTATGTATGGAGTGACATAAAGTCATAAAATACCAGGATTTGCAGGCAGAAACAAGGGCAATGTGGAAGAAAGATACCAAGACAGTTCCAGTAGTAGTAGGAGCAACGGGACTTATAAAAAAGAATTTACAATCGTACTTATATATGTTACTGATATATGTAACTCCTATGAATTGCAGAATGAGTCATTACTGCGCATATTACGGGTGCTCCACAGACCACTTCCGGCTAACATCAAAGATTGAAACAATACTAATTTCATGAACTTTAATCATACTTTGACTTAGGAATTGTGTTCATTCCCATCATGGTATTAGGAACCCCCCCCCCCAAAAAAAAGTGAGTAGCCTTGTTTCTGGTGTGTACATTTAATGGTGTACAGTATACGGTGGTCATATCTGAGACTGTCATCTATTGTAACACCTAGAAGTTTACTCTGAGTTACAGTTTCAATGACAGTATTACTTGCTGACTCTATGGTAAAAGATTGATTTTGGCAACTTTTTGAGGTGAAAAGCATTAACTTAGCTTTCTTGTGGTTAAGTAGGAGGTTTGTTTCTTTGAGTCAGGTTTCTACAGGGGAGAAAGATTTTTGGGTAATGTCTTGGAGCTTATTTATTGTTGAGGCTGAACATATTAATATGGAGTCATCTACATACTGAACTAGACTAGCATGACGAGTGGAAGTTTGGAGGTCATTAATAAATGTATTAAAAGGTAGAGGACCAAGATAGAAGCCCTGAGGGATGCCCATAGTAACTAGTTGAAAGGATGAGTAGGTTTGCTGCCATTTAACAGCTTGCTGCCTTCCAGATAGGTAACTAAGGTACCACAAGGAATATTGTGAAAGTCCTATTGAGGAGAGTTGAATGAGCAGTTGCTGGTGCAAGACAGTATCAAATGCCTTTGACAAGTTTAAGAACATGTTGGGTACAAGCAGACCATAGCTTCTATGTAGATTTATTATATTGATAAAATGTAGTAGAGCAGTAGTGGTACTGTGCTGGGGCCTAAAGCCATATTGTGTTTCTGACAGCAGTTTTTCTTTTAAGGTTATTTATTGCATCAGCTGTATATTGATGCATTCCACTAATATTTGGAAGGGAGGGAGAGAATCGCTATCGGTCTGTATTTATTAAACTCTATAGATGTGTCACCTTTGTGCAGTGGTATGATGTAGGATTTTTTTCCACAGTGTAAACATGTATCTTTTTGCTATGCAGCCACTTTTATTGTAGTCTGATGGTAGTTGGTCTACAGCTACAGAAGTAGTTTTTAGTTTAAGGAGCAACTTCATTATGAGTGAGGTAGGTAATGGACCAAAACTGAAGAGCGTAGGTAGTTTTGACTTGACAGGAGAAGAGTGAGGGGGCAGATGTGTTAGTGTCTAAGAGAGATAATATTGATTATATGGGTCTATATTTAATCAGCGAAGGCTTAAAATAGTGAACGCTGATTTATTTATCCTTTAAAACCAAAATGTGAAAATCCTGAAGACACGAAACAGCATTTTTCCCCAGGGAAAAAATCTCTGTTCCATAAAAAAAAAAAAAAAAAAAGTTCAAAACACAAAATAAAGTGGGGAGCTTCGCTCCCAACACCCCCTGATGTGGGGGCTGTGCCCCCCACAACCCCTACTTAAATATACCAACTCCAAAATCAAACCACAGTGGAGGAAATGGCAAAGTCCCGAAAACGGTCCAGAGATTTTTTTCCCTGGGAAAAAAATCGCTGTTCCGTGTCTTTGGGATTTTCAGGTTTTGGTTTTAAAGGGTTGACAATAAATCAGCGTTCACCATTTTAAGCATTCGTTAATTTAATATAGACCCGATTATATAAGGTAGGAATTAAGCTGTCTGGGGATAGAGTCTGTCATATTGTCTGTTTTTGAAGAGGGACTAGTGGTCTTGCCAGGGTGGAATAGTTTATTTAGTGATGACCAAAAAAGTTTTGGGTTGTTTATATGTTTGTCTTATAGGTTGGTATAGTATATTTGCTTATCCTGTTTGACAGAGTTTTGCAAGGTTTCTAAGATATCTAAATCGCTGGAGGGGATTTTGAGTTCTATTTTTTATACCAGGTTTTCTAGACATTATCCTTTTTTTATAATGATTTTTTTTTGTTTCCTTTGTCAGTCATGGTGTGGGGTAGGACTTTTCTCTTTTATTATATACTGGTGCTAGATTATTTATGGTCTGTAAGAATATGCTGTTAAAGTGTTTTACAGCAGTGTCTATCAGCACTGATCTAAGAACATTCCAGTTACATTTTTTATTGTTTTATTGAAAATATCTTTGCTGAAATTGGTTACATTTCATATTTGACTATAGATAATGTTTATTTTGGTTATGGTGAGTTCTAATAGCATGTGTTGGTATGTGGTCACTTATGCTATCTATTTATCAGTTTGTCTGGTTTATGTGCATTAATCCAATCTAATGTTGAGTATCTCCCTGAGTTTTATAGATTCTAATAGGTCCTGTTATTAATTTTCTGAAGTTGTACAAGTTTATGGATTCAGTGGAGGTAGTGGAGGTAGTGGGATATATGAGCTGTCAGTTTATATTTAAGTCTCCAAGTATTATAGTTTCTTGGTTCATTTTTGGGATATCCAATACAGGATGCTTTCAGCAGTATCAACATTATTCCCTGGTGGTATATAAATTGCTGTTAAACATATAGTTTTCCTATGGTTGGTTTTTAGGAGTGTTATTAGTAGTTCAGCATTGCTCAGTTTGGGGATTTCCTGTGGAAGTAAGGCAATGGTTAGGGAATTCTTACAGATGGTTGCTGCACCGCCTACATGCTTGTTTTGTCTGTCATGCCTGAGTATATTGTATCCTGGGGGGGGGGTATTGATCTCATTATCCTTTTTCTAACCAGGTTTCAGTAACCATGACTACATCTGGAGCATGTATGTCATGGATTTCATTCCACATACTTCTTAGGTTCATATTTAGTAAGGTGAGCTTGGATTCCCTTTTTTTGCTGAAATGTTCTCGGTGACTAGTTTATTTTGGGGTTGGAAGTGATGGTTCTATGAACAGTGTGACCAGGGTTGGGGTGGATATCTCTGCTAATTTTCTGAATCGATACTTTACAGATGGAAGAGTGTGGACAGTTATAGTCTGGACTGGGTTTGATAGCTGATCATAAATTTGTATGCTTAGTTTTAAGATATTTATAGAAAAATAAGTCAACTGTGGTTTGTTTGTAGAGCTAGGGTGTTATGGAGAAAGATAGGGTGGGTATATGTTGATATTCTTTGTGAGGACTGGCTAGTCCTAAATATTTGAAGGAGGTGGATTTGATAATTGGCGATAAAGTCTAGTAGAGTGAGGAGAAATAGTAAAATAATCTGACTTAGGGGCATTTTATTTAACTTGGGTTTTATCTTTGCTATAAATTAAGAAAATAAATGTTAAGAAGATAGTGGGTTGGTTGTAGAGATGTGTGATAGTTATAGGAGTCAAGGATTAAGAAAATTTGTGAGATTCTTGGGTGGCAAACTAGAGTGGGTGTTAGTATTGGGAGTAATTGTATTGATTGTGTCCTACTGGAGGGAACTGATGGTATTGGATAGACGAATATGTGGGTGGTGCTGTAAAAATATAAATGTAGAGTAAGAGGGGGTGGGTGAGATTTGGGGGTAGCATAGAGGAGCAGAGTGAGCCTGAGCATAAGTGAAGGTGAATAATGCAGTTTGAAAATTTGTCAAAAGAGAGAGAGAAAACAATCAGTGACAATATAAACAGACACAAATCTGCTGAGAGATAAAATGAACAATGCAGTTTAAAAGGCCTCTGTGCTAGTAGATGAATGTTTTGGTTTCATTGCTTTAGGACACAGTTTTAGTAGGAGAGTTAGTCCAATATCATCTTGACCTGACTAATGGGGATAACAGTAAAAAATTGCACATGACTGTTTGAACAACTGTGTAATGTAAGGAGGTTTCTATGGACTTGAAATGCAAAGTCCAAAAGCCTACCTCAACCCCCACAGGCCAGCAAAACAATGAGAAAAAGTAAGCCAGAATGCAGTAGTTCAGCTCTGGAAAAATACTGTCTGAGAATTCAAAAGTGGTTACACAAGAAGAGAAACTTAACGAAGGGAGGCGGTGGACTGCTAAAAACAATGAACTGAGCACAGTTAAAGGAGAAAGTACTAATGGGACTGCTGTGGTCCAAGAAAATGGAGCTGTTATAGTGGACAAAGTTCTTTGTTTTAGGCTGCCATAATACTTATAATTTACATACAAATATAGCCAACAGACTGGTGTTCAAACTGCAGACTTCTCTGTTACATAAATATGTATTTGCTTGCAGGGACACTTCTATAGAAAAATAAAAGCACACTAAAGAGACAGTTGAGTGCACTGAATTAATGCTGACTGTGCACAAATACTAGCCCATAGCTGAAATTGGTTTAGTAACTGTCTCAGGCAAGGAGAAACAGGAAAGGAAGGAGGTAGATCAAGGGTGACTTCCTTGAAGACATGCAGTTCCACTAAAGACAGGAGGATATAAATAATGGGAGTAACAAGTCTAAAAGAAGTGAAGATAAATATGAGAGAAATAAATAGTTTGAGTAGCAGGAATAAATGTCAGAGTGTATTAGGAAGAAGTAAGTAAAAGCTAACCAGCAGGATATCAGTGGAGGAGGGTTTGCAGACTGTAGGGCTATTGCTTACAAACTAGGACACTGAAGCACTTGTTATCAGAATAATCACTGTGCAGGTTAAAACATATGCAGCAGTTTGGATGCCTCTAACACTTACTTAAAGCACAAAGCCAGAGGTGGAACACGGTTCCTCCTAATTAAATGGTGGTTGGATTGACTGGATTCAGACTGCCTGTTTGGATAAGACTGCTGTGTGTGTATATTTAAGTTTCCAGTTAACTTAAAGCACAAGGACAGGGGTGGAATAGGGTTTGTCCTAATTAAATTGTGGTAGGATTGAATGGACTCAGTGTCTATTTGGATGAGACTGCTTTGTGTATATTTACGTTTCCAGTGAACTTAAAGCACAAGGCCAGAGATGGAACGCAGTTTGTCCATATAAATAGTGGTTGGATTGAATGGACTCAGATTGCCTATTTAGATGAGATTGCTGTGTGTATATTTAAGTTTCCAGTGAACCCTGTAACTCCCTTGCACCCTGCTTGGGGGGGGGGGGGGTTGCTCTTCCAGTGAAGATCTGGGGCAGGGAGGGGTGTAGGTCTGATTTCAAGTGGCAACAAAACTGAGCTGATGATATTTTTCTTTCTTAGAACTGGATCTGGATAGAAGGGACATGCATCCTGCTGCCTTCCTTTGAGTTCCAGGAGCAGACCTTTGTTTTTGACCTTCCAATGAAGGGTTGGGGCAGGGAGTAGGCATGGGTCTGGCATAGAGTGCCAACAAAACTGAACAGATTTTTTTGTATTTGCTCTGATAGTAAAGAGCTGGAGCAGTACAGGAGGAGGTTTGAGGGTGGGTATATTTGGCAATTTACTTAGCCAGTGTAATGGAACAATCATCTCACTGCAGTTAAAAAACAGAAACGTTTTTTTTTTCTGATTCATTCAAGAGCTGTAGAAGGGAGGGAGTACGAGTCTGGGTTAGAATACCAGGAGAACCAAGCAGACCATTTTTCTCTTCCAATGTATAGCAAGGTATGCAGGGCACTAGTTCAGAGAAAAGCCCAAAGTGCTTCAAAAGCCAGCTATGTCTTTGATTGCCATTTGTTACTTGGGTTGCCTAAGGGCAGCACACGGTTATCATAATTTGTAGATGTGGGAAGAGGATGCAAGTGTGCAATATCTTCCACAGGGAAATGTGTGTGATCTGTATTTATTTATTTATTTATTTGCAGTTGGTTTACCAGGATAGTCCATTGGGCCAAAAGAACCCGTTTTCAATGGAGTCCTGGGGAGAAAAGCTCCAATACAGACGAAAGCAGGTACATACAAAAAACTACAATAATACTTATACAGAGTAAAAGATAAAACATTTAACACATTTAGGCTCAAAAATTCAAGAAGCATTCAAAACAATATAATCTGATACGGATTAAATGTCAGGAGAATAAGTTAAAAGAGTAATGTTATATGCATTCAAAGAAGTTGTTGAGAAGAAAACATAGACTGGCATTGCAGGGTAGGTATTCTGAGGGAACATAAGCTTAGATAGGAAGAGTTATGTATCATATATGTGAAGGAGAATGGGATAACATAGAATTATGAGGGGAGGGAGCAAGAACAATCCCATTGGGATCTTAGATATGTATGAAGAGATTTTTTGAACATGTACTGGTTAGTGGTGGTACGAATGGATGGTGGAAGTGAGTTCCAGAGACGAGCAAGATTAAAAGATAGTAGGTGTTTACCTGGGGGATGAGATGGTTTATGTACTTCTAGTAGGTTTTGATTGTTAGACCTTAAGACTCTGTTTGGTAGGTGCATTTTGAAGGCGGAAGACAGGGAGGGACAAAGAGAGGGGCTACGGATGAGCTTGTGAGCGAAAGTCAGCTGTATATATATGAGATGATTCGGTAATGTGCCAGTTTAGTTTTTGGAGAGAGGAACAGTGGTGAGTAGCGGACCTATGGCTGTTGGCGAATTTGGCAATTTTGTTATAGCAGGAGGAAAGCTGTTTTTTTAGAGAAGTCTGAAGATTGGTCAATAATGGAGCCCCATAGAGAAGGGAGGGGATGAGAAAAGAGGAAGCGAGTGTGATTTTGGAAGAGCTTGTAAGGTATTGGTTCTGACGGTATAACATACCTAGTTTTTGATGGGTTTTTTTAATATTTAGTTGAAGATGGGAGTTGTAAGTAATCCAATTGTCAATCTGTACACCAAGTAGCTTAGTTTCGGACACTAGTTCAAGGGGTGAGTTATTTTGGCTGGTAATTGAGAAAGAGTTCATGTTGAAGGAAGTGGATTTTGAGGGGGTGAATACCATAAGTTTTGTTTTGGAGGCATTGAGTGCTAAGTGATTTGATTTCATCCAATGTTCAGTAATTGAAAAATCTTCCTGAGTACGTTTTTGGAGCAGAGAGGGGGAGGTGGCAGAGCAGATGATGGTTGAATCATCTGCATATTGGATGATGTTTGCAAATGGGATAGATTTGTGATAATCATTGGTAAATATATTAAAGAGAAGGGGACCAAGAATAGATCCTTGAGGAACTCCAGTAAGGGTACTAAGGAATGGGGGAGTGGGCTTTTTCCATATTACAGCTTGGTATCTATTTGATAGATAGCTGGAGAACCAGTTTATGGTAGAGGGAGAGAGGTTAAGTTCTGACAGTTTGGTTAAGAGCAAGTTATGTGAAATGGTGTCGAAGGCTTTGGAGAGGTCAAGTAGTAAGGTGGAGACAATGTGGCCGGAATCACGTGCTGTGTTAACAGTCTCAAGAAAGGACAACAGGGCTGTCATAGTGCTATGATTTGGCCTGAATCCGTGTTGTGTAGGGGTTAGCAGGTTGTTATCTAAGAGATGTGGCAGAAGTTGAAGGTGTATACACTTTTCCAGAAGTTTAGAAATGGGGGACAGAATAGCAATGGGACGAAAGTTACTGATGTTGCAATTGTTGCCTCCTTTATGTAGGGGGATTATGAATGCTTGCTTCCACAATTGGGGTACAATGCATTCATGGATGGAACGATTGATTAAGATGCTAATAGGATAAGCAATTGCATCTGCTGCTATACGTAGGAAGTAGGAGGGAATGTTGTCAGGGGCATTAGTACATGGCTTCAGTTTCTGAAGGAGTTTCTTTATAGTGGCAGTGGGTATAGGTTTTAGTGAGAATGGAGAAGGATGGAGAGAGGGAGAATTAGAGGGGGGTACAGGTGGAGGTGGAGTTTGAATAGTGGTTAAGGTGGAAGATAGGCAGAGTGAAATAGAATTGGGGATAGGGTTATTTGTAGTAGAGGGAAGGAGTGTCTTGGAAGGTGAGGTGGGGCCTGTAAAGGAGGAGGTGAGTTTGTTAATGGAGTCGATAAAAAAGGAGTTGAACTGTGTAGCTAAATCCAAGTCTGGGATATTTGGGTCTGAGGTTTGCTAGGGTTAAGAAGGGTGGAGATCCCCTTCCAGAATTTCTGGGGGTTAGTTTTGTTATTGTTTTGGAGTGAGAAGAAGTATTGTTGTTTATCAGAGATAATTAGCTTTTTAACTTTATTTCGAAGGGTTTTATATGCAATATGTTGTTCTGGGGTCTTATTTCTCAGGTAGAGTCCCCAGGCTTTGTCTCTAAGGTGCATAGCTGATAATGTGGTTTTGGTTAGCCAGGGGGCAGATTTTATTTTTATTCTTTTGATTCTTAGTGGGGCTTGGTAATCAAGTATTCCTAAGAAGGTGGAGTTAAAGTGGGCAACTGCTTCTTCTAAGGGCAGTGTCTTTAGATTGTTCCAATTAACTGCTTTTAGGGAATCTATGAAGATTGATGGGTTGAAGCTTTTGTTATTGCGGGTAGTGATGTAGTTGTGGGTGCGATTGGAGATGCAGGGGAGTCGGTGAGTGAAAGTAGGCAGATGATCACTAAGAGGGTCAGGTAGTGTACCGCTATCAGAAAAGTAATGGGGGTGTGACACTAGAATCCAGTCAAGGATGGTGCCACTGGAGGGGTCCTTTGATGGGTGGGTTATGGTGTTGATTAGCTGGGAAAAGTTATAAAGATTGATGTTAAGATGGTTGGTTGGAGACTGGATGGAGGTCCAATTAATATTTACATCTCCTAGGATTATGGTTTCATTGCTAATATTATCAGAGAGCCAAGAGAGAATGTTTTCGAGTGTAGAAATATTGTCCCCTGGGGGGATGTAGAGGGATGCTAGGCATATGTGTTTGTGCTTGTTAACTTGTAGGAGAGAAAGGAGTATTTCAGCGTTTTTAAATGTAGGAATAGGTTTGTCATATGGGGTGACTAGCAAGGAAGATGAGTATAGGAGAGCAACTCCGCCGCCTTTCTTTTGGGTCCTGTCATTTCTGATGATTGAATAGGTGGGTGGAGTTATTTCAGAGTCTTTTATAGAGGGCTTTAACCATGTTTCTGAGATAGATATTATGTCAGGTTTGTTATACATGAGCCATGCATGGAGGATTGGGACTTTATTCACTATACTTTGTGAGTTAATGGAAGTAAAGAATATAGGCTTGTGTGAGGAGGAAGATGAGGAGGGGCCGGGGTTGGGATGGATATCACCAGATAAAAGACTGATAATGAAATGAAAGATGGGGTTCAAAAGATAGTTGAGAGGAGTCAAAAAATGATTTGTGTCTGCTGTGATGGCCAAGGGGTGTATAGTTACTAAGGGGATATAATTTTTCTGAGTGGTGAAAACTTTGAATGAGAAGGTGTAGAGCTGTGTTACTGGGTAAAGATGGGGGGAGATAGGAGTGTGCAATTGTGGTAGTGGGGAGTTCAGGTGGTTGGTTGTATGATAAGGTTGTGAAAGGTAAAGAGTGTGTGGTTGGGTGAGGTGATAAAGATATGATAGTTTAAGAGAAAGTAATAGAAGAATAAAGAGGGATGAAGGATTTAGGGGCATGTTGAGAAGTTGCTTTGTATTGAGTGTGAAAGTTGTAATATATGTGTTGTACTTTAGTTATGCATGAGATGAGAGAAAATCTTGTGTAGGTTGAGTAGAATAAAGAGTAGTAAGAGTGGAGCTAGATGTAATTAAGCTAGGTAGGTGAGTGAGAGTTTAGATGTCAGGATGTAAAATATATAGTAGCTGTGGGTGTGGTTATAGATTGGATAATAGGTTGTTGGGGGTGTGTCTGTGGTGTTGAAGGTTAATTGGTTTAGGGAGGAAGTGGGCGTGGAAACAAGAGGGATATAGCTAGAGGTACTGGGGGCGAACACCAGGAGCGGGAAACACCAGGAGAAGGACGAGAGCCAATCAGTGGGGCAAGGATTGCAGGAAAGTAAGCTGTATCAGAGTAAGTAAGGTTCTAGAAATAATGGGTAGAGAGGGCTGGGAGGTTAGAGAGAAATTATAGTAAAGCAAAGGCTAGTAAAGGTAAAATAAGTGTAGAAAGAAGTGAAAGTAAAGAAAAGGCTGGTGAGGTAAAATGCAAGGAGTAAGTATAGTAAGGAATATCAAAGGGGGGGGGCCCCTCTAGTGGTTAAATGTAGAAATACACTAGTCCACTAAGGCAATGAGAGGGCTAAAGAGGACTGAGAGGGAAGGGGCCTGAAAGGATTAGGGAGGTAGATAAGGGTGAGAGTAGAGAGGCAAAGATGAGAGGGGGATGTAGGCCGCTGGCTGTTCTGGCAGGGAGATAGCTTACACAGATTACAACAAGGAGTATAATTACAGAAGCTTAGTAGCAGTAGTTACACATACTTCTTCTGTGTCCTTTGGGAGAGACCTGAATCAACCTTCCCGACGGGGGGTTGAGGCAGCAGAGAGGTAGACTTGCAGAAACAATGGATGAGTCAGGTGGCTTTAGTAGGTATGTGGAACAACCCAGGCGAGGTCTCAAGGGGAAAATGCAGGGTAGAAACAACTGGAGACAGGGGAGAAAGTAGAGAGAGGATTAGTGAAGGTGTAATAGTAACAACAACTTTTCTTTAGTAGTGATGATAGGCAGCTGAAGCAGTGTTGAAGGCACAAACAATACTAAAAATTGGAGCAGATAATGGCTAGGTATACAATATAAAAATACAGTGAAATATTACAGAACACATACATTAGCAATAGAAATAATATGGCAATGTAATTCTAACACAATGGTTGAATACACAGTTAAATACTGTATACCACATAGAGGTATATAACTAGGCTCTAATGCAATAGAATTTGAGGAAGCAATATCATTATAAATACATTAGTTCCAACAGTAGGCACTACTAAATAAATAGCGTGCTCCTGTGTTACAGCATCGATACAATAATAGCTCCTAGGCGCTTCCAGTAGTTGCAATTAGCCAGGCGCGTGTAGAGAACACTCGCACGTGGAAGCTGGCATGTTACGCAGTAAGAAATTTAACAAAAACCTGGACAACTAGCAGATTCAGTAATTACAGCAGTGCCAAACACATTCATATTCCCTAGGTACATCCAAACAATAAATAGTCGTGCATTTGAAGAGTAAGCACTTCTGAGAGAAATAACAGTGTACTAGCAGTAACGTTTCCCCGCAGAACAGTCAAACATAGTCAATAGCATACTCAGTACACAGCAGGAGGCAAAAAACAATTTATTTCAGGAGTCGCTAGGGTTAAGTATTTGAGAACTAAAAATATGCAGATACTAATCGCTACTGCTGCACTATCTAAAGCAGCAATCCCTATAAGCAGGGTTTTAAGCAAGCGATTAGACTCCGATGCTCTCTTTAAAGCAGCAGTCGCTAGGGTTTAAGTATTTGAGAACCACAAATATTCAGATACTGATCGCTACTGCTGCACTATCTAAAGCAGCAATCCCTATAAGCAGGGTTTTAAGCAAGCGATTAGACTCCGATGCTCTCTTTAAAGCAGCAGGTGTGTAGGACACTCTGAAGCTGCAGTCGATAGAGTTTAAGTAAAGCTATTCAATGTGACTATGACCAGAATACGCGGATAGCAAGCATATCTAATCTGGGAGCGCCTATCCTGAATGTTGTCTAAAAGAACAGGCCCTCAGCCGAAACTGTTATAACAGGGATATTGCTCTAACAGGTCATTCTTTGAACCCTTATCCTACACACTAACTTGTGCTATATACTCATAAAACAGGTCTTTATAAATGCAAACATGCGCTACAAGTTTAACACCATGTTTCAGCAGGAAAGAACATTCCTAAACACAGTAAGGGCGTTATAACAACATAAAACAGCAGTTGCTAGTGATACAGAGGAAATAAATGCATTGCAAGAGTAACACTATGTTTCAACATAAGAGAGCGTTCCTTATCACAGCAAGGTTATAAAACAACCTGAACAACAGTCGCTGGTGCTAAATAGCATGTAATTGTTGTAACTATCAGGTCTATGAGCAGTAAAGGAAACCCGGTTGGAGCGTAACAAAAGCAAAAGCACATTAAGTACTTACAATTAGAGCGCTCTCCCAGCCAGGTGCGTACAGCAGCAGAGGATGAGTGGGGTTTAAAGATGGCGCCCAAAGATGAGGGAGGGAATTTATTACCTTTAGGCGGATATGGATGAGGGGGGAGGAGCAGGGATGCGAGCTAACAGGGAAAGGTGGAAGTTCTTATGGTGAAAGGGGAGGAGCCGCACAGAGTAGAGAGCAAGCCAGAGGGTAGGACAGAAAGTCAAAAGTAGGTTGGGGGATTCATGAAAGATGTAAGGTAGTACGGAGTAAGGCTAGAGGAATGTATGACAGGCAAGGGAGAGAAAGGAGCAGAAAACACCAAGAGAAGGACGAGAGCCAATCAGTGGGGCAAGGATTGCAGGAAAGTAAGCTGTATCAGAGTAAGTAAGGTTCTAGAAATAATGGGTAGAGAGGGCTGGGAGGTTAGAGAGAAATGATAGTAAAGCAAAGGCTAGTAAAGGTAAAATAAGTGTAGAAAGAAGTGAAAGTAAAGAAAAGGCTGGTGAGGTAAAATGCAAGGAGTAAGTATAGTAAGGAATATCAAAGGGGGGGGTGCCCTCTAGTGGTTAAATGTAGAAATACACTAGTCCACTAAGGCAATGAGAGGGCTAAAGAGGACTGAGAGGACTGTAGAAATAGAAAGTAATGTTTACAGCATGGGTATGTGGTGTAAGTGGACAGGACTATGCTAAAATGTCCTTAAAAGGACCACATTCCCTGGGTGTATGTGTGGATTGAACAGAGACCTGAAGTATTAAGAGGGTGGGTATGCCGGGACCAAACATCAGTCGATGGTGTGGCACTGTGTTTCATTCTTATGAACAGGTGCAGGGCACTCATGTAAGGAACTCTCCTGCATGCTTTTATCTACAGGAGCTGCCTCTTCCAGAAGTCTTATTGGAGGTAACAAGTTCTTGCCAAAAGGTAGGTGTGCTGTGTGACCGTGAGATAAATCCTCTACCAGATGCGGCATTGATATGAGGACCAGACTGTAGGGGACACCTTCTCCTGTCAGTACACACTTCAATACTAGATATTGCTGTGAAGCTGGTGGTGTTTAATGACCATGGCGTAGTTCTCCCATGTCCACAATGGTCACCTGCACTAGAGTCAAAGGTGGATCAGCTGTGTGATTAATCCCTGACATGCATCCCATTAGCTAGGGAGGCATTGTATTATACCAATAGGTGATGGAACATATCAAGAATATCTCACATACATGATGTGCAGCCTCATAGCTTATCATAATAATATCAGTTCCACAAAACTGAGGTGTTACTAGCCTGAGCCTCTACAACAGCCCTACATATTCTCTGATTTGCAGACAATGGCACAGCTATTTCCAGGGGAGGGCAGTACCAAATCTTCTAGAGCCACCATCACGTATATGCACTTGGTCATCCACACACTGCCACAGGGGTGACACACTTCCTGTAGTAACTATATCAGCACCAACCCATCCAATGTTTGTACTCCATACAAAGTACAGGAGTGAATCTTGTTGAAACGTACTAAGGCCATGTTCATGGCCTGACTACGGGATCTGGTTTACACACTACCAATATCCAGTACTGACACTATGTTCTGTAAGAGCCAACTGTTCACCTCCATTATAGTCAGAGTCAGACTCATCTCCAACATCATACCGTGCAGTATCCATGGTGGTCAAGCCAGATAGGCATCACATGTGAAGACACCAAAGCCCAAGACCCAGTTTAAATATTGTCCATCACCTCTACTTTATTCCTTTTACAGAAATAATAGACAGGTTGAATAGTGGCAGCAATGTAAAAAATAAACTTTGACCTCGCACAAGTGGTGGTGTCCCTTTTAACTCTGACATATCACAATAACAGGGAAAACAAAAAATAACTGTTAGCACAACAGTGTATAGCTCAGAGAATGTCTTAACATAAGAATACAAAATCACCCTCAGAGCATCCTCATTGGATAATCTAGTGGTGTGTTGTAGCTCAGATCAAAGGTCTAAAACATAACCATGGAAAAGGATTGAGTCCAGTCCTCACACACAGAGTAGCAAGAAGCTCTGCCATCTTCTTTAATGGTGTTTCAAATTAGGGCAATCACATTGACTTCCCTGGGAAGCAAGAAATGTCAAACAAATGCTGGCAAAAAGAATGCCGGCATTTTTATGTGTCAGCTTGCAATACAGCAGTTATACAAATTTGCCCTTTCTCAACTGTTGTGCAAGCTGGGTTGGTATATATAAGTAGCAAGGTGTGTGGGAGGTACATGGGGACTTGAGCCCACCCCCCCATCCACCCTCCACCTGCAAAATTTTTTTTTTCTGTTGTCTTTGATTATTTGATGGTCAACCTTTAGGGATCGATGTTTTACATATTTGAGCATCTGAATGTTCAATTAACATGGTTTACCTCTAAAATGTCACAAAACACTTGTGCGACTCTTTACTTCAGCAACTCAAATGTCAGAAACTGCACCATCAAATCCTCAGAACAACGAATCTGCTACCCAAAAGAATGTTGACACTCCGAGAATGTCGACTTTGTTCGAAACACCTGTACTTCCGGATGTCTCCTATGACTGTTATGCAGGGGGCAAGCCCCCTTGCACCCCCCTATGTGAGGGACTGCACTACCATACACCCTGATAATTATATATACTAACTCCAAGATCGCACTACAGTTAGGGAAGGGGTACATGTCTTGATCTCCACTGTAGTACAATTTCCACTTAGAATGCTGAAGTCACAAAAGAGCGAATGCACACTGGCATTCGCTCTTTTAAGAGGTCATCATTTTTCAGTTTACTAATGTGAATTGTTGAAAACAGTCATTCACACTTGTGACCATCGCAGATGTGCACCTCAGCATTTTAGAGGGAAAGGATATATATATATATATATATATATATATATATATATATATATATATATATATATATATACATATATTGAACTGTATATATATATATATATATATATATATATATATATATATATATATATATATTTGTGTGTGTGTGTGTGTGTGTGTGTGTGTAATGTGGCATATCATACTACTTTAGTACTTTACTGCTAGATGATCTCATAGGTATTTAAAAATTCTAGAGGCACTGGGCATGATTAGGTCTCCTTTTTTGGAGAATTGCAAGAATGGGTAAAAGTGGAAGCAGTAGAAGTTGAAATGGAATGGTTAGGAACGCAATGAACAACATGAAACAAGATGTGCACAAGGTGATAAAATACAAAAGGAGGGCTATACAAGGAAAGGATACACACAAGCAAAGCTTGGGCAGATGTGAGAATGGATATGCATAACATGCAGCAGACACATGAGGTGAGTGTGCAGAACCATTACGCTATATGTCGGGGATGTAAAGGAAGGCTATGTGCTTACAATAGATGATCAGAGTTCATGCTCGTCAAACTTGTAGGACAAAGCCCCTACCATGCCTGTCAACTGTCCAGATTTTTCTATCATATTTTTGGTCTGTTCTTTATAAATGTTTGATTTTCTGGCAAATGATTGGCAGATCATTGAGGATAGAAGTCAGAAAATAATGACAGGCATTTGAATTTTAGATGTAATACCCTTCATGAATCCATGTTAATGAAAAACCTCTTATTCTGTCAACTTTCTAAGTTTATAAGAGCAATATTTACAAATGTTCCCTATTTTGGGGCATTTGTCCCTCCATTATTTAAGGGTTTGTCCAGATTTCTTGCCCTAAAAGGTTGAGAGGTATGACTCCTACTTCCACTATTTCATTCTTTAGGAAAGCTTTCTATGTAGTATGGTAACCCTAAAGAAAGCCTCTGACTTGCAGGTCACATATTTATCTTGCCTTGTGAAGAATCCTATGTCATAGCTGCAAAGTCATCATCTATAGATGCATTCCTAAAAAATTATTGACACGAGTCCAATGCCACTGCTTAATACGCAGTAGGAACAGATACCAGAGATGTGCGATATTTATTATAACAGAACTCAATATACTCAGTAAATCACCTGACAGTGTGGCATTAAAGATTTTATAACCCACACTTCAGGCACAAGGAAGGCAAATTGCTGCTGTTTTCTAATTCATTTTGTCCTGTGAATGTAACACCTCAGTTGTCTATGCATGTACAACTAGGTTTTGAACAGCATATTCACACCTTCCTAAAAATAGTCTAGAAAACATTTGTGAAGGCTCAGTGGTCTAATATGCATATAGTACTGTGGAAATTTCATACAAAAATGTAGACTTTGCCTTACAACACTCTTTGTGATAAAAATCAGGTAAGAAAGTTCAGTGAATAAATACTGTGTGTTCAACATTCAGATAGGTGAAGTGATAGCTTTCAGGGAAAAGGTCTATCAATGAAGATATGCAATTCATCTGTATAGACAGACTATAAGGATAATGTCAGCATCTCCAACATAGAGTTCAGGTCCTGGTGGAAACAGGGATCCTGACAGGGATCCTCAAAAGAAAAGTGCTTCTGAAAAAATCTTTGCACACTTTAAGGGAAGTTAATAAATAAAGCACAAAATGATGAAACCAGGGAATAAATGCTCCTTTCCAACAAACCAGCAGCAAAGTTTAAAAATAAAACAATAAAAAATTAACTAAGCAGTTTAAAAATCAGACATGCAAACCATAACAAAATATGTTCGGCACAGTTTTACTGGGTGTTTTTTGGAGCCTATTTCCCAACATATTTTGTTATGGTTTGCATTTCTGTTTTTTAAACTGCTTAGTTAATTTTTTTTAAATTTTTCTATAAATTGCTTATATATTGTATACTTGATTGTGGTTAGGTTATATTTCAGCTCTTTACTGTCAGATCCTTTTTAATGGGAATATTGCTTTAATGGGATTGAATGGACCTGCCACATGTTTGACTAATTAGTTCTTTAATTAATGTACTATATAAAGTAGAATTATTTCTTTTAAGTTTTATTGGTCTGAGGAAGCCCAAAGGGGTGAAAGTGCTTAACAGTGTATGAATAAATTGGATTTTTTATCTCTGCTTGGACTGTTCCTGTATTCGACATTTGTGTGCAAGGAATTTATATGTTTCTGAGAACTTTCAGCCTTGGTTTGCTCCTTTACTACTATCGTTTTATTTTGAACTTAATAAATTTGAAAATCTTGGTGAGACATTAATGTAGCTAAAAGATATTTTTTAATGTTGGAGAAACTAAGTGTAGAATTAAAGATTATTAGCAGAAGGTTATTGTCAGGTGGTACAGGAGCCAAGTGTGGATCTACTCCATCACTTGATGTTGTATGTTTTTGTGGTGATGGTTCTCTAGGCACTGATTATGGTTTTGACAATAACAGGTGGATATGCCTAGTAGGCCATCAGCAGACATGAAGAAATGTAGCAGGCATGTGAAGGGAGTGAAGCTCCATGTGAGACTTACTGGACAGACTGGAGAACAAGTTTGAAAGGCCTTAGACATACATGCATCTCCAAACATGGAGGTCACAACAGAGGGAACCAAACTTTGGTAGGCCAAAATGGGTCTATGAAAATTGTATTAACATACTGACTACAGCTGTATGGGTAAATTGTGGCATAGCGAAATGAGAAGAAGAAAATGAGATGTTAGGGCCAGTTCTGGGGTATGAAATCCCTGGTCAGCTGGCTCAGAGGAGGTATAAGGGAAAATAAGGTGTTGCACAGCACTTTGAGATAGTCAGAGATGCAAATAAGGTCACAGCAACAGATGATTTTCCTCATTGCTGTCATGCTTAGGAACTACTGGTGAGGCAATTATCGATAATGACTGAGTATATCTGCAAGAGATTTGGCATGCTCATGAATATGGCAGCTAACATAATTTGCTTATTCATCATAGTCCTCTTCAAGATCCTAATAGTCTCTGAAAGGATGGGATAAGAATGCAGTTTGCTCAGTTTGTTGGTGATATGGGAGGGGGGGGGGCACCCTCCATATATGGTAGAGATGTAAAATTGTACAGAAGGAGTGACAGATAATAAAAACAACATGGATAATGTTATATAATAGGTTATGGAAGGATTAACACTATGCTTATTTAAAACGGGTAAAGGGCAGGGGTTACGGAGGAAAGTAGAAAGGTGAGAGTTGATATTAATGGCAGGGTGATTAAGAAGTGGAAATTGAGGGGTATTGGCAGTGTTAAAACAGAAAGTACAAGGCCATGGTGTATGAAGATAATAGGGGAAAGGGAAAAACTTAAAGGAAAAATTCAGTACGGTCGGGAGAGATAGGCAGAAATGGGTAGGGACAACAGGAGAAGAAAGGCAAGGAGTTGAGTGTGATGATTTGTGGTGAGAGCAGGATTGAAGATGATAAGGATATGAACTGTGTATATAAAATTAGTTTGCTTTAGATATGGTTTGTGCTGATATAAGTTGGGGATGCAATGTATCAACAATAATACAAAAACTTTGTTTTGTCTGCTATGTTGGATCGTTGAATACAATGATTGGTTTACAATATATGGGTTGAGATATGTGTTTGGATACAATGTACATGATCTCAAAAAATGATTTGGAGAAAAAAAAGAGTACATTTTGCCATTCTTGTCCAAGAGTCTTAATGTGAAGGCCAGCTGGGGCAGGTGATTGTTGCAGAAGGACTATGACTACCTCCTTTATCAGATGGATGATATATATAGGAGGACTGGCCTTGCACAAATAAGTACCTATGAGACAACCAATAATGGTAGGGGTCTGTGATGGCACTGTCTTTAACTTCTCCCTATGCAATGTGATGCTGAAGAATTAGAACATGCAAACTAGAGATTTCTAAGCTAATACATAAATGCAAATGGTTGATATGGCAAAGAGACAAATTGTTCAAGTAGGGAAATGCTTCTGTTTCATAGATTTGCACCACTCACACCTCAGCCAAGCACATGCCCCAGGGTCGTATCCTGTGGTTCCTCTTGGACTGAGCAGGATTACTATTACAACAATGTATTATCAGTAGGATAAAGCTAACCTGTCTCATGATGGTCTGAACCCAGCTCATGTTCCTTAGTAGATAATATTCTGTCTTTAAGGCACTCAGTCATAATCCTACAGATGGTAGCTTTCTCACACATGGTAACTTACATGGCGGCCTTCAGTATGCAGCGACCCCATCTATAGAAGAAGTGAACACCACAAGCTTTCAAGATGTAAAATGGCAGTGGATGAAACTGGTAGTGATTGTTTTCTATCCAGAAGCATAACAGACTTCCTGTCTCCTTGCCTATCATTATGTGCAAGTAAGCATCATGGAGTTCAGCAAATACAACCATTTTTCTCTTGACAAGAATGGAAGACTCTTAACTGAAATCATTTCAGTGTGGGCTTGTGGATAAACCTGTTTAGACTGCAGAGTCCTAGGACCACTCTGAACTCCTCTGTATTATTTGGAATGAAAAAGAACCAGAATAATATCTTCCCCCCTTTAAGTGGTGAAACTTCTTTGAGTGCTCTTTGTATGATGAGTATGTAGATCTCAACTTGTGCTACACTCCCCTGACAGAGTAAGATGGTGGGTAATGAAAGACAGAGAGTTTGAGAAGGATGTAGCATGGGGTGTAGAGCCGTCTTGATATTATAGTCCAGAAATAGTAGTCCTGCATGACTGACATTTGATCAGTAAGATGGAAAAAGGTGAGCACTGAATTCCTCCATTGTGGGATAAGCTGGCAAACCATCAATGATTTTGCAATTGCTAATGTCTCCCTGGGATGGGGATGTGTCATTATTTCTGTCACTAAGTGAGCATTTATTGTGGAAATCTCCATGACCACATTGTATTTCTCTAGAATACTGATTCCTCTGCTGCTGAGTTTATCTGGAACATCATCTGTTGAGGAATGGTCTGCACAGGGCCATCTTAAAGTGGGCACTTACAGCCATGAGAGTCTTAGACTCTCACTCACTATCATGTAGTTTTTGTCTTTCTTGAGGCTTAAAAGATTGTTGCAATTGAAGGGAACATTAACAAAAAAACTTGAATTTCTCAGCATACTCAGTTGTCATCAGCCTGATTTAGTCATGAACAGTAATGCCTGCACCTGCTGCTGTTATGGCTGCATCCATAACATTGTAGACCAGGTGCATGGGCAGTTTAGAAAGTAAGGTTATATTTCCATTCTGAGATGTGACCTTCATTTTGATAAAAGCTCATACTGTGGCAACCAATCCAGTGTTTGGTTTAATTATCAACAAGTGTATGCTAGTATCTTAGCATCTGTGACAGACACTTATGCATCCTTAGACAATGGTCTGTACCAATGTATCCTAGTACTTAGGTACTTAGAGGATCCTGTCTAGTCTCCAAGGGATGGGCACTATTATGTTCTGTGCTGACAAGAGACTTCAACATATTAACTAGGGATACTACACAAAAAGTCTTCCTTTTATATTTCCACTCTCTCTGTATCCTGGGTAGGAACATATCTGATAACGTGGAGGAGGTCAAAGTACAGACACACCAGTGGTAATGATATGTATGTTGGCTTCCAATCCTCTGTCCACAATGCAGTTAGGAAAAGACTGTACAAGAGTACTGCATGCAGGGCCTTGTAACAGGGCCAGAGTAATAACTGGAGATGAAGGGAGCCCTTACACTGAAATCAGAAATTTCAATGAAGGAGCATAGTTGGAAACTTTTTCAACACTGAGTACATGACAACCAATGTGAAATGGCATCACCAGTCATTCTCAGTGTCATCACTAGCACTATCATTGGTAACACCCCTTGACCCCTTGATGTTGAGATGTTCATCAATGCTGACCGTGATACCAGTCATATCTGCAAGGAAGACTCGGTCTCCAAGAAAGGCAAGAGTAAGAATATTGCCAATAATGATGTATGACTCCCAAATCACAAACCCTGGACTGAAGAATACTTTGGCACAACAGGGATAGCTGATAATAGAGCTTACACTGATGGCAGAGTTTTCACAGGAGGAAAGGACTGTAGACCTATGATTTCACTTGCTGCCATGTTTAACATAACAGCATTGCTATGGCGCTGCCTGAGTGCTGCTTCATCTGATAACAATCAGCACCAAAACAGTGGTTGATGATGTAGTAAAATAAAAGCTGGGAGAGAAGCAGAATTGCTGCCTGCCAAAGAGCACAGGGAAAAACAATGACAACCAGATTCACCTGCACCTGCAGGAAAGCTACCATCATTTTAGCATAATCAACATCCACTGTAACAGTTCTGTGAGAAGAGATAACACCTGGATAATCAGATGGGCCTAGCACAGGGATGCCCACAGGAGGTAATTATACCAAATTTAGCCTCTAACGTAGGAGAATGACAACTCTTTCCATAAAGTTTACATCTTAGGTGTCAGAAATAATCAGTTATGGAATGCCCCCCAATATTCATTACTGACTTGCTGTACTCCTACCTATGTTTCCCCATCATGACAGGTGAAACTCATTGAGATGGGGACACCTCTTCACTTCTTTTAGCTCCCTTGCCTCTGTATCCGATCTCCTGCAATACAATGAAGGGTTGACTAGAATCCTGGGAGGATAAGGATTCTCCATCATCATCATCATCATCATATGATTAGCTTAGGCAAAAGCCTTTTAATAGCCAATAATTTTTGTACTCCTTGAGAGGTTTTTGTCAAACTTGGAATAAGTCTCACATACAAACATTAGGAATAAATATCACATGTAGACCTTTAGTACTGAAGACTGAAGCAGACCACACATAGAAAGTGGTGATCTAGTAATAGCATTTATTGTTTAAGTTCCTGTGTTTCCTAAGAGTTCCCAAAAATGCCCCAGAACTAATTCATGCATACATACATGCACACACACACATGCACGCAAGGAATCACATGCACACACATGCACACAAACACACCTGCATGTAGGCATGCACATAGACACACACACACACACCCACACACACCCACACACACACACACACACACACACACACACACACACACACACACACACACACACGCACACACACGCATACATGTACACATTTGCTAACCCCAACTAATCAGGAATGAATTGACTGAACTTCCTAAAAATAACTACTAAACAACCATGGAGTTTATGAAATGGTGTACAATGGATGCCAGAGCCTAGAAAGGGAGTAGAGCAATTAGTAAGCATAACAATTAATATTGTATATATTCCACCAGAAAATCTAAAAAGGTTAAAGAGTGCATAAGATTTAGACTGTGATTAGACCTCACAGAAGAGACATAGACTACAACCAAGATGCGGCTTGTGATGTATTATGAGTAATGGAGGGGCTGGAACCTGGTTCAGTTTTATGTACTAAGATGACTCGAATCTGTGGTCAAGTGTGACAGGTTTGAAAAGTGAGTCTATATTACTTCCCTGAAATTTATCTTCACCAAACATCTTTGCATCAACATGTATTCAGTGAAAATCACTTCTGAAATTCGCTGAATTTTCCAAGGGCAATAAAACAATTGCCCTGCAGCACAACGGAATCCAAAAGTAACTATATCAAACTAAGTGGGGGGCTTCATCCCCTTCACCCTCCATAACAATATATACCAACTCTGAGATAACACTAGAGTGGGGAAAAGGGAAAAGATGTGCAGTTGGCCAACTACTTCATTGCCCTTGGAAAATTCGGCAAATTGCAGAAGTGATTTTCGCTGAATACATGTCAAGGAAACAGCATTCGCTGAAGATGAGTTTCAGCAAACTAATATAGACCCTTGAAAAGTATGTACCAGATTGCCATATATCAGCAAGACTGCTGTCACATACATGTATACAGTTGATACTGTAATGCGTGGAGTATAGAAATACACTCATTCTATCTAAATAATATTTTCATGTATTTTATGCATACTACCTAATATGCAACTAATGTATATAAGCTCATGTAGTGTTAAATGAGATGGGTATGGGAGCCTAAATTCACATATAGGGCCTTCCTGGTGGGCCCCGCCTGCCTCCAAATAGTGATTGTGTGTAGCTGTGAATACCTCCCTCATCATCTGTGCAATCTCCATGTTTACCTCTTGGAATACTGCAAGTAGCTTTTCCCAGAAGACATCTCAGATCATCTGGTTCATCTGCTCTCAAAATGTATTGACATCTCTTAGTGAGTTGCTCTGCATAGACTCACACCATTTTATGTTGTGCAGGCACAGGGAATAACCTGTTGGAAGGTTTATACTGCTGTCCTGGATCTTTAGCAATTATTGTTAGTGCTTCTGATTTCTACTCACTGGTCGGCTGTCATTCATTGATTCATCTGAGGAGATGCAAATAAAATATTCTGTGATAGTGCCAGTAAACCAGTGCTCATATCTGAATATAACCTCTGAATTATAATCACTATGCATACATGCTGCATATAACATGACTTTGTACATACTTAAAGGTATATGTCAATAACATACTCTGTATTTATACTTCACAGTGATTATGCATGACAGAATATCAAGTATCTGCAATCACAGCAGCATCTATACATCATGTGATGAATGTATCAGTTTTACCATGATGTTATCCTGTCATATGTACAGGGTTATATGCATTGCAGAAAAGACACAAAATGGTGCAACACCACCCAGATGAACTTGAAATCAAAGAAAATCAATGCCAAATGAGGGCCCAGACATTGTCCAAGAATTAATTTATTAAAACAACCTGAAAAAATAAAATGAGCGCTTTCTTTGGTTTCAGGTTTATATGCAGTGCATGGACAAACATGTCATTACCTGTGTGCATTGCTATGTTACATCATGACTGGAAAAAGAACCATGTAGATACCTTTATCACCCATTCTGTATTTATAACACCTGTGTTCACAATTTATGGCAATCAAAATGCCTTATTTTATATATATATATATATATATATATATATATATATATATACATATAGGTCTAGTTCAATTGAATGAAATATATATATATGGGTCTAGTTCAATTGAATGAAAACCCACTTGGCTGAATATCTGAAAACCAAAATGACTTTGCCAAAACCACTACTAAAGAACGAACACTTGGATGACCAGAAAGTTACACTAGGAAAGGAACCACTTGGCCACCATGGTGAACTTTGCCCCTTTCACCATTATAGTACGATCTCTGAATTGGTATATTTAGTTAGGGGGTGGAGGTGGGTTTAATTTGCTTCAGTTTTTATGTTTTTTGTAGTGCGAACACGTAGTTACTTAAGTGGAGTTTTTCCTCCGTTATCCAAGTGTTTTTTTCTTTAGTGGTTCTGGCAAAGTCATATCAGTCTTCAGAGATGCGGGTAACTGGGTTTTCATTCAATAAAAGTAGACCCATTTATATATGTATATATATATATATATATATATATATATATATATATATATATATATATATATATATATATATGTGTATTATATATATATATATATGTATGTATTACAACATGCACACATGATTCATAGGTTCATAGGTGTGTACTAGACTAATGGCCCTGGAGCCTTTACAATCTTAGCCCATATAAGTGCCCTGGCATCGTGCTTCCCGATGTTAGTTCCCAGTGCCTCCATCAAGCAGAGATACTGGTGTGATCCCCAGGGTGAACTTTCTATTTCCCATCCACTCATCAAAATTTCTCTTGAAGAGGGCCAGTGAGGTGCTCTGCTTGACATGTATGAGAAGTCTATTCCAGAACATGGGCAGTCTCTGGATTATGAACCTGTCCCTCCAGCACATTCTGTTGATTGTGCTAATGAGGTTGAGGTCTCTGGAGCATGTAGTGTGGAGGGATTGGGATTTCTTTATGTGTAGCATTTCTAACAGAGCTGGGTGAGACATGTCTTTGTAAGTCAAGCGGAGATCGCCTCTTCGTAGACAATATGAGACAGAGAATAGCTGAAGTTTTTTGAGTCTGTCCATGTAGGACATGTGTTTAAGGCCTAGGATCCTCTTCGTGTGGTACTTTTGCGGCCTTTCCAGCTGTTGCATGTGTCTAGTGAGGTACATGCCAAATAGGGCATTATACTCGATGACTGGCTTAATGAGGGAAGAGTAGAGACAGATGATGACCTCTTTCTTCCTGGATGCAAAACCACTGGTAATGAGATGTGCCACATAGAAGGACTTTCTGACCACAGTGGCAATGTGGTGGTCAAAGGAGAGGTTGCTGTCAACCTGTGTCCCCAGATCTCTTATAACCTTTAGTGTACAGTGAGCTCCCATTGATGTGGTAATTAGTGGGAACTGAGATTTTCCCAAAGGGGATGACGACGCATTTTTTGGCATTAAGCTTAAGGCCATGGTTTTGACACCTGTCATTGGTCAGAGTGAGGCCTTTCTGTAGGAGTCTATATCACTTGGGGAGTTAATAATGGCTCCCAGCTTGCAGTCGTCTGTGAACCTGGTCAGCCAGAGTCCCCCCATGTTGGCCTAGACTTCTGAGAAGTAGATGCGAAACAGGAGAGGACCCAGGACCGATACCTGTGGGACTCCACTTGTGACTGATCAGCAGTCTGACTTGGAGTCCACTACTTTCACACTGTGGGTTCTATCTGTGAGCCAATTTGCAATCCATCTAGTGATATAGGGGTTGATCCCTAGTTTAGTGAGTTTATCAATAATTCCTGAGTGGGGAATGGTATCAAAGGCCTTGACCAGATAGAGGTAGGCTGTATGAACTGCCTTGCCCTCATCCACAGCTCTGGTGACTGACTCAAAGAAGTCAACCAGGTTGAGCAGGCATGATCGACCTTTCACAAAACCAAATTGCATGGGATCTAGAGTTTGAAGATTCCTTATATCCTTGTTAATTAGGTCCATGATGATGTGCTCAATAGCCTTACATATCAGACTCATCAGGCTAATGTGGAGTAATTCCAGGGTCTGTAGTCACTCCCCCTTTATGGAGAGTGATGACTGCAGCAGTGCGCCATTTGGTAGGGGCAAAGCCTGAGGTGAGGCTGTGGACTGAACAGGGCACACAGATGTGTTGCCAGTTCACTTTGTAGTTCATGTAGAACACATCCAGGGATATTTTTGGGTCCCATGGAAGCTGTATTCTTGGCCTTGGACAATGCAGATTTAACCTGTGCTGCAGTAATGCTGGGTGCCTGGCATTCCTCTGGTATTGTGATTGGTCCTTTGGGGAGAGAGATGGGTAAAGTTGGCACTGAAACTGTTGGCTCAGTATAGGAGGTACCATTGTGCAGTAACTCAGAACAAACATGGGTATTGCCATGGAGATTCTTGATATAATTATAGAAGGCGTTGTGCCTGTTTTCAGTGTCTGATGCAATTCTGCCTTCATAGCTGGCTTTAGAGATTTTGATGAGGGATCTCAATGTTTTGTTGTTGATGCTAATATGGAACTTTTTCTTCTCGTTAGACTTCACCTTTTTCTGAAATAGTTTCTGCCTTCTATACTAGAGTTTATTAATGGCAGGGCACCACCAGATTGGCTTCCTTTTTTTGGAGGGGAGCATCTTGGTTCTGTTGTGTATGGCTAGTTCCATGCTTTTATGTACGTGTTTGTACAGTACATTGATGTATGATTTGGCAGTCATGCATCTATTTTCCATTGACATGGGTGTTGTGAAGGTAGCCACTTCTGTTTTTAGGAGCCCAAAGTCAGCTTTGGAGAAGTTTTTCCCTGGTGGTTACCTTTGCGGGGGGTGTGGATTTCCATGGTGATTAGCTTGTGGTCAGATCTAACCAGGGAGGAATTGACTACTGGTGTACAGCACTGGTTGCCCATGTTAGTAATAACCAGGTCAAGGATGTTGCTTCCTGTAGTGGGGGTAAGAATGAGCTCATCCAGAGCATTGGAATTGATGAATTCCAGGAATCGTTGGGCTAGTGTATTGGTGCATGAGTAGTTTTCCCAGTTGATGGAGAGGTAGTTGAAGTCACCTAGTATGAGAGTGTTGGGTTGGACCCTAATAGTTTCCAGGGTGCTTAGGAACATGGAGTGAGAGTCTTGGGACATGGTTGGGGACCTATAGCAGACTATGACCTGAATCACCATCTTACCCAATGTTAATTGTACCTGAAGTATCTCAGATGTGTTATGCAGGGCTACTAGTCTAGAGGTGTGCATACCCTTTATGAATATGGAAACACCACCACCTTTGGAGCTTTGGTCCATGTTCTGGAGCTGGAAGGTGTGGAATAAGTTATAGCCTGGTAGCACAAGCGTGCTTTCTGCTGCTTTAAACCAGGTCTCCATTAAAGCACAAATGTCGATGTTCTCCATTTTGAGGAGTGCTTCGAGCAAGTGCATCTTGAGATTTAGACTTCTAACATTGAGCAGCATGACCCTCATATTGCATTTATTTATAGCTGTTATGGTGGTAATTTGGTCTTTGGAACATCACCTAAAAAGGCACTACAGAGGTGGCAAAAGCCTTAGCCAGTATCCGGAAAGCCAGGGGTGACAGGTGCAGGTCATCTCTGGCAAAGCATTGAGGTCTGTCAAATATGTCATCCCAAGCAGACAGATACTGTATCTCCTTAGAATGGCACCAGAAACTTAGCCAATTGTTGAAGTGAATAATTTTCTGCTTGCACTGCAGTATAATTCTGGGCGATGGTAGGATGCTGCTCAGGGCTAGGGTCATACCTGCCTGGGCCACATAATCAGAGAGCTCCTCCATGTCTCTTTTCATGTAGTCCAGGAAGGTGGATTTTAGGTCATTCACACCCACATGGACAGCAACAGAGTCATACCTGTACTTGCTGTGGAGTGACCTGAGTGTGTGTGTTATGTGTCAGATTCTGGCACCTGATAGACAGCTGACTGTTACCTTCTCCTTATTCAACCTAGTGAGTGGGACATCAGTGTGCCTCTCTTTCAAGTCAACTATGATTAGTGTATTGGGCAAGCTGTTTTGCCTTAGGGGCTTAGGTTGAGGGGCACACTGTGTAGGTGAGCTATGTGTCTTGTGCTTTGTGCTATGTTATGGTGGTCAAATGCATTTCTGCCTTGGAGGTCTCTGCTGTTTGGGTAGAGTTCTACTGAGAGCCTCTACAAAGGTGGGGGTGTGGTTTGTGTTTTTATGTGAGAGCTGTGATGGTGGTGTTCTGGAGGGCTATGCATTGCATGTGGTGTGGTGCAGTTGTTGACCTTCTCCACTTGACCAGCTATTCTGGTCTTGGCTTGAGAGTACATAGCTTCCAGTTTGGATATATAAGTGCATCTCTCACAAGTCTGAGTGTTGGGAGGTAAGATGAAAGGGTTGTCTGTGTACATGAGGCAGTTGCTACACTGCCTCAGAATGCCCAAGTTCACCAGGTTAATAGGAGAAAGCACAGGAAACTGAACTTTAGACATGCCAGGAGGGATAGTCATTATTACTAAGTACTGGAGCTGTTTCCTTATATATTCCTTTTACAGGAAAAATGTCACTCAAGGTGTCTGAGTCTGTACAGAGCATTGCCAAACACTTGAAGAGAAACTAATTAGTAGATCCTGAAAATTTAAGGATGAAGTATTTAGGCAGATATTCTGAAGTTAGAAAGAAATCAAGCAGTACTTACTGAAAAATAAAGAATTAGCTTGTCAAGAATGATGAAAAGAGGGGAGTCGCATGAATGGCTGCTGTCTGGCTACTACTAATGCTGGGCTCAGCACAGCTTCACACTGTTATGATACAATACTCCTTTGCTTCTTCTCTCACCAGAAGCACAATCACCAATCCCAAGAGGAGAAGCAGGCCGTGGCCTGTTTGGTGATCCACAGTCTTGTCCCAGATGATGCAAGGGTCTTCAGGCTTGTTGCCTTTTTCTGGTAGATACCTCAAATAACAACCAGACCAATCAGGTACGTTAAGTGCAGACACTCACTCTCCAAACAGAAAGAGTCAGGAATCAACGCACTCTGCTCCTATTCTCACCAGGATCAGAATATAAGCACAGATTCTAAGCAGTCACCTATAAAGCAGTTATTAAGTTTTCTGATGATCAGCAGTCTCCAGGAAATAATGTAACTGCACTCCTTCTCTCACCAGGAGAAAACCGAAGCACTAATCCCATGATGACTACTAAGAGGCAGAATGTGGGCTCTCCAATAACTGGTGGTCTTGCAATAGATGCTTAAAGGTAAAAAAATGGTTTATCCTAAACACTGCAATGTGCTCTAGAGGAGTTAGATGAGAAAGTAGGTAACTTAAGTTTTACCTGTCTAAAAAGTTAAGTTTTAGTGGAGAGTCACTATTTTTAAAACAGCAAGATAGATTGAAAAGGGTGGTCACTTTTGATTTCTAGTACTATGGAATACAGTAGGATGGCCAATAAATTTAAATAGTTGAAGGGGAGTGACTTCACAAAATGATAATTTTGTGCTTACACCAGCCAGTAAAAGCAGAGAGGAAATGAGATATATAGTCAAATTAACATAAGGCCCAGGCAACTAGAAAGACAGTGGTGTCTGACTCACAAGAGACAGAGATGTGGTCTCTTTTCAAGTTTTAATATGCAGTTAAAAGCAGAATACAAGTAAAACACATTGTAAAGAAAACAAATCATAGTATACAAAATAGAAAAAGGCAATAAAGCAATACAAAATACAACAAATAAAAAACAAACTAACCTTTCCCTCACAGCAAACTCTAGTTTAGTCTGGGTGAGTCTTTCCAGTAAAGACTGATGTATATACAGACCACAATAGTGCATACTCTATACACACACACACACACACACACACACACACACACACACACACACACACACACACACACACACACACACACAAACACACACAGATGATAAGAGTGCATCAGAGCACCATCTGTCCAGGAAACAATACATCAAAATGTAATGTTGGCTGCATATGACAATCTATATTACAGCAAGGTCCGCACATACAGGGTTACCAGACGTCCCTATTTGAGCGGGACTGTCCCGGAATAAACAGCCCAATCCCGAGTCCCACTCTGCCTGTTAAAATCCCAGTGAAGTAGCCTCTGCTTTTTTTATTGGCCCATATACTGGCATAAAGGGGCCAATCAAAAATTGCCACACACAGAGTTTTTTTTTTTTTTTTTTTGGTGTTCACTTAGTGTGAAAGACCTTTTTTTGTCCCTATCTGGTCTGCCAGAAATCTGGCGACCCTGTGCACATAGTCCCTTTTTTATGCATTCATTATTTATTTGTGCAACAATCCTAAGATGACATTAATTTCTAGAGCTTTACAACAAAATGCTTATGGTTAATATGTACACAGTAATATAGTGTAAATCTGCATTGCACTTGCGTCAATATATAACAAGAATAGCAAACAAGTTTGTGATATGTACATATGTACAAAATGTGTTTGTGTACACAGCAAATAATTGTGTATCAGTTAGTATTATATGTACTGATTATTTAAAAGATTTGTCACTTCTTCAAGTGGGTATTCCAACATGTTCTTACACACACACACACACACACACACACACACACACACACACACACACACACACACACACACACACAGACACAGACACAGACACAGACACACACACACACATACACACACACAACAAAGTACACATACAATATATTCATTTAGGGACCTACATGCTAGAATTTCAAAATGCTTGCTGTTTAAAAGCAGTTCAGTATGTCACAGGTTAACAGAATAAGAATTATATCAAATACCTGACACTAATACAGTCAAATGCTAACATAATCACTATCGACCTCACTGTCACAATATTTTGCATATATCAGGGTCAGGTTATCCACAGCAACCATACAACAATTACCAAATAAAAAAGAACATAAAACAACAAGCATAAAAAGTCTCCTGTGCCTTTTGACCAATCATTGTAGGGAGCCATAATATACCTCACATATGTGTTTACAAAAATGTTCATCAGTATTCTTTGGGGACACATAGTACAAAGAATGATAGTGATGACAAGATATGATGCACCAGTATGACAAACTAAAATTGTTTTATTTCTTATGGAATGTCTCCTTTACATAGAGTTGTGTGCTGATAGTCATGGGTAATATGCAAGTGACATGTGATGTCAACAAACATGGAATTCCTGAGGCAGTCATAGTTGGAACATTAGCCAACTACAGCAATAGCACCAGGTTTATATTATTTCACCGAATGGCTATTCAGCAAATAGCCATTCATCGAACACCTACCCTGTTTCCCTGAAAATAAGACTGGGTCTTATACTTTTTCCCCTGCCGAAATATGCATTAGGGCTTATTATCAGGGGATGCTTTCCTTAGCCCCCCCATACAGCAATCTACATTTATTCATTTATTCATGTACAAAAATCGACATTTATTCATGTACACAAATTGACATTTATTCATGTACACAAATTGACATTTATTTATTACTTTTTTGTTATTGGGCAACAGTTCTAGGTAACGTGTTAACAGTTGTGTGAGAATTCTACATAAACAGTGCAACAAACATTTCAACTTCAGAATATCTACACTGTGCAATATTTCATGCTTAACAGAAAGTGCAGAAAAATCTCAATACGTGTGTGTTGGGGAAGGGGAATAAAACAGGTGAATAACTGCCAACTTTTGAGTGGTGATGCTTTCTTTATTCCTTACCCAAACCATAAGAGAAAATGATGTAAAGTCATAAAAATGAAGTCTGGGAACTAGCGGCCTTACTTTGTAATTACCCCTTGATAATGAAACGTTTTTAATACAATAAAGTAAAAAAACTGACGAGCTTGCTGGCAGCTGAAAGCAGAAGCAATCCAATCCATTCTGTTGCCCCGATAACAGAAACGTTATTCAAATACAGTCATGTTATCTTCGTCTGGAACATTGTCATAAGTCTACAACCCCCGAATTCTGGCCTGAATTTCTTGAGACTCCATTTCCAGTAGAACCATTGGCCCCAATCTGCCATGCCTAGCAATAGAGCTCTCCTTAAATGAGCACTGCTTGTCTGAGTAGCCTGCTCATAGTGCATTGGCAACACAGCTGTCAGTGATTTTATCCCATGAATTCTTCACCCAAGTCAGGACCTTTTGCAGGCTAGGCTTCACAAAGTTTCCATGCTGATTTCTCTCCATTCTATTTTCAATGTAGTCATTGAGTTCCATTTGCAAATGGTCCTTGAATGGCTTGTTTATTGCAATATCAAGAGTCTGGAGATAGGCAGTCATTCCTGTGGAAATCATTATTTGATCTATTCTTCTCTGTGCAAGGAAGTTCTTCATGCCTTTAGCACGGTGAGTGCTGGCTGAATCCCAGACCAGCAGACTTCTTTCACCACCTCGCAAAACAAGTGGCAGCATTACATCGACCCACTTCCTTATAACTGCTTGTGTGCACCAAGCTTTTTCGGTTTCAAGAATATAAATGCCTGAAACACGTTCAATCTTATCTTTTTGCCCTTACTAATGATTAGAGGTGGGGTTTTCTTTCCATCTAGATGAATTGCCAAAATACAGGTAACACGTGAACTTTCATAACCAGTGAAGGGAATGTTGATTGACGAGGCACCCCTCTGATCAATTGTTGTTTGAGACCCTTGGCCCATAAACACTGCAGTTTTGTCCATAGCAATCATGTTGGAGAGTTGGTATTTAGAAAAGTCAATGCCATCAACAAAGGACTTGAATGCAAGTGTACGTTTAATAACTTCAGCATCTTCCAGCTTGAACAGTGTTGTCAATCTTCTTAGAGACAGTTCATATCTCTGAAGGAAGCCATCCAGCCAATGGTGTGATGCTTTGAGTTTTTCTGGGGATAGTTCTAACCATAGTGCCATTGCAAGGGCAAATGATTGAATATCAGTCCTGCGCACAACCAAAGCCTTTGCTCTCCTGTTAGTAATCCATTCACAGATGATGTTTTCCAGCTCAGGAAATAATGGTTGCCAACCTGATCTACACTTGCACTTCCCTCGTCCATCTGTTGACTGAGGTTATTGTATTCTGCTCACCATTTTCGGACCATTCAGAGATCCAACTTCTCTTTGCAGAAAGCCATCATATTCTTTCCCTGGGAGTCCTCCACAATTCCTTTCTTGTACTCGATGGGATAGCTCTTTCTTTTTGCACTCATCTTGTCTGGGGGGGGGGTTAATTGACGACTTTCAAGACAGGAGTGGCAACAAAAATGGTGACAGTTAAGAAGACACAACCACACCCATTTGTTATCAAGTGCACATGTTTTATATGCGTTTTCTGTACTTTGACCAAAGTACACTTGCCAGTGTTTATGAGCCAAGGATCTCAAAAGTCAAGTGTGAGTGAGGAGTAGGGTTTCAATAAAATTCATGGAGGACTCCCGGGGAAAGAATCTTACGACTTTCTGCAAAGAGCAGAAGTTGGGTGTCTGAATGGTCCGAAAATGGTGAGCAGAGTAGGATAACCTCAGTCAAAAGGTGTCAATAATATTATTATTTTATAATTCAACACATCCATCGTGTGTTATTGACAATGATAATGGCAGCTTATTTTTGGGGTAGGGCTTATATCATGACCACCCTGGAAAACCATGCTAGGCCTTATTCTCTAGTTAGGTCTTATTTATGGAGAAATACGGTATTTAGTGAAGCTGCTCTTCATCGAATGGTGAATTTAACTAAGGCAAACCAGTGGTTGGCCACCATCTGGAATTTGCCCTTTTCCCCACTGTAGTGTGCTCTCAGAATTGGTATATTTAGTTAGGGAGGGTGTGGGAGGCACAGCCCCCACATTGGAGGGGTGTAGGTGGTACCCCCACCTTGGCAGGTTTTAAATTTTATTTTATTTATTTATTTATATATATATTTTTTGCGATCACTCAGTTGGCCACCTGCTTGTTTGCCCTGCTTAAAATTTGCCGTTTGATGAAGAGCAGCTTTGCTAAATAGGTGTTCGACTAATGGCTATTCGATGAGTAGCCATTTCATGAAATAAAATAACTATCTATTACATAATGACAATCTGGATGTGTTAGACATCAGTATTACTATAAAAGACAGTAAATCTCAGTGGATGGTAGTTTAACCTGTGTACATTGCTACGAGAATGCACTGAGGTGTACATCTGCAAGATTCAGATGGTATAAATTCAAACAGGAATGCGCCAACAATTCACCTAATACTGCATCTAAAAAAACTCCCAATTTCCAAACCATAGAGAATAAACATCACTCATCAGTTTATCATCTATTTAACTATAAGCAGCCGCGGTGATGCAGCGGTAGAGTTGTTGCCTTACAGCAAGAGGTTCTCCTGTTTGATTCTCGGCTGGAGTGCCTTCTGTGTGGAGTCTGCATGTCCTCCCCGCGGTTGAGTGGCATTCAAAAGACATGCATGAATGGGTGTGCCTTCACTGAAGGCTGGGCGTCGGGCTGGCAACTCGGCACCATAAAAATCTACTGCGAATCATTAGTGGACCGGAGTTCCACTGTGGCGACCCCTAACCGGGAAAAGCCGAAAAGAAAGACATCTATTTAGCTATAACAAGGATATATGACTAGCCACAAGTACTGTATGCTTTTATTCAATGCCGTTGAATTTAATACAGTAAGTATCAATGTATTACAAAGCTAGAACAAACTAGTTGACAGGCATGGTGAAAAAGTAAAGTAAGTGTTTCCTGCACCCCCAAATCCCTCAAACTAATAAATACCAACTCCAACTCATAGATGGGAAAAAACTCCCCAAAAAGAAGGGAATCACTTTTGCTGCAATTTCTAGCTTGCACTTTCACTACAGTGACCCTTTCAAACAGTGTTCAGCATATGCAGTTACCCACACAGCACATTCTAGTTAAATCAGAGTTTCTCTGCTCAATAGTAAGAGTTGAAACAGTAACATGTCTTGAGTTTCAGCCCAGCCTCACTCTTAAAGATATACCTATTTGCTTTGCTAGTGACACTTATTTTCATCACACTAATAGCACTCCCTCTTACCTTGGTACTGGACTCACCATATACTTGAGACCTCTGGGAATAATAACGGGAGGTATAACCAGGTTTATTATGAAACCCGGTTCCCCATCATACCTTGCACAATACTAGACTACAACCTATGAATGTTCTACTGTATCTCAATAAAAACATCTGTATCATGAGTGCCAGTCACAGGACCCTTTCTGTGTCCCTTCAGAGAATACTGATTATCTTAGTCATTTTGGAAAACTGCATATTAAACTGCATACTTTTACTATGGGAGAGTTTAACTACCTCTTAATTAACCTTGTAATCCATACAGTCACCAACACATATTTTTGTTTTTGTAACTATCAATAAACTACTGCAAATTTTGTCCTTTTCCATTTCCCCTCATGACATCTTATATATCACAAACTCCTTGGTTAAATCTGATCACCTAGCTGTTACCTTCACCTTAAATGCAAGACTCCCAAACCATATTTATCCTGCCACATTTCAGTGTGTGTGGAATAACCTAGTTTTGCTGTGTACCAATTTTTTTTGTCTTTCGGCTTTTCCTGGTTAGGGGTCGCCACAGCGGAACTCCGGTCCGCTAATGATTGGCAGTAGAGTTTCACGTACTGGCTTGCCAGGCCTAATGCACAACCTTCAATGAAGGAATGCCCATTCACGCATGTCGCTACACAGAAGACGCTCTGAGAATCAAACGGGCAACATCTAACTGTGAGGCGACAACGCTACCACAGCACCACCACCGCGGTATAGTTTTGCTGTGTACCAATATTCTGGAAAAATCACAACTAGTGTTTTCCACCAAATAAAGCATTTCCTGAGGTCATCCTTGTTTCTGTATACTTAAGAGAAGTTCACTCCTCAGGGATAATGTCCTGAAGGGACTTTTCACATGCCAAAAGACATGTGTTCATTTAAAAATCAAGTCTGCATGGCAGAACACCCATATATTTCAACATGATATGATAAAAGCTTGCAACGTTTTATAAACATATCCTGCTCACTATAAAAATGATTTGCATATGGTATACAAGGCCATTAGATGAGTCATCCTGGACTGCAAAACCTGCTATAAACACAGAGTAGCAAGAATCTATATTCAGTATCCTGACAGACAAATATAGCGCTTACATTTCACTTCTCAAATATCCTACTTGCCACCCAGTGTCACCCCTCACTACCCCAACTATAGCCATTCTAGTTCAAGTCACGGAGATACTCTTTAAGATAAAAAAAAAAAAAAAAAAAAATCAGCAATCACTGTGTACCATCATTAATCCAGTATCAAGCACCAGATAGACCAACCACTATTGCATCTCTTAAACCTTAGTATCTCCACAGGTTATGCTTCATAAACATGAACATTGAACACATGTATATGTCACCACAAGATTGGCCCCATGAAAGACCCTCAGCAGCTATAAGCTTATTGATTTCATGAGCATTATCTGTGAAATCATAGAATGCATTAATAACCGTGATATAAGTGACCTCCAAACAGTTTCTTTTTCTCAGTTTGGACTTCTTAAAGTCAGGTCATGTCTACTCTAGCTGATTTTTTTGACAAGCTAACATGCAGCTTAGATAAAGTACTAGCTGTCTAGAGTACATATCTTATCAGACATTTCAGCTCTGTCATCCACATGTATCATGAACCAAAGAGTGTGCATCACACAGCTCCAAGGTTATCTGTTGTTGGCAGTGGAGAAAGTGATGGAGAATGAAGAACATATTGCAAAACTGCATCTGTATGTAATTTATTATAGAACATATGCATAACAGTACAAGAAGACATTAAGTCAGTTTACTCTGCCCTGTACATTTTTGTAATATTATCAGTCAGCTCCATCACTAGCTTATTGCGCCTTAACCATCTCTCCACATACTTACGAATGACATGGGCAACATCCTGTATACCACCCACTGCAGGGAAGCTTTCCCTGGTTTGAAGGACCTGTCTGTGAAAATGCATAATCAGAGACCTAGGGTGTACTGAATGAGTATGACCTGATGGCAGTGTTCCAGCCTATTCCCTCTGTCCTACCTGCTTGGAATGATTCTGTCACGTCCTGATGTGATAATGTGCAATAAATTCAGGTCTCCCTGTCTCATTCAGGTTGATAGCTGATCTGCTGTAATTATTGTATGCTGCTGTCACATTCCTTCCCCTATGTCACATGGATATTTGTAGAAACCATACTATGATGTCTTTCTCATGTACTTTGACATTGTCTTGCTCAAATAATCAGGTATCCCTACCTCATGTCTCTGTTCTCTTCACTCCCCACTTGCTTTATTGTTGACACATACACACAGTGGAATGTTCTCCCAATCTCCAGCAATATGGACAGCAACCCCTGTGTGTCATAATGGAGCTGGGTTCTTCTACAGATGTGGTTTCTCAGCCAGGTATTCCCTAGATCTCCAACTATTCATAGCCTGTATAGTTTTTATCCTACAACAAAAGCTGTCATTGTACTAAGTAACTCGGTCATTTCACTCTGTTCTGCCTGCTGGCAAAAAAAAAAAAAAAAAAAAAAACACATCCAGGAATAGTATTTCCAAGCATCAGCCCTGAGATGCCATTGACACCTCTGTGGACAACCATGCTGCCATCTTCACTATCTTCTCTGACTACCCTTGTTGCCTATGTTCACCTTAATATCCATCCAAATCAGCCCTATAGAGTTGACTGTGTTTACATCCTCCAGTGCCTTATTTACATTACTCCTTGTCTTTATTGCTACCAGGACCTGGTCCCACTTTCTGTAATGGCAACAACCTTAGCATTACTATGGATAGTATTTGCTTTACATCGTATGCCTCTAGTGTAGTATGTAGACTACCAGTTCACATATAGGTTATGTACAGTATAATGGTGCAGTACACACAGTGTTTAGGGACAAATCATTTTCGAGGTACAGTGAAGTCATGTAAAGCTACAAAATGCACAGTGTCATCATTAACATCCACTGAACCACTGTAAGTATACAAAGCAGATGTGTAAAATATCCTTTAACATAATCTCAGCTTAACCCACTGGTGCAGCCATATGACTTAGCTATCCATGTAAAGCACAGCATATAAGCAAATAAGCATTCAATATCTTATCAATAGTGTGACTGAGAAGTCAAATACAATGACTTAAATACCTATAAGTTTGTTCAGCAGGGATTCCCCAAAAGACAAGAAGACTACAAAGAAGAAGGAGACTCTTAATGGACAGTCCAATATTGCAAACTCAAACTCAAATTCAGGTAACACCATGGTGGCACTGCTCAATGTTGGGAGTCTAAATAATAAGATGCCAGCACCTGAGGTTGTCCTTGTGGAGTTACTGAGATATAATTTCAACTCAATGATAGTACTCCTCCTATACCAGAGTTGAGGCCCAGTTACACCTTTAGTACCCCAGGTAACTGTGGGGGGGGGGGGGTAATAGTATCTGCATTTGTTGAAAATACACCACCTTATATAAAATTGCCTGCTGCCCTATGATGGAGCAATAAGAGATACAAATCACGCTTAACACTTCCAACTGTCACTTCATTGCTTGCTACAAATATCCATCAATGTCCCCTAAAGATCATGGAAATCACTTCTATGCCACTGAAAGATTAAATATCAAATTAAATTCCTTCTTGTTAGGAGACCTCAATTAGCAAAACATTTATTGGCACACTAAACACCTTTAAGAATGGATATGCCCAGAGTTTCTAGACTTTATTAACACCAATGTGCTGGAGAAAAATGATAAAACTACTCACTAGAGCCTCTAATATTTTTGGCTTGGTCTTTACTAACCTATGTACTGCCTGTACCTCACACCACATCACCTTATCCCTGGTTAAATGTGACCACAAATCAGTCATATTCTCTGTCAGGTCACCAAAAGAAAGTGTCTTTAGGGACTTCTCAAGGGCAAACTTACTTAAGCTTATAGAGTACTTAAGTAAAATTTCCTATACTTCCTCACAAATGGACCCAAGTAAGAGGGCTACCACATTCACCTCTGAAGTTTATGAGCACAAATACATCTATATAGGAAAGTCATGCTTCTGTTAACTCTAGAGCATTACTTCTTCTCATTGATATCTAGTTAGCACCCCCTACTCAAATTCTGTCTACCAAACTGTCCCCCTTTGGTCAAATAATAAACAACTGCTTACCAGCTACAAATCACAAATGGCTGCTGGGGTTAGCCACTATTCCAATAATGTAGCTATAACTTGGAATAAAATGCCTTCATCTTTTCTAACCATTACTAAAATATATCCTTCCTGCTCTCTGGCTTTGCCCCTACCTCTTATCTGGGACATAGCTCTCTAACACCCTTCATCACCTTTCTTATACCTCCATTTAAAGCACTAAATCACTTAAACTGCTTAGCCCATTCTAAAACCTCACTTTCTTATAGTAGTTAAACTACTATACCTATTTCTAATTAGCACAACCAAATTACCATTCCATCGCTACTTCTCTGTTAGCATTTAAACTTGCTTATCACCTCTAATACCTCTCTTTAATGTATTTTTAAATTACTCCTACCTATCTTATACATCATTCTTCTATCTGTAGATAGCTTGTATATTAATATTTGTGAATATCAAAGTAGATTTTATTATGCTGACGACTATGCTATGTGTTCACTGCTGCATTATAATGTGTTATTGTAAATATTGATTGCATTAAATTTGTTAGCTATTTTTCCCCAAGCCTCCACTGAAATAGTGCACCTCTGCCCAGTCAGACTTTCCCAGTAAAAAATGTCAATAAATAGAACATTTTTATTTTTTTATTTCTCATAACTGAATTTATTTGTTATCACTGTTTTGGTAGTCTCCATCTCAAACATAATAATTTATACTTGTTTCAAAGGTTCATAGGTTGATAGGTAGGTACTAGGCTATCTGCCTGAAGGCATTTATAAGCCTAGCCAGAATGCGTTGGCTTTCGCTGCCCCCTTAGATTAGTTCCCTGTGCCTCTGTCCAGAAGAGCCACTGAAGTGATTCCTGAGGTAAACTTTCTGTTTCCCATCCACTCGTCAAGGTTTCTTTTGAAGAGTGTTAGCGAGGGGCTCTGCCTAATGTGGATTGGGATCTTGTTACAAAGCATGGAAAGTCTCTTGGACAGGAATCTATCCCTCCAGCATGTACTATTTATTCTTGTGGTGAGGTTTAGATCCCTAGAGCATGTGGCTCAAGGGGATAAGGTTTTCTTTAGGTGGAGCATGTCCATCAATTATGGGTTGGACATGGCCTTGTATGTCAGGCAGAGATCACCTCTGAGTAGGCGGTATGCAACCAAGTACAACTGGAGTTTCTTCAGTCGAGCTGCATAGGGCATCAGTTTGAGGCCAGTGATCCTCTTGGTGAGGTACTTCTGTGGTCCTTCCAGCTGTTGCAGGTGTCTTGTAAGGTACATCCCAAATGGGATGTGAACCCTTTTGTCATTAGGTGGGCCACGTAGAAGGATTTTCTAACCACTTTGGCAATGCGATTATCAAAGGTGAGATTACTATCTACTTGGGTCCCCAGATCCCTTATTACATCTTTCATATTTAGGGGACTACCACCTATGTGGTAGTTTGTGGGTACTTTGTTTTTTCCAAAGGGGATGACTATGCACTTTTTGGCATTTAGCTTGAGGCCATGATTTTGACACCAGGTATCCATCTCAGTGAGACCCTCTTGGAGGATGTCTGTGTCAGCTGGAGAGTCAATTATAGCCCCTAGTTTGCAGTCGTCTTCGTACTTGGTCAGCCATAGTCCTCCTGTGCTTGCCTGTACCTCTGAAAAGTATATGCCAAACAGGAGGGGTCCTAGGACTAAGCCCTGGGGAATGCCACTTGTAACCAGTTTAGAGTTGGACCTAGCTCCCACAACTCTCACCATGTGGGTTCTGTCTGTGAGCCAGTTGGTGACCCATCTTGTGACGTAGGGGTTTATGTTCAAGCTAGTGAGCTTGTCTATAATACCAGAATGGGGAATGGTGTCGAAGGCCTTAGCAAGGTCTAGGTAGGCTGTGTGTACCAACTTTCCATCATCTATAGCCTTGGTAACTGTCTCTAAGAAGTCCACCAGGTTTAGGAGGCATGATCTGCACTTAACAAAGCCACACTGGGTAGGGTCCAGTGTTTGGAGGTTCCCAATGTCTCTGTTAATGAGTTCCATGATGATGTGCTCCATAGCCTTGCAGACCAAGCTAGTCAGGCATATAGGGCGATAGTTCCTGGGGTCTGTTGTGGCTCCACCTTTGTGGAGCAGAATAACCATTGTTGTGCACCACTCTATGGGTACATAGCCTGTGGAGAGGCTGAGTTTGAACAGTGTGTTTAGGTGAGGGGTTAGTTCATCTTTGAGTTTGTGTTGGACGCAGCCTGGGACACCATCCGGTCCCACTGATGCTGTGTTTTTGGCTTTGGAGAGGGCTGTTTTAACCTGAGTGTCTGTGATTTCAGGGAATCTACATTCTTCTGGTATGGTTATGGGCCCTTTTGGGGGTGAGAGGTGGGTGAAGTTTGCATTGAACCTGTCTGCCAAGATGTTGGCAATATCGGTCGGTTCAGTGTATTTTGTGCCATTCTACACTAACTCTGAGCAGATCTGAGCATTGCCACTTAGATTCTTGACCTAGCTAAAGAATGCCTTGTGGTTATCTTTGGAGTCCTTGGCAATTTTTCTTTCAAAGCTCACCTTGGATGATTTTATGAGGGATCATAATTTCTTGCTGATACTGATTAGGGATGTCTTCCCTTCTTGGGATTTTACTCTTTTCTGTACTAGTTTCCTCCTTCTATTGTATAGCTTGTTTATGGCAGGAGTCCATCAGACTGGTTTCCTTTTCTTGGAGGAGTGAGTCTTGGTTTTGCTTGGGATGGCATGATCCATGCATTCTTGTAGGTGCCTGTAGAATGCATTAATAAAGGATTTTGCAGCTTGGACAGCGTTATCCTTCAGCATGGGGACTTTGAAACTTTCCACCTCGGTCTTAAGTAACGTGAAGTTTTCTTTTGAAAAGTTTTTCACGGTGGTTTACTTGTCCGGAGGTGGGGGCAGAATGTGGATATCCAAAGTGATTTGTTTATGGTCAGCTCTAACCTGCAAGGGGTTGACCTCCGGTGTGGAACACCGGTCTCCCATGTTGGTGATGATCAGGTCCAATATCTTGTCACTTCTGGTGGGAGTGTTGACCAGTTGAACCAGGGCATTTGAGTTTATAAATTCTAGGAAATGTTGGACAAGGGAGTTAGTACTTGAGTAGTTCTCCCAGTTAATGTTTGGGTAAGTGAAATCAACCAATATTAGGGTGTTTGGTAAGACCTTTATGTTTCCCAGTGTTTCCAGAAACGTGGAATGGGGGTCCTGGGGCATGGTGGGTGATCTGTAGCAAGCTACAATTTGAATTGCAGTTTTGTCCATTGTTAGTTGCACGTGGAAGATCTCTGAAGCATCGTGCTGTGACACTAACCTGGAGGTGTGGGTATCCTTGATGAATATGGATATGCCCCCGCCTTTTGTATTTCGGTTTGGGTTCTGTGGCCGAAATGTATGGTATGAGTTGTAGCCTGGTAGTGCTGGGGTGCTCTCTGGAGCCTTAAACCAGGTTTCTGTTACTGCACATATATCGATTTTCTCCATACTGAGGAGTGCCTCGAGTGTGTGCATTTTGAAGTTTAGACTTCTGGCACTGAGTAGCATTACCCTCAGTTTTTTGTTACTTGTGCTATTTATGTTGGTGGGTTTGTCTTTTGAGCCTTCCCTAAAAAAGGCACTATGGGGGTGGCAAGATCCTTGGCCAGTATTAGCCATAAGTTAGTTTTGCTTGTTGTTTAAATGTGGATATATATTTATATACTATATGCTCTATAGCCATTTGGCCCAGGTGGTGTCTGAGAAGAATCCGGTGCCAGCCTGTCAACTTGGTAAATAAATAAACAAAAAAATAAATAAGTAAATATTTTAAATAAAGTGTCTGTCTACCTGAAATATAATGGTAAATTCAGGAATAAACCACTCTGGTGAGACTCCAGTATTAATATACTGCATGTCAAAAAAAGTAAAATAGTGAAAAGTTGTAAAAAATCCCCATCGTCTACCCAATAGTGCACTGAAACAAACAAGCAAGGAATTTAAAAGCACTATTAGAAAATGTAAACCAGACTACATGCTTAAGGTTGCTATAAATATGAAAGGAAAATTGACACTTGTCTTCAACTGTGCCAGTAAATTAATAAATAGTGTCCAACAATGCACTGAGCTCACCTGTAAAAATGTCACAGACATTCTGATCCTAAGGATATAGCCAATATATTAGTAGACACGTTTAGGGTTAACTTTACCCCAGCTGCTATGGTCCCAGCTTTTTCTGAAAATGTAATCTCCCTTAATACCACTTTGCAAAAAGTCTTAGAATCACTGCCCAAGGCTAAACATAATGTTTCTGTGGGATGAGACAACATAGCAAGCTGCATTTTCATCACTGCCAAGTATGCCCTGTGTGAGCCTCAACTTAAACTGTTCAATCTCAGCCTCTCCACAGGGTTTATAACTGATACCCAAAGAATGGTCATTCTGACTATCCCACACAAGTCCCCCCCCCCCACACACACATTGGCCCAAATAATTACAGGCCCATCAGCCTCACCAGCCTTGTATGTAAAGCCATGGAATGTATCATAGCAGAACTCATTTATGTAGACATAGGCAACTTAACTGAACTAGACCACAATCAGTTAAGTTTTGGGAAAGGCAGATGCTGTCTCCTGAACCTAGTAAGTGTTTTAAAAGGTAAAATAGGTTGTGGACAGTAGTCATTCAGTCCATGTTTCTTATCATCACCTGTCCAAGGCTTTTGGAGCAATCTACCATACTGAAATTATTAAAAAAATAGACAGACTTAATGTAAACCCATTCTTTGCCAGTTGGAATATGAAATGGATATTCAACAGATCCTGATTTGAGAGTTGGTGCTATCTTCTCTGAAGAAAAATGTAACTAGTGTGGTACAGTAGGGTTCAATGCTAGGCACTTTCCTGTTTGGCATTTATTTTGCAGACATCCAAAGCAGTATCCCATAAATGTGACTGACCCATTTTTCTGATGTTTGCAAGGAGGATACTATTATCTGATCATTTACTGATACTAAACCACTTCAACAAAGCTTTAATATGTGCATATCTGGTGATCTCAAACTAAATGCAAAGAAGACCTAACTGGACATGTACAGATAATTTCCTATACTGCATACAATACCTAGGCTTTCTTCCCAAACATAGTACCGTTTTCTTTCATCCTAAATCATCCATCCCTGCTAATAATCACATCTCTTATCCTTATAGCCACTTCCTTCCACTCTGTCTCCCCTGAATACACCACCATCAAACCTTTGACTATGAATGTTTTTCAAACCAACTCGTATCTGACCAGCAATGAAATGCAACCAACCTCATCGTCATTCACGAAAGGACCATCAGGCAGAAATGCAAAGAAAAATGTATGTGTAACTAAATGATGTTAAATTTTTCTCATTACTTGCTCTTGCAGAACTAGGTTTTAAACAAACTGAAAAGACATGAATGTCCTTCAACAGACTCAAATATAGCAATTACTGGTGAATACAGAGTATTAGAGGATGTTATTTGCTCCATAAGAGCCACAACACTCTTTCCAATTGTCCTAGTGCTTATTTTAACAATTTTGACATGGTTTGTACTCGACTGTGCAGTAGCCTGGTAAGAGAAGTTTTTATTTGAATATATATATATTATTTTACTACTGTTTTTCACTCTTTGTAGGAACAAAGGATAGCTTGTAGACAAGAAGATTTACTTTGATTTATATTTTATTGTTTCATATTTAATTTTCACTGTTTGTTGTTAAAAAAGGATAAAATTTAGACAAGCAAACTAAAGGCATCCCAAGCATGTCCATGTTCAGCTATCGAAAACAAAAAAAAAACTGTGAACGGCTAAATACTGAACATTAAACATCAAAAGGTGAAATTAGCAAACAACTACTTCTACAAAAATAAAATCATAGAATGGCCATAGTTGGCCAAGCAACCAGTAAGTAATGTGACCTATAAGGTACATGAAGGGAAACCTTTTATATTTGCCCTATTGCTCACTGTAGTGTGATCTTGGAGTTGGTATATATAGTTATGGGGGTGGGGGCAAACCCCCTCATCCTGGTTGGTTGTGTTTGTGATGTTGGCCATCTAATGCCATTTGATAAATTTATTTTCTTTGAAGTAGTTGTTCGCTAATTTTACCTTTCAATGTTTCACATTCGGTATCTATTTGTTCAAGTTTTTTTGTTTTCAATAGCCGAACAGAGACCCAACCCAAGTGGCCTAGTCAGCTGTAAATTCATACAGACTGCAAACAGGATAATCCAGACCTTATCTAACAATCCTGTCTTGTTTTGTGATTTATTGATCTTTACTATTACAAAAGTGGTGCAATTGCAAGTGATAGCGAGCAGAAGTTACTGCATACGATGTAAAGGAATTCTAGTTTTTGTGTGACCTTCACAACTTATATGGTCACAAGAACAACTTTTCTGTACTTAATATTTTGTTGTATATTGTTATTGTGATTTTTCTCACTGTAGTTGATTTAAATTCTCTTTGAATTATGCGGTAACTGATTTTGATTATTATTTTCTTTTATAATGTTCCATTAATTTACAGCTGAATATGGATTCTTTAAATGAGTATACCATTAACGATTTCCTAAAGCACCAGTATCTTGTACAGTGTACTAACTGCTATGTATATTTATATATATCACCTGATAACACTGTTGACCTGTGTTCCTCATGTCAAAAGTTGGATGATTTGCTTACCATTTTTAGTAGTAAGTCTAGACTTAGTGATGATGATTGCACTTGTGCAATTGGCATGGCTTGGACAACTGTTTTTTATATATATATAATAATGACTGGACTGATGAGATAAGTAATGTTAGGCAAAGAACAAACCGAACACATTTAGGACAGGAATTGTCTGTTGTTTATAAAGATCACTCGACCCCTTTAAACAAGATAATACCACTGACGACTTTGGAATTCTGGATACGTGTGTTCAGCAATCTGACGATTCAGAACGTATAGAAGAAATATACAAAAAAGGAGGAACTGAAGGAAGAAGCTCACAACAAATAAGGACGAAAATGAAACTGATTTATGTATGTAAAGCAAAGAGAATATGTACTGAAAAGGGCACTGCTTTGTTTTGTAACACACAGATTACTGGGAATGATAACATTTTTCTGTCAGAAAACATTCAGTATACAGAAAAATGTATCAGTTTTCCAAAAGAGAATGTAAAAAAAGGAGGTAAGGGGCAGGTGAAAAGGAGGAAATCAATACTGAACATATAAGGATTGAAAAACATTACTGTAAGGAAAAAGATGAGAAAGACAGATGCTGACAGCATAGCTGTAGCTGGTGATGTACAAAACCAACTGGATGAGAACTGTGTGCTTACAAATGCAATAAGCAATAAAATCATTGGGATTAATAAGATTAGTGGTGATGAGTGTCATTCCTTTGTAAGAACTGATAGATCAGATGTCACTGAATTAGAAGTTGAAGATTCTTCAGAACTGATCAGAAAAGATATTCTTTTAATTGTAGGTTCAGATATTAGAGGAACTGCTACTTGCATTTGCAGAGAAGATAATGAACATTGAATAGTGTTATGCTTGCCAGGAGCAAAAATACAGGAGATGACACAGGCCCTATAATGTCTTAATGTAAGGAAGTATGGGACTGTTTTTATTCATGTTGGTACAAATGATCTCATCTGTAAGGATTCTTTGACTGTTAGTGGAGAACTTATAGTCATCTTAGAAAGTACAGCCTGTATAGGTTTTAGGACATATTTTTCACAAATGACATACATAAAGGAGAGTTAGGTCACCATGCATGAAAATATTTCTTGGGCAAATACCTATATGAAAAAAATGTCCCATTTTAAAAAATGGAAATGTGTAAATTATCCAAGCCTAATTTTGAGCACACATGCCTTTAGACAGGATGGTGCGCACTTGTAAAGATCAGGGAAGAAGATGTTTGCAGCAGATATTTGCAATATTTGACAAACACAAGGCAGGATTTTTGCCAGGTTGAAAATTTTACTGTTTTACATATACCAACATTTGATGCATTTCTGACAGCTGCAATTGCTAAGAGCATTAATAATAAAGTTTTTTTTTTCTTGGAAAATTTGCTAGGTTCCACAAGATTGATCTTGTTATTGTTTATGAAATATGGTTAAAAAACAATGACTGGAAATCAGTTCTGTCTTGGTATAAATGTTTTTACTCTAACAGACATTCTAACAAAAAATCAGGTGAATGTGTTATGATAGGGATTAGACATAGTCATGAGATCTTTTATCATTACATATTCCGTGATAACACCAATACTATAGATTGTGTAACTGTGACAATAAAGCTAACCCTGGAACATATAACAATTGTTGGAGTTTACAGACCACCAAAGTGAAGTGCTGATTACCTAGAATAATTCATACATTCCTTGAATGAAACAAAGGATGAAAGAATAACATTGGCTAGTGTCTTTAATGTACCAGAAGCAGACTGGAATGATAATTTGCCTGAAACAGGCTGGAATAATATTGATTCAAAAGCATTAGTAAGAAAATTATTCACAACATATATTCTGGAGCAACAATGGCTTCAGATTGTAAAAAAGCCTTTCATGGAATGAAACATACTAGACATTATTGTGTTCCTAACAAAATTACTGGTACTTCATGTCAAGATGTGCAGTGATCATGAGTTAAAAAAGGTAAATTTGTTGCTAGACTAAAATCTAAATCAATGCACAGAAGACTAATGACAGATTATATGGAATCAAAACAGTCACTGTGTAAAACTAAATGGAGTGATGCTTTCAGTGGAAAGTTTTGAAAGATAAATTGTTTGAATAAAAAAGAATCACAAAAATGTTTAACATCGAGATCTAGGCATGCAATGTTACGGGGATATATTTTCATAAGAACAAGATACTTGATTAAGATGAGAGACAAAAACTATAAGAAATAGAAAAGTGGTCATCTACAACTTTGAAAACTGATATAAACAAGCTGGACAGAAAATTAAAGATAACATGAGACAAGATCAAGAAACATTTGAAGAAAATTTATATAAAGATATTGAGCATAATAGGAAACCATTTTATAGGTACATATGATATGGAAGAATTAAAGACATACAAATTGTTAAACTGTATACAGATTCTAAAGTGTATTCTTAGAGACAACAGATTATAGATATACTTACAAAATCTTATGCAAATCAGTTTGGATCCACAAAGAAAATGATAAATTGTCCAAGTGACATCCAGGTAACCTCAGATAGTGAAATCAAATTAGATTGTATTGAAAAAGAACTATGCAAACTAGATCCAAGCAAAGCACAGGAAGGAGTTGAAATTAATAATAATCACTTGAGAACACTTCATCAAGAACTTACAGTAGCATAATATTTATTATTTACTAGGTCGTATAAATATGGAGAGATTACTGAAGACTGGAAACATACATTTGTCAAACCTGTCTTTAAGGGAAAGGAGTGTAGGACAAAACCAGTCATACAGACTCTTAAGTTTACTTTCATGTTGTGGAAAAATAATGGAGAAGATAATATTGGATAAGCTATTGTCAGAACTGGAAAGCATGGGACTTGAAACTATATAGCAGCATGCATATGTTGAAAATAGGTCTATTACCTCTATAACATGATGTTCTATAACAATATCTTAACAGCTGTAAAGGAAAGTGACTGTGATGTAATTTATATAGATTTAACTTCAAAGTTTGACAGGGTCTTACACAAAACACTGATCAATAAATTAGAACAACTAAGTATTTTGATGTACTCTTGATACAATGGATAGTTGCATGGTTCCCAAACAGTACATGACAAGTATCATGCAGCAATTTAACAAGTCAAATGTGAAGTTACTGTCAGGGTGTCCCACATTGTCCTGTCCTAGGCCCTTACTTGTTTAAATTGTATCTTTCACATCTACTATTTTAATCTGAGGTGTTCTGCAGTCTGTATGCAGATGACTTGAAAATGGGTAAACTGATTATATGTGCTACAGATAGGTCATGTTTGCAAAGGGGATCCAGTATCTGTCTGCCTGGGATGACATGATCGACAGACCACGTTGCTTTGCCAGAGATGGTCTGAACCTGTCGCCCCTGAGATTCAGGTTACTGGCTAAGGCTCTTGCCACCCCTATAGTGCCTTTTTAGGCAAAGTTCAAAGGACAAAGCCACCACTGTAACAGGTACAAGCATGCAAAATCTGAAGGTAATGCTATTCAATGCTAGAAGTCTAAACCTCAAAATGCACTCTCTCGAGGCACTCCTAAAAATGGAGAACATCGATATCTGTGCAGTAACTGAGACCTGGTTCAAGGCTCCAGAGAGCACCCCTGCAATACCAGGCTACAACTCTTACCAAACTTTTCGGCTTCCAAACCAGGATTGAAACACTAAAGGTGGTGGAGTGTCCATATTCACCAAGGATATTCACACCACCAGGTTAGTTGCCCAACACAATGCATCTGAAATTCTCCAGGTGCAACTAACACTAGGTAAGACTGCAATCCAAATTGTAGCTTGTTACAGATCACCCACCATGCCCCAAGATTCTCACTACACCTTTCTAAACATACTGAAAAATATTAATATACAACCAAACACCTTAATACTGGGGTGATTTCAACTACCTTGCCATTAACTGGGAAAACTACTCATGCACCAACACCTTTGCCCAACGGTTCTTGGAATTCATAAATTCCAACGCCCTGGATCAGCTAATCCATAGTCCCACCAGTGGCTCCAATACCCTACATCTGGTCATTACCAACATGGAAAATCAATGCTTCACACCCATGGTCACCCCCCTTGTTGGTCAGGTCAGACCATAAGCTAATCACCCTTAACATCCACATCCCACCTCCACCTCCCAGTAAGGAAACCTCCATAAAAAACTTCTCCAAGGCCAACTTCATGCTACTCAAGTCAGAAGTTACAAACTTTATGACACCCATGCAGACAGGAACTGAAAGTTCAACTGCTGAGTCCTACACTAAGGCACTGTATGAGCACATCCACTCATGCATGAATCGTGCCATCCCATAAAGAGCCAAGATGCTCCCCTCCAAAAAAAGGAAGCCAATCTGGTGGTCCCCTGCCATAAACCTACTTTATAACAAAAGGAAAAAACTATTGCAGAAAAGAGGAAAATCCCAGGAAGCAAAAAACTCCCTTACCAGCCTCAGTAAGAAGTTGAGATCCCTCATAAAATCCTCCAAAGCTAGTTACAAAAATAAAATTGCCAAAGATTCCAAAGACAACCACAAGGCATTCTATAACTATGTCAAGAATCTAAATGGCAATGCTCAGATCTGTTCTGAGCTACAACAGAGTGGCATTAAATATACTGATCCCAAAGATATTGCCAATATCCTGGCAGATCAATTCAGTGCCAACTTCACCCCCCCTCTCTCCCCCTAAATGGCCCATCTCAATACTGGAAGATTGCCAAATTCCTGTAATAACGGCCTCACAGTAAAAAAAAAACACTCTCCAAAGCTAAGAATACAGCATCCATGGGACCAGATGACATCCTGGGCTGTGTACTACATGAACTACAAAATGAACTGGCACCTCAACTAAGTGTCATGTTTAATCATACCCTCACCTCAGGCTTCGTGCCCACTAAGTGACGCACAGCTACAGTTATCCCACTCCACAAGGAGGGATCTACCTTGGATCCCGGGAACTACTGCCCCATCAGTCTGACGAGCCTGATCTGCAAGACCATGGAATGTATTATCATGGAACTTATAAACAAAGACATTGGCAATCTTAAAACACTGTACCCCATCCAGTTTGGGTTTGTGAAGGGCCGATCTTGTCTCCTGAACCTTACTGACTTTTTCGAATCAGTCTCCAGAACCGTGGACGAGGATTAGGCAGTCCACACAGCCTATCTGGACCTCGCCAAGGCCTTTGACACCATCCCCCACTATAGAATCATAGATAAACTTACTAAGCTGGGCATTAATCCCTACGTCACTCAATGGGTTGCCAACTGGCTTACTGACAGAACCCACACTGTAAAAGTAGCTGACTCCAAATCCAGCTCCAGACAAGTGACAAGTGGAGTACCTCAGGGTTCAGTCCTGGGACCTCTCTTGTTTGGCATCTACTTCTCTGAAGTACAGGCCAACACTAAGAGACTCTGGCTAACAATGTTCGCAGATGACTGCAAACTTGAAGCCATTATAGAATCCCCAAATGATGTGGATACTCTACAAAAGGGCCTTACAGAAACAGATGCTTGCTGCCAGAGTCATGGGCTCAAGCTCAATGCCAAGAAATGTATAGTTATCCCCTTTGGGAAAAAAACATGTACCCCTGAATTATCACATAGGTGGCAGTACACTAAACACTGAAAGTATGATAAGAGACTTAGGGACACAGGTGGACAGTGGTCTCACCTTCAATAACCACATTGCCACAACAGTCAGTAAATCCTTCTATGTGGCACACCTCATCACTAAGGGCTTTTCATCCAGAAAAAAGGAGGTCATTGTCCCACTGTACTCATCCCTCATTAGACCCATTATAGAATACAACACCCCATTTGGTATGTACCTCTCAAAACATCTGCAACAACTGGAAAGGTCGCAGAAATACCTCACTAAAATAATCACAGGCCTAAAGCAGATGCCCTATGCTGACCTCCTTAAAAAACACCAGCTATACTCTGTCGCATATCATCTACTCTGAGGCAATCTCTGCTTAACATACAAGGCCATGTCAAACCCAGAGCTGTTGGACATGCTACACTTATAGAAATCCCAATACCTCAGAGCCACACACTCCAGGGATCTAAATATTGTCATCACAATAAACAAAACATGCTGGAGGGATAGGTTCCTGACCCAGAGACTCCCCAGACTCTGGAATAGACTGCCCATACATGTCAAGCAGTGCGCCTCTTTGGCCCTTTTCAAAAGGAACCTTGAGGAGTGGATGGAAGAAAGGAAATTTACCCCGGGGATCAAATCAGTCGCCCTGCTAGACAAGGGTCCAGGGAAGTAAATAGTGTGGGAAGAAATAGCCAGGGAATTTCTATGGCTAGGCTTATATAGGCCCTAGGGATGATAGCCTTGTACCAACCTATGAACCTAAGAACCTATGAACCATTTGGGCAAAGGAGAATAATATGCTGATAAATACATCAAAACTAAACATATGAGATTTGGGAGACATAAATTGAAAGGTGAATATTTAATACAGCACACAGTGATTCAAACCGTAGACTCATTTAAGGACCTGGATAAATGGGTAGATCTAATTTTGAGTTTTTCTAAACAAATTAACCAATTGGTTAACAATAGCTATAGAACTATAGGTTGTAATAAAAAGACTTATAAAGTCTGGGAAATCAGAGATGATGAAGTCATTATTTGTTAGTTATATTAGACCCAACATTGAGTATGGAGCAACAAAATGGAGACCTCATAAGAAAACAAGTATGAGTAGACTGGAAAGAGTACAGAGGAAATATGCCAAGGGCATCCATGAATGTGAACATTTAACTTATTATATATCTGAACTTGTACAGTGTCTGATATGGATATTTAAGAGGAGATCTTGTTCATGTATAGAAAACATTAAAAGACAACTACCTTATTATAAAAAAACTAGCAGAAAATCATCAGACAACCTACTGTATGTAAAAGTTCTGTAGGAATGGAAAGTTTATTAATTGGTTTTCTGAGATAGCAGCTGATGAATGGAATAGACTACCAAATTATATTAAAGCAAGTTTTGATATTTTTAAGAACAGCCTGGGCATTTATGGGCACACCTATTTTAATATATTGACAGGCACATCATCAGGAACTTACAGTAGGATAGAAGGGTATTAATGCCTATGCGTGAAATATTTGTAGGTATGAATGCATGTATCCATGTTGTTCTTAATATGTATATTGTCCTCAGTAAGTAGCAATCAGTATCACCCATGTCTCTAAATATCATAATTTTTCTTTTCCTTCCAACAAGGTATGTAAATTATTACCTATTTTCTGAGTCTCTCAAGCATAAGCTATGATTGAGTAGTTACATTCTTGCAATATTTGTAATTGTGACTTATTCCAGCATAAACTTTTTAACTACCATCTCCTGTTTTTACTTCTATCACCTAAACTCTCCTCCCTTACATCTCATTTCTGTGGTTTCAAATTAGAAATGATTGCTTGCTAACAATGTAAGACGTCACTAGTTCCCTGGCATATATACTTTCTATTGCTCATAAATTAAGTTCTCTCTTACTTCCTGTCAGTACATAACTCCACCTTTGGGACACTTACCTTCCTTCCAACAGGTTTACACATATTTTTTTCTTCCATAGCTGCTGTGCCTCTGTCTCAGCATATGTGGCACACTCCATTTGCCCTCACTATGCTTGGGCTTACTCTGCTCCCTTACCCTACCCCCAAATCCCACATACCCTCCCCCATATCAGCTGCATATGTACTACCCAAACTCTGCCCTCTACTATGCCACAACCAATAAGCTCACAGCAGCTTTCTCAATTGGCTTGTACCACCTTATCTCACCTGATTACCATACTTATACACTCCCACCCCACTAGCATCTCTGCTATGCTCATACCTTACTTAAATAACTATAGACAAGCTCAAACAGATTCGTTATTCTTTCAAACTCCTGCAATCACTCATAATCATCAATTTACAAGCACAATACCATGCCTACACACCTATCATACTTCTACAAAGCATACTTGCTTATACCACATCCTATCACACTCTCCTACTTTCCCACCACTTTATTTCACCTCATCTCAATACACCTAATTTTTAACTCAACACTATCTGATTACATTTCACCCAGTCTCAACCCTATCACAACACAGACTTTCTTAAAAATACAACTAAATCAAAGAGGCATATCAGTCTCATCCACCCAAACAATGAACTCTCTATCAAGCCATACAAGCACCCAGTACTTTATCCCTACCTACCACAGTCCATATACCTCCTTTTAACCCTAGCAGATATCTACTACAGGTGCATTTATACCTTAGAAGTATCTACAATAAATTACCAGAGTTACATGCATGCATGTATTCTATCACACACCCCGACATACTAATAGCCACTGAAATCTGGCTAAAACCATTTAAAAATATGAGGAAATTCTTCCTCCAGGCTACAATATATTAACAACTGATTGACTACACACATAAACTGGAAGGATTGCAATGTTCTATAAAAACACCCTTAAACTCACTACCTACCCACACACTCACCCCAATTTTCCTGAAGCCAAAACAATTATTTTTCTACTTCACCTTAACAAGCACAAGAGCATATGAATCACTGCCATATATAAAGGTTCATAGGTTCATATGTGTGTACTAGGCTAATGGCCCTGGAGCCTTTAAAAGCTTAGCCCATAGGATTACCCTGGCATTGTGCCACTCCACCTTAGTTCCCAGTGCCTGTCTGTCGAGTAGAGCCACTGGAGTGATCCCCGGGGTGAATTTTCTATTTCCCATCCACTCACCAAGATTTCTCTTGAAGAGGGACAGTGAGGTGCTCTGCTTGACATGTATGGGAAGTCTGTTCCATAGCATGGACAGTCTCTGGGTGGTGATCCTGTCCTTCCAGCACATTCTGTTGATTGTGGTAATGAGGTTGAGGTCTCTGGAACATGTGGTGCAGAGGGATTGGGATTTCTTTAGATGTAGCATTTCTAACAGAGCTGGGTCAGACATGGCTTTGTAAGTCAAGCAGAGATCGCTTCTGAGTAGGTGATATGAGACAGAGAATAGTTGGAGTTTTTTGAGTCTGTCCATATAGGGCAAGTGTTTAAGGCCTAGGAACCTCTTTGTGAGGTACTTTTGCAGCCTCTCCAGTTGTTGCAGGTGTCTAGTGAGGTACATGCCAAATGGGGCATTGTACTCGATGACTGGCCTAATGAGAGAAGAGTAGAGGGAGACAATGACCTCTTTCTTCCTGGATGCAAAATCCTTAGTAATGATATGTGCCACATAGAAGGACTTTCTAACCACAGTGGCAATGTGGTGGTCAAAAGAGAGGTTGCTGTCAAACTGTGTTCCCAGATATCTTATAATGCCTTCTGTGTTCAGTGGACTACGAACGATGTGTTAATTAATGGGAACTGGGTTTTTCCCAAAAGGGATGACGACACATTTTTTGGCATTGAGCTTAAGGCCATGGTTCTGACACCAGTCGTTGGTCTCAGTGAGGCCTTTCTGTAGGATGTCAACATCACTTGGAGTTAATAATAGCTCCCAACTTGCAATTGTTTGCAAACTTTGTCACCCAGAGTTTCTTCATGTTGGCCTGGACTTCAGAGAAGTAGATAGTAAACAGGAGAGGACCCAGGACCAAACCCTGTGGACTCCACTCATGACTGGTCAGCAGTCTGACTTGGAGTCACCTACTTTCACACTGTGGGGTCTATCTGTGAGCCAGTTTGCAACCCACCTAGTGATATAGGGGTTGATGCCTAGTTTAGTGAGTTTTTCTATGATTCCTGAGTGGGAATGGTATCAAAGGCCTTGGCCAGATCAAGGTAGGTTGTATGAACCAACTTGCCTTCATCCACAGCTGTGGTGACTGACTCAAAGAAGTCGACCAAGTTGAGCAGGCATGATCTACCTTCACAAAACCAAACTGTGTGGGATCCAAAGTTTGGAGATTCTCTATATCCTTGTTTATTAAGTCCATGATGATGCTTTCCATAGCTTTTCATATCAGACTTGTCAGGCTAATAGGGCAATAATTCCCAGGGTCTGTGGTCGCTCATCTTTTGTGGAGAGGGATAAATGTAGCAGTGCGCCATATGGTAGGGACAAAGCCTGAGGTGAGGCTGAGATTGAACAGGGCACACAAGTGAGGTGCCAGTTCACTCTGTAGTTCATGTAGAACACAGCCAGGGATATTGTCAGGTCCCATAGAAGCTGTATTCTTGCCATTGGACAGTGCTTCTTTAACCTGTGCAGCACTAATACTGGGTGCCTGGCAATCTACTGATATTGTGATTGGTCCTTTGGGGGGAGGGGTAAAGTTGGCACTGAATCTGTCAGCCACTATATTGGCAACATCTGTTGGCTCAGTATAGGAGGTACCATTGTGCAGTAGTTCAGACGAAATCTGGGTATTGCTGTGGAGATTCTTTACATAACTATAGAAGGCCTTGTGGTTGTCTTTACTATCTGCTGCAATTCTGTTTTCATAGCTATCTTTAGAGGATTTCATTAGGGATCTCAACTTTTTGTTGAGGCTGATAAGGGAGTTTTTCCAGTTTTGGGACCACCTTATTCCACATCAGTTTCCTTCTTCTGCTCTAGAGTTTGTTTATGGTAGGGGACCACCAGACTGGCTTCCTTTTTTTGGAGGAAAGTGACTTGGCTCTGTAGGGTATGGCGATATCCATGCATTTGTGTACGTGTTCGTATAGTGCATTGGTGTATCATTCGGCGGTCAGGCAACTATTCTCCATTTGCACTGGTGCCGTGAAGTTAGCCACTTCTGTTTTTAGGAGCTCAAAGTTAGCTTTGGAGAAGATTTTCATGGTGGCTGCCTTTGTAGTGGGGGATGGGAAGGATGTGAATTACCAAGGTTATTTGTTTGTGGTCAGATCTAACCAGGGAGAAGTTGACTTTTGGTGTAGAGCATAGGTCGCCTATGTTAGTAATGACCAGGTCATGAATGTTGCTACTTCTAGTGGGGGTAAGACTGAGCTGGTCCAGGGCTTTGGAATTAATGAATTCCAGGAAATGTTGGGCAAGTGTATTGGTACATGAGTAGTTTTCCAAGTTAATGGAAGGGTAGTTGAAGTCACCTAGCAAGAAAGGGTTAGGTTGGACCCTGATATTCTCCAGGGTGCTTAGGAACATGGAGTGTGAGTCTTGGGACATGGTTGGGGATCTATAGCAGGCTACGACCTGAATCGCTGTCTTACCCAATGTTAGCTGCACCTGAAGTATCTCTGATGTGTTATGTTGGACTACCAGTCTGGAGGTGTGCGCATCCTTTATGAATATGGAAACACCACCTCCTTTGGAATTTTGGTCCAAGTTCTGGGGCCAAAAAGTGTGGAATGAGTTATAGCCTGGTAGTGCAGGGGTGCTTTCTGCTGCCTTGAACCAGGTCTCTGTTATAGCACAAATGTCAATGCTCTCCATTTTAAGGAGTGCTTTGAGTGAGTGCATTTTGAGATTTAGACTTTTAGCACTGACCAGCATGACCCTCAGATTGCATCTGTTTGTAGCTGTTACGGTAGTAATTTGGTCTTTGGAACACCACCTAAAAAAGGCACTATAGGGGTGGCAAAAGCCTTGGCCAGTATCCGGAAGCCCAGACGTGACAGATGCAGGCCATCTCTGGCAAAGCATTGAGGTCTGCCAATCATGTCATCCCAGGCAGACAGATACTGTATCCCCTTAAAATGACACCAGAAACTTAGCTAATTGTTGAAATCAATCATTTTCTACTTGTACTGTGGTATCATTCTGGGTGATGGCAGGATGCTGCTCAGGGCTAGGGTCATACCCGCCTGGGATACATAATCTGAGAGCTCCTCCATGTCTCTTTTCATGTAGTCCAGGGAGGTACATCTCAGGTCATTCACACCCACATGTACAACAATGACAGAGTCATATTTGTACCTGTTGTTGAAGCACCTGAGTGCATGCGTTATGTGTCGGATCCTGGCACCGGACAGGCAGCTGACTGTTACTTTCTCCTTATTCAGCCTAGTGAGTGGAACATCAGTGTGCCTCACTACTGAGTCACCTATGACTAGTGTGTTGGGCATGCAGTTTTGCCTTAGGGGCTTTCGCTGAGTGCGACACTGTTTAAGTGAGTTATGTGTCCTGGTAACAGTATCTGAATACTAGAAAACATTTTTTATTGTACCTGTAATAATAAAAATAAGGAAATCATTATATTAGGTGACTTTCATGTAGGTTTCTTACTGTTTAACTCTGATTCCCATGCTCTCTCCATTAATCTGTATAGCTTCACCCAAATTATCACCTCTCCCACAAGAACTGACAAACACAGTAATAGGCCATCAATCTTAGACTGGATCTTAACCTCTTCCCCCTCCATAATTAACACTGCTGACTATCTTGCAGATACCATATGTGACCATCTCTCTACCTTCATTGCCAAACAAACTAATCTAGCCCCTAGACACATGTTTTTTAAACAGGTCTGTAAACTCACCTCTTTCAACAAAGGTGGACAAACTACCACCCCATCACCAATTACAAACAGACCCCATAGCCACCCGATTTAACACTCAATTCACTCAGCCTCAGTTTACTTTACTCAAAACCACTCACTTCTTTACTATCCCTACTATCCATACTCACAGCATCCTTTTTCCTGTCTTCCAGCACCGATCTCAGTCTGAAACTATCTCCAAAAACTAAAAACATCAGCAACCACTGTTGACAATTTAGTAACAAGAGTACCTCAGAATTGCAGATGTCATACTTGCATACCCAGACTCCATATTTATAAATAGATCCAGTACAGAAAACTATGTCCCCTCTATGTGGAAGAAATCTCACATCATACCACTGCTTAAAGACAGGAAAGCCACTGACCACTCCAACTGTCAACTCATAGCAATTTTACTTCCCCAACCAAAATATTAGAAACATATATACATTCCCAACTTCTAACCTGTCTCACTAACAGCAGTCTTCTCTCCTCTGGACAGATCAGTTTCCAAACACACCACTGCACAATAACTGTCTTGCTTAGTTTCACTGAAACCATAAATACCAAGAAAAATAACAGCAACCTGATATCCTTCCTCCCTCTTCTTGGACATGTCAAAAGCATTTGATGCAGAATCACACCAGTATTGAACTAATGAATTATATTCCCTGTCTCTATCTTAGATATCCCTTTTCTGGTCCCATAGCTATTTCTATAATAGACTACAGGCTATAAAATGGAAATAAGACCTCTCTTCTTTCCTACCTGTCAATGTCACTGTGCTTCAAGGATCAGTTCTAGCCCGAGTACTTTTCAACATCTCCAAAAACTATCTTCATAAAACAATGCTCTTCACTAAGATGCCTTTGCTTATACAACAAAAGCCTCTTAACCACCTCCAAATCTCACAACACAGCAGGCAATTCACTTTACTCTTCCTATGTCACCAGACACTGGAACTCCATGCCCATTACAGTAAAGGAGGACATACATCATGTTTAAAGCATAGTCTGAAACAACACATAACTTCCTCTTGGCTATGATCATGCTCCTATACTGATTGAAGTTTCCTCTGTTTTCACTTGAATTTTAGATTTCTCCACCTCACCTGCTTCCTTATTTCTCTAAGTTCAGCTGTCATTTCCTTCCTCATCTCATTGCTTCACTGTCTCTACATTTCCACAGCTTCACTGATTCTCTGTTTGCCCTTCATGCTCTAAGTATCAACTTTGACAACACTGAATTATATCAACTCTTAATTATTTGTGTACAATTGTAAAACTGCAGACAACATATTATTGTTGTTTAAGATATTATACTGTAAATAAAGTATATGTATTTTGTTTCTTCTATCCTATTTCACTGTCACAAACAATGCACGTCAATCTAAAACACTCCATTTTAATGCATTTTTCTATGTAATTGTTGATTTTTTTATTTCTGTATCTATCTATGCAGTGTACTTATATTTACCGATCTTTTTTTTCTTTTTTTCCTGTGCCTCCACTGAAAATTGGTCTGTGTACCCAGTTGAACTTTCCTAGTAAACAAAAGGCAACAAATAAATAAATAAGTGCAGCTGGGTAGTATCTGCTGAAAAAAAAAGCTGTTTCCACATTAAATGATATCATCATCTTCTTTCGGCTGTTCCCATTAGGGGTAGCCACAGCAGATCACCTGTTTCCATTTCTTCCTGTACTCTGCATCTTGCTCTGTCACACCAACCAACTCCATGTCCTCTCTCACCACATCCATAAACCTTATCTTAGGCCTTCCTCTTTTCCTGTTACCTGGTAACTTCATCCTTAACATCTTTTTCCCAATATACTCAGCATCCCTCCTCAGCACATGTCCAAACCAACATAATCGTGCCTCTCTGGCTTTGTCTCTAAACCTTCCAACCTGGGCTGACCCTCTAATATACTTATTCCTAATCCTGTCCACCCTTGTCACACCCAGTGCAAATCTTAACATCTTTAATTCTGCCACATCCAGCTCAAACTCCTGCCTTTTTGTCAATGCCACTGTCTCCAACCCATATAACATAGCTGGTCTCACTACCCTCTTGTAGACCTTCCCTTTCACTCTTACAGGTATTCGTCTGTCACAAATCACTCCTGACACTCTTCTCCACCCACTCCATCCTGCGTGCACTCTCTTCTTCACCTCTCTTCCACACTCACCGTTACACTGAACTACTGACCCCAAGTATTTAAACTCATCCACCTTCTCCACCTCTACTCCTTGCATCCTCACCATTCCTCTATCCTCCCTCTCATTCACACACATATATTCTGTCTTAGTCCTGCTGACCTTCATTCCTCTTCTCTCTAGGGCATAGCTCCATCTCTCCAGCATCGCCTCCACCTGTTCCCTACTTTCACTACAGATCACAATGTCATCTGCAAACATCATAGTCCACGGGGACTCCTGTCTGATCTCGTCTGTCAACCTGTCCATCACCATTGCAAATAAGAAAGGGTTCATAGTTGATCCTTATGTAACCCTACCTCCACCTTAAACGCATCCATCACTCCCACCGCAGACCTCACCGCTGTCACACTACCCTCGTACATATCTTGTACCACTCTTACATACTTCTCTGACACTCCTGACTTCCTCATACGATACAACTCCTCTCTAGGCACCCTGTCATATGTTTTAAGTCTACAAAAACACAATGCAACTCCTTCTGACATTCTCTGTACTTCCCCATTAACACTCTTAGAGCAAACATCGCATCTGTAGTGCTCTTTCCCGGCATGAAACCTTACTGCTGATCACTAATCATCACGTCCCTTCTTAACCTTGCTTCCACTACTCTTTCCCATAACTTCATGCTGTGACTGATCAATTTAATCCCTCTGTAGTTACTACAGCTCTGCATATCACCCTTATTCTTAAAAATCTGTACCAAAACACTTTTTCTCCATTCCTCAGGCATCCTCTCACTTTTCAAGATTTCATTAAACAATGTGGTTAAAAACTCCACTGCCATTTCACCTAAACACCTCCATGCTTCCACAGGTATGTCATCTGGGCCAACAGCCTTTCCATTCTTCATTCTATTCATAGCTATCCTTACTTCCTCCTTGCTAATCCATTGTACTTCATGATTCACTATCCCTACATCATCCAACCTTTTCTCCCTCTCATTCTCTTCATTCATCAACCCCTCAAAGTACTCTTTCCATCTGCTCAACACACTCTCCTCACTTGTGAGTATGTTTCCCTCATTATCCTTTATCACCTTAAATGATATACATGTTATAAATGGCATTCCTCTGCAGACAGAATACTTATAAGTTATGTACTTACTTTAGAGGACAACTCTCTAATACCATCATCACATTTACATCAACTGTCAGGAAATCATTCTATCTGGCCTAGAAGATATCCAAAGGAATATCTACAAGATCTAAAGAAGTTATCTTGCCACTCTCCTCTTCCCTTATCAGCCCCTTCATTGTATACAATACCCCATTGCTATTAAAAATTTCAAGCATACCACTCAAATGGAAAAGACTCAAAGATTCATAACCATGAAAATTAAAGGCCTTAAACCCATTATTCCAGCAGATTACTCAGTAGCTTAAAATCTGCTCTTTCTCTTTAAGCCACAAAAGATTCAATCCTGCTGACCTCCTAGTTCTTTGCAAAACCAGTGGCTCTACAAACATCTGCACTAAGGACCTAAATCTACATTTACATCAATAAGCAAACAATATTCACTGGGAGGTTAGGTTCTTACCTCAACATATTGCCAGCATACGGAATTGGTCTTTACTACTTGCCAAACAAAAAAAACTAGCTTGACCACCTTTAAAGCATTTTTTAATGCGTGGATGTGTAGACAAAACTTTATACCAGGGTTATTATATCTGGCCCTGTTTGATGTGGAAAACTAAGCAGTATTAAGTGCTTGAAAAGGCTGGTAAGAACTTCTGTTTCTTCTTAAAGATGTATATATGTAAACATCTTAAGGTTCCCATGATCACTTTCCTTGTGTTGTTCATATGTTCCCATGTTATTATGCCTGTTGGTGCAGCCCCACGTACCAAGGGTTTTAAGGGCATGTTTAATTACACATTCTTAATAAAACTCATCACACTAGTTACAACCATATATTACTCAATGACAGTAATCAGGACAATAATCAGGGCTTTATTTTTCTAAGTAGACTTCACAGAAGTCAGCAAACAGCTTGAAGAAAGCACTTTGCACAGTGTGACAATTAAAATAGGTATGCCTCACCTCACATTACTGAGACCATCATGCAGAAGCATGCAAACGTGTTCTCACAGTTAACATGTATATCTTGTTAAGGAACAGTTCCAGGTATGTTCAACTATTAAAAAGGGATAGTGCACTAAGAAACTGCAATAACTTGCAAAAAGAATGACTCTGCAAGTAATAGTACTAGTCACAAAATAACAACACCTTGCTGCATATGATGCGGGCAATTGCTAAATAGCTACCAATATGTAAAAGCATGATACTTATTCATACAAATGCTATCTTCACAATCACTGGCATAATAAATTGTTGTCAGTATGACATTGGGTATACACACAGACTGATAAACTAACACACAGATAAATATCTTGCTCTCTGTTTGAATGGCCTTTCAAAATTTGAGTAAATGTTAAAACATGGCACATTGTACATAACCAAAATGTATGTTTGAGTCATCTGTTAACTGTGGTGCAGTAGTATAAAATGAAATGTACATTCTCAGCACAGTCGTCTTACTTTGAGAAGTTTTCTACTTGTTATACTCCAACGCTGAATTTTCCAGTACTTCAGATAATCACACATCCAGTTACTCACACCTGCTCTAACACAGATCATCGCTGGGATGTCTAACCTGGATGCTTAGCCTGTAGGTACCCATCTTGTAGTGCAACCTAGACACAGATACCCATCCTGTAGTACAACCCAGACACAGATACCCAGTCCTGTAGTACAGGCTAAACACAGATACCCAGTCCTGTAGTACAGCCCAGACACAGATACCCATCCTGTAGTACAGCTCAGGCACAGACAGCCATCTTGTAGTACAGCTCAGACACAGATACCCATCCTGTAGTACAGCCCCGATACAGATACCCATCCTGTAGTATAGCCCAGACACATATACCCATCCTGTAGTACAGCCCAGACACAGATGCTCAGTCTGTAGTACAGCCCAGACACAGATACCCAGTCCTGTAATACAGCCCAGACACAGATACCCAGTCCTATAGTACAGCCCAGACACAGATGCTCAGTCTGTAGTACAGCCCAGACACAGATACCCAGTCCTATAGTACAGCCCAGACACAGATACCCATCCTGTAGTACAGCTCAGGCACAGATACCCATCTTGTAGTACAGCTCAGGCACAGATACCCATCTTGTAGTACAGCTCAGACACAGATACCCATGCTGTAGTACAGCCCCGATACAGATACCCATCCTGTAGTACAGCCCAGACACAGATACCCAGTCCTATAGTACAGCCCAGACACAGATACCCATCCTGTAGTACAGCTCAGGCACAGATACCCATCCTGCAGTACAGCCCAGATACAGATGCTCAGTCTGTAGTGCAGCCCAGACACAGATACCCAATCCTGTAGTACAGCCCAGATACAGATACCCATCCTGTAGTACAGCTCAGACATAGATACCCAGTCCTGTAGTACAGCCCAGACACAAATACCCAATCCTGTAGTACAGCCCAGATACAGATACCCATCCTGTAGTACAGCCCAGAAACAGATACCCAGTCCTATAGTACAGCCCAGACACAGATACCCATCCTGTAGTACAGCTCAGGCACAGATACCCATCTTGCAGTACAGCTCAGACACAGACACCCAGTCTGTAGTACAGCCCAGACACAGATACCCATCCTGTAGTACAGCCCAGAAACAGATACCCAGTCCTATAGTACAGCCCAGACACAGATACCCATCCTGTAGTACAGCTCAGGCACAGATACCCATCTTGCAGTACAGCTCAGACACAGACACCCAGTCTGTAGTACAGCCCAGACACAGACACCCAGTCTGTGGTGCAGCTCAGACACAGATACCCAGTCCTGTGGTACAGCTCAGACACAATCTTTTAAAAGGCCATCCTAACCGTACATTGTGGGTCTCTCAGACGATCCTCATCATTAGTGTCAAGGTGGAGCATTACTTGTATTTCCTTCTCTAACCAGTTGAGTACCTTCACTACATCAACTCACCAGTTTCCCACAATTTCGTAAAACGTTGAATGACAAAAAAGTAGACTCTTCTTTCCAGTACATAGCAATGTTATCCTCCTTCAGATTTCAAAGTTGAAATGTATCTGAGCCATATATTTGCATTCCATCAAACATGTTGCTAATACCCTACTCCACACATAAACCACTATCATTACCTGTGGTAACAGGCAAACAATTTCTGCTTCTTGCAGTAAGCTCAGCCTAACTCAGTTCTAGAAGTCTGGTTCACCTGTGTTATGCTAATTAGAATATACATAACTAGAGTATGTTGTGTTAACTGGCATGTATGATATCACTGTATTGTAATTATTTTAATTTGTTGAAATAAAATTCCCACAGCTGCTGCTTACTTCACTTTGCCCTGATCAGTACTGTTGTTTTTTTGGTTCTGTTTGCAGATAATATCCAGTAGGGGAGATGCATTTATTTTATCTCACAAAGGTACATCTCATTTTAGTACACATATAACTACTATGGTTAATGTGTACGTTATTATCAAAGCTCATTTTATAGCTGCATTGATAGTTGACAGGTGTAGGGCAAGAGCATTAGATACCCCATGGGAAGCCACAGACGGTGGTTCACCTCCATGCCTACTGACAGAGATGGATGCATTTAGCGTCACCCTTTAGAGCCATGGGGAAGACAGGTGAATATTAGGAGATAAAACTGAAGTACGTATACCCTCATTGTGATATGCAAACATTTCAAATAAATAAAGTGCAGTCTGAATATTGTAATATTGTAATAATCAGCTAATCGCTAAGAGATTTTTGTCTAATTTTACACCTGATCTGAGCCTAAAAATAGTCCATGCACTGGCTAATAATACATACATACATCCATATATATATATATATATATATATATATATATATATATATATATATATATATACATACATACATACATAAATAACTAACTAAATAAATAAATAAAATTAATATTCCTCTATGCATACTAAACATAAACTGACATATATGTCTGTGATAGACATTGCTGCCATGTGTTAAGTATTTCCTTAGCATGACCAGTTATGACCTCCTTATCAACTAGGGAATGAAATACATGAATACAAAGTCACAGCTGATGACATACTGATCACTGTGAATGCTCCCATTACTGCATACCCACGTCCAGAGGCCTTGTAGCCTGGATAATACATAGTTGCCAGAAGATCCTTCATCCAATGAGTGACAGAATATTTCATGTGCAATTTGCTAATTTGATACCTTACTCAGATGTTGTCGTATGCCTTACAGGGCAGGGTTATGTGCAGGCAAGGTCATCCAGCACATCACAAATGGTCTGCAGCAACCGCAGTGCAATCAGGGCAGCCAAGTGCCACTACTGTGGTCAGTGCTTGGGTACAGCAAGTAGCTGAACTACATATACAGTCTCTGACATTGTCACCCAGTATACCTTTACACAACACATCTGTGGAGGGCACACCTCATATCTGATTAGTAGGAAGCAGCAATGCTTCTTCCACAAGTGTGGGTGAGGGATCTACAAGTCAGCATCGAGGTCATCCTTTAATGTAGGACCTCTATTATTAGGTCTTTGTAAATCCCCCCCTTCATGTATCCCGATGTCAGTACAGATGATGATGATTGTTGTGTCTAGTACAACCTTAACTGGGTTTGTAGTACTTCACATGTCAGATGCCACAGGGTATCAGAAAATATATGTGACAATGTACCCGGAGCTATCACTATCACTAATTTATGTAGTGTTCTTAAGTAGGCTTTGCATGTGCTGAGGTTCCAACTCTCTTGCAAGCAATGTTGGTGTGTACCCTGCAGTCTATACCAGTGATATGTATTGCTATTTGCTGTTTTTTTTTTTTGACAGTAGATAGTGATGCATGCTGTAACATAGTACTGGAGCATGTATTTCCTGGACCACTTTCGGTATCACTGAGTAATCTCTCTATTACTATGCTAGATGAATGAAATGCAATTGTCCTTTGTTTGTTTCCACCTTTTCCTGTATTTATTGAAATGAGAGTGAATGCATTGTAACAAAGAAAAGAGTGCATTTGGCACTTATACAGACCCACGCCATAGTGTTATGAGCTGCGAATGTAAACTTTATGAACTACCCAGCCTTGTAGCATATTTAGTCCAGGAAATGATTCAGGATAAGAGGCACAGCTGTCTGGGATACTCGTACAGTGACACCTATTTTGCACCACGATGTCACCATAATGTCTCAGAGGCTAGTATGCCCAGTGAAAAGCAGGTCTTTTTTGACATGTGGGACACACAGATCTCATGCCATCTGTACCACCTCTCTCTCTAGTCTGTATCTATCAAATATGTCATGATCAGGCAGCATAAATGAAGCCTAGCCTAATTCTCAGGTACTTTGCTCCTAGCTGCAGTGTGTACAGGATGGCACTACATATCCATGATCTGTTTAGAACTTGTATATATGTACGTCCTGAAATACTGCAGTAGGAGTGGCAAAAGCAGCAAACAGTTGCCAATTTAAAGCAAAGGAAAAAGCTGGTAAAATGTTCCACTAACAACAACAATAACAAATGAAACAGGCTAATAGGCACAGCACATTGTTCCATGTTTTAATTACTTTATTCTCAAACTTATCAATGGTTTTTTTTTTGTTTTTCTTTTGTCACAGACACTGCTCTTCAAATTTTTCTTTTTGCATCAACTAATTGGTGATTATAATGCATCCTCTGTGGACCTTGAAGCACATGATGTAGAAAAAGCTTTTAAATGGTTTTCACTGAGTTATGTGTTTTTGCTTTGGATGAAGGCTGATACACTGAAAATTAAAGCTCTGAAATTTGTTAGAGTTTCTTGTGTCTATTAGCCTGATACGTGTGTGTGTGTCTGTGTCTGTGTGTGTGTGTGTGTGTGTGTGTGTGTGTGTGTGTGTGTGTGTGTGTGTGTGTGTGTATGTGTGTGTGTGTGTGTGTGTGAGTGTGTGTGTGTGTGTGTGTGTGTGTGTGTGTGTGTGTGTGTGTGTGTGTGTGTGTGTGTGTGTGTGTGTGTGTGTGTGTGTGTGCGTGTGTGTGCGTGTGTGTGCGTGTGTGTGCATGTGTGTGCATGTGTGTGTCTGTGTGCGTGTGTCTGTGTGCGTGTGTCTGTGTGCGTGTGTCTGTGTGCGTGTGTCTGTGTGTGTGTGTGTGTGTGTGTGTGTGTGTGTGTGTGTGTGTGTGTGTGTGTGTGTGTGTGTGTGTGTGTGTGTGTTTAATCTATGGAACACACCATTAAAAGATTTGGGGTTAACAACAAAGAGTAGCACACATGCAAATTGCATTTCACCACTACATCTGGTTGCATGTCACTGAGTTTACTGAGAATTTCAATACACCTTTTTTAATAGCCATGTAAGAGGAAAAGAAGAGAATGAGTGTATCGAGCAAGGCTGACTGCAGTGGGTATTCTCTTTCAAAAGGCACATCATATCTTCTCAAGGATGGAAAAAGCCAGCCTTCCTCTGGACAGGATCACCTTTATACAGTGGGTATTCATACTTGTTTTCACCAGGTACCTATCCCAGATGGCATATGCATCAAGACTCTAGGTCAAGGAGGGCAGAATGCATTTGTATCCCCAGCCCCCACCCTTCGACTGAAGGACATGAAAATCAGAAAATTGTGATGATATCAAACTATATTCTGATAGCAACCCACATTTTTAGGTAATCTGATTCTTCCATCTAATTCCTGCAGCTGAATCACACTTGATCACTAAGATGTCCTTGGTGTGGAAAACCTCTTTCACTGGGGACAGTTTCTTGCAGGCTTTGTTGCCTTGCCAAGTAAGTACAGGTACAATACCTGTTTTTCTTTCATTCCTTCTCTTGGTCAGCTGCCCAAGGATGCTGTACTCCAGAAATGGCTCCTAGGTCTCCTTTATGCTTTTTTCCTCATTCAGTGAATCCCTAGTTTATTTATGCAACACTCATATGGCAAGATTTACTTAGATCCTCACTTGGACATTCACTGTCTTCATGTATCTCCTTCATTTCTCCACTTCTGCTGTTGGCAATGGATGCATTATATCAGCCTAGTGTCCCCTAGACCCTTCCATCTGGCCAAAGTCCAATATCACAAAGACAAATGGCAGCCAGTGCATGGGATTCATGGTTTGGGTTACCTGTAAAGCTGTAGATCCATTCGCAGTTCCTATGCCACTTGTTCTTGATGTTGTTTTTTAAATCCTTAATTCTAAACTTAGTAATGCCTCCATTAAGGTACGTCTTTCAGCTATATTGAACTTATCCAAAGGATTTTATACATTCATAGGTTCATAGGTGTGTACTAGGCTAACGACCTTGGGACCTTTACAGCCTAGCCATAGGATTACTCTGGCATCGTACTACCTGACCTTAGTTCCCAGTGCCTCTGTTGAGTAGAGCCACTGGAGTTATCCCCCGGGTGAATTTTCTATTTCCCATCCACTCAACAAGATTTCTCTTGAAGAGGGTCAACAAGGTCCTCTGCTTGACATGTATAGAAAGTCTATTCTGCAGCATGAGCAGTCTCGGGTCTATAAACCTGTCCCTCCAGTACATTCTGTTGATTGTGGTAATGAGGTTGAGGTTTCTGGAGCATGTGGTGTGGAGGGATTGGGATTTCTTTAGATGTAGCATTTCTAACAGAGCTGGGTCAGACATGGCTTTGTAAGTCAAGCAGAGATCACTTCTAAGTAGGTGATATGAGACAGAGAATAGCTGGAGTTTTTTGAGTATGTCTATATAGGACAAGTGTTTAAGGCCTAGGATCTTCTTTGTGAGGTATTTTTTTGGCCTCTGCAGTTGTTGCAGGTGTCTAGTGAGGTACATGTCAAATGGGACATTGTACTCGATGGCTGGCCTAATGAGGGAAGAGTAGATGGAGACAACGACCTCTTTCTTCCAGGATGCAAACCCTTAGTAATGAGATGTGCCACATAGAATGACTTTCTGACCACAGTGGCAATGTGGTGATAAAAAGAGAGGTCGCTGTCAACCTGTGTTCCCAGATCTCTTATAACAGCTTCTGTGTTCAGTGGACTACCATCAATCTGGTAATTCATGGGAACCGGGTTTTTCCCAAAGGGGATGATGACACATTTTTTGGGATTGATTTTAACCTGTCGTTGGTCTCAGTGAGGCCATTCTGTAGGATGTCAACATCACTTGGTTTGTTAATAATAGCTCCAAACTTACAATCATCTGCAAAATTTGTCAGTCAGAGTCCCTTCATGTTACCCTGGACTTCAGAGAAGTAGATACCAAAAAGGAGAGGACCCAGGAATGATCCCTGTGAGACTCCAGTCATAATTAGTCAGCAGTCTGACTTGGAGTAAGCTACATTCACACTGTGGGTTCTATCTCTGAGCCAGTTTGCAACCCACTTAGTGATATAGGGGTTGATGCCTAGCTTAGTGAGTTTTTCTATGATTCCTGAGTGGGAATGGTATCAAAGGCCTTGGCCAGATCAAGGTAGGCTGCATGAACTACCTTGCCTTCATCCACAGCTCTGGTGACTGACTCAAAGAAGTCGACCAAATTGAACAGGCATGATCTACCCTTCACAAAACCAAACTGTGTGGGATCCAGAGTTTGGAGATTCCCTATATCCTTGTTTATTAGATCTATGATGATGCCTTCCATAGCTTTGTATTTCAGACTTGTCAGGCTAATGGGGCAATAGTTCCCAGGTTCTGTGGTCACTCCTCCTCCTTTGTAGAGAGGGATGACTGTAGCAGTGCACCATTTAGTAGGGACAAAACCTGAGGTGAGGCTGTGATTGAATAGGGCACACAGATGAGTTGCCAGTTCACACTGTAGTTCATGTAGAACACAGCCAGGGATATTGTCAGGTCCCACAGAAGCTGTATTCTTGCCCTTGGACAGTGCTGTTTTAACCTGTGCAGCAGTAATACTGGGTGCCTGGCAATCTACTGGTATTGCGATTGGTCCTTTGGGGGAGAAGGGTAAAGTTGGCACTGAATCTGTTGGCCACTATATTGGCAATATCTGTTGGCTCGGTATAGGTGGTACCATTGTGCAATAGCTTAGAGCAAATCTGGGTGTTGTGGTGGAAATTCTTTACATAACTATAGAAGGTTTTGTGGTTGTCTTTACTATATGCTGCAATTCTGTTTTCATAGCTAGCTTTAGAGGATTTGATGAGGGATCTCAACTTTTTGTTGAGGCTGATAAGGGAGTTTTTCCAGTCTTGGGACTTCACCTTATTCCGCTTCAGTTTCTACTTTCTATTGTAGTCATTGGTTATGTCAGGGGACCACCAGATATGACTTCCATTATGGAAAGCCTTTCTTAAAAATTCTTTATAGGTGCATAGGTAAGTACTAGACTAGCTCTTCTTGTAGGCCATTTTAAGCCTAGCCAATTTCCTTTCAAAGCTGAGACTCAGACCCTGTACCTTGTGTCTGTCAAGTAAACACCTTAACTATTATGAACCCCCAAATATCTGTAATTTGAATTCGAACTCTGCATCACCTCTGTTGTTTCTTCAAAACCCACTATATTAACTCCTTGAACTACAAAGAAAAGTAAAAATCATGCCCCTCATTTCTATAAGGTGAACATCTTAAGACTTAACCATTATACCAACCCCCAACACTTAAGACTTTTACAAGCTTAGCCAATAACTGGAAGTCACAATCAAACCTTGTACCTTGTACGTAGTATCCATAAGGTAAAGAATCTAACAATAATGTCAATCCCTCCCACAGTCATTAGTCTTGTTTGTTTTGTTTTTTTCCCTGGGAATTGAATTGAAAAATGGAGATGCTGACACTACCACCCACTCAAGGCTACCTTCAGAACTGAACTGCCATGGGATTCCATTTCTCTGATGGCTGTTATAATGCTACCTGAATGTTGGACAGTGAAGCTTTATACAGTGATCCTTCTTATGTGACCTTTGACAAGGCCAGCATTATACTGCAGACAAACCTTACATTTCTGTCTAAAGCTGCCACAGTACTCCATCTTATCAAAGCATTAACATTCCTGTTTTTTTCCCAAGCTTTGAAGATGTGTTTGCCCATATACGAGTTTCAGTTGCTTTTAGAACATTGTTTTCAAAACATTCAGTATGATTGTAAAATGAAAGATGCATCAGTATTTATCTGTTTACATATTCAGTGAGGTTGTTAAGTGGGTCAGTGACAGAAAATAGGGCAGATAATGAAATGTTGTACTGTTGCTGATAACATTGATTTAGTTTTTAATGAGTTAAATGATATTGGTTCAACCAGTGAAAAGTCAATTAAAGTCACCTTGTATTGTTTTTTTTTTTTAAAGAGAAACTCTACAACTCGTAGACCTTAGCAGATGGAGATCATTGATGTAAAATAACATTTTGATTTTGTGTTAATATTTTTAGAGAGAATTTACAAATACATAGAAAAGTATAGGTCCAACTATACAGCCGTGGGGAACTCCAAATATAAGGTATAAAAAAAAGGATAGACTTAAGTTGACTTGTTGAAAAAGGTCTTTAAACTAAGAGGTAGTTCAAAACCAGGTTAAGTAGGATATACCAAATGTATAAATTACATTTGTTTTAAAAAAAGTATAATCCCCTGAGGAAAAGGCTTATCTGAGATTACTGAATATAGCCTGAGTTGGCCTTTATCAAAGTTAGAGGATGGTGTTAATATCTTGAAAGAGAGCAGTGGAGATTTCAAAGCTAATGTGGAAACCATGCTGTCTAGGTGTGATAATGTATCTGTCTTGTACAAAATGAATCATCTGACAAGCTATACAATAGAAGGAGGAAACTAGTACAGAAAGAGTAAAATCCCAAGAAGGGAAGACATCCCTGATCAGTATCAACAAGAAACTACGATCCTTCATAAAATCATCCAAGGCGAGCTTCAAAAGAAAGATTGCCAAGGACTCCAAAGATAACCACAAGGCATTTTTTAGCTATGTCACGAATCTAAGTGGCAATGCTCAGATCTGCTTGGAGTTAGTGCAGAATGGCACAAAAATACACTAAAAGGACTGATATTGCCAACATCCTGGCAGACAGGTTCAGTGCAAACTTCACCCCCTTGTCACCCTCAAAAGGGCTCGTAACCATACCAGAAGTATGTAGAGCCCCTGAAATCACAGACACTCAGGTTAAAATAGCTCTCTCCAAAACCAAAAACACAGCATCAATTGGACTGGACGGTGCCCCAGGCTGCAGCCTAAATGAGCTCAAAGACGAACTAACATCTCACCTAAACACAATGTTCAAACTCAGCCTCTCCACAGGTTACATACCCATAGAGTGGCACACAGCAATGGTTATTCCGCTCCACAAAGGTGGAGTCACAACAGAGCCCGGGAACTATTGCCCTATAAGCCTGACTAGCTTGGTCTGCAAGGCTATGGAGCTCATCATCATGGATCTCATTAACAGAGACATTGGGAACCTCCAAACACTGGACCCTATCCAGTTCTGCTTTGTTAAGGGAAGATCATGCCTCCTAAACCTAGTGGATTTCTTTGAGACAGTTACCAAGGCTATAGATGAGGGAAAGGTGGAAAACACAGCCTATGTAGACCTTGCAAAGGCCTTTGTCACCATTCCCCATTCTAAAAACAAACACCAAAACGAACAAAGCTAGGAAAAAAACGCCAAAGTGGACCCAACAAATAACGCCAGTCGAAGATAAAATCCAAATATGCTTTACTGTTTGTTAGCGCTTTCATGCATTGGAATACATGCACTTCTTCAGACAAACCTATAGCAATTACTTCAATAATATATACTCCCACCAACATTTTACTTAATAGAATAATTAATTAAATAATCACATTGGATTAACAGCCCTATGCAATTAAAACTTCATGATGAAAAATTTAAAGATATTGAGTGCAAATATTTATATATATTCAGTCTTAGACTTGGCTAAACATTAAAAACACAAACTAGAATAACTAGAAAGAATATACTTCATACATCTAACTTAAATTTTAAAATTGGCTTTCCAAATATTGGAATATACATCATTAGATGAACACCAGCTAAATATCAAAGAAAACTTTGTTATGTTAGTAAAAATATTTTCCCAATAAAAATGTTTAAATATGTTTATATATATAGATGAAAATAAACATAAATTATACTTCTTTATTATTATAAAATCATTTACTTCATCTCGTAAGAGCTTTTAACTTTAATAGACATTTAATGGAGCACATTTCATTTATACCTGGGTGAACATGGGCATATGTCTTGAGCTGCCACAGCAGCTCTGATTCTTCTAACTTAAGGTGCCATGGTCCACCCCTAGGGTTCAAATCTATCTTTTGCACAACTGTAAATAGAAAACCATGAGTTGGATTTTCAACAATATGTTTCGCCAAAGCATTTGTTACTGCACCTTTACTAATTGCATACAAATGCTCATATATTCGTTGTTTTAAGTGACGTTCCATCTTCCCCAGATAGAACGCGGAGCAGATTTTACAAGTGGCTAGGTAAACTACTCCTTGACTATTACAGTCACACCTGTTGTTTATATAATATCTTACACCTCTAATTAAGAAGGTAGTCCCTGTTTTTATATATTTACAATATCTACAACGGCCACACCTATACATCCCATTGTTAAGCTTATGTTCCCTAGGTGTGCATTCCAACAGGGTTTTTAATGAAGGTGCCTTCTTAAAAACAACTAGTGGTTTTGGTCCTAGAGTATTACGGATGTGTGCATCCTGGACAATGAATTCCCAATTATTATTGAGTATACGTCTTATCTCTGATGATGATATATTAAATTGTGTAAGAAGACAAGTACTATAATCTACCTGTTTTGGACCCACATTCATTGTTGGACATGCTTCACTGGTCGAATTTTCATTATCTAAAAGATTAGTGATATGATCTGTCTTTAATATTAGTCCAAGTAGACAAGTATGTCTTTTATGGGTATGAAATGTGCTCCATTAAATGTCTATTAAAGTTAAAAGCTCTTACGAGATGAAGTAAATGATTTTATAATAATAAAGAAGTATAATTTATGTTTATTTTCATCTATATATATAAACATATTTAAAAGTTTTTATTGGGAAAATATTTTTACTAACATAACAAAGTTTTCTTTGATATTTAGCTGGTGTTCATCTAATGATGTATATTCCAATATTTGGAAAGCCAATTTTAAAATTTAAGTTAGATGTATGAAGTATATTCTTTCTAGTTATTCTAGTTTGTGTTTTTAATGTTTAGCCAAGTCTAAGACTGAATATATATAAATATTTGCACTCAATATCTTTAAATTTTTCATTATGAAGTTTTAATTGCATAGGACTGTTAATCCAATGTGATTATTTAATTAATTATTCTATTAAGTAAAATGTTGGTGGGAGTATATATTATTGAAGTAATTGCTATAGGTTTGTCTGAAGAAGTGCATGTATTCCAATGCATGAAAGCGCTAACAAACAGTAAAGCATTTTTGGATTTTACCATTCCCCATTCTGGCATTGTAGACAAGCTCACCAGCCTGAACATAAACGCCTGTGTCACAAGATGAGTTGCCAACTGGCTCACAGACAGAACCCACATAGTGAGAGTTGTGGGAGCTAGGTCCGACTCTAAACTGGTTACAAGTGGCGTTCTCCAGGGCACAGTCCTAGGACCCCTCCTGTTTGGCATATACTTCTGAGAGGTACAGGCAAGCACAGGAGGACTATGGCTGACCAAGTTCACAAATGACTGCAAACTAGGGACTATAATTGACTCTCTGGCTGACACAGACATCCTCCAAAAGGGTCTCACTGAGACGGATACCTGGTGTCAAAATCATGGCCTTAAGCTAAATGTCAAAAAGTGCATAGTCATCCCCTTTGGAAAAAACAAAGTACCCACAAACTACCACGTAGGTGGTAGTCCCCTAAATATGGAAGATGAAACAAGGGATCTGGGGACACAAGTAGATTGTAATCTCTCCTTTGATAATCACATTGCCAAAGTCGTTAGAAAATCCTTCTATGTGGCCCAACTAATCAGAAAAGGGTTCGCATCCAGATCAAAAGAGGTCATTGTGCCCCTCTGCTCATCACTCATCAGACCCATCATAGAGTACAATGCCCCATTTGGGATGTACCTTACAAGTCAACTGCAACAGCAGGAAAGAACAGAAGTACCTCACCAAGAGGATCACTGGCCTCAAACAGATGCCCTATGCAGCTCGACTGAAGAAACTCCAGCTGTACTCGGTTGCATATCACCTATTCAGAGGTGATCTCTGCCTGACATGCAAGGCCATGTCCAACCCAGAACTGATGAACATGCTCCACCTAAAGAAAACCATATCCCCTCCTGTCCCAGAGACTTCTCATGCTTTGGAACAAGATTCCAATCTACATTAGGCAGACTCCTCGCTAACACTCTTCAGGAGAAACCTTGATGAGTGGATGGGAAACAGAAAGTTTACCCCGGGGATCACTTCAGTGGCTCTGCTGGACAGAGGCACAGGGAACTAATCTAAGGGGCCAGCGAAAGCCGTCACATTCTGGCTAGGCTTATAAATGCCTTTGGGCAGATACCCTAGTGCCTACCTATGAACCTATGAACCTATTAACCATAATGGCATAATTAGTGGTGGTGTTTGATTAATAAAGAACACCATTCCCAATGCAGAGCATAGTCAAACATAAGCACTGTATGCAGAAAAATGCTGTAAAGATGGATCATTCACAAAATGGTAATGTACGCATCATATCCTGGTGGCAGTTGATTTTTCCCAACTTCTATCCAAGTCATGAAGTCACGCACCTTTTAGAAATATCAGCTTCCTCCAGGTGTGGTAACAAATATAGCTCAACTTCTGTTCCAGAATCTAGTCTAGCAGTGAATTAGTACCTTGTAACTTTATTTGACCCATATTAGCAGTATTTAGAGATCTCCCAGCTTTCTTCATCCAGTAATGTAGAATTCAGCATGTAAAATCACCTAGCTCATTAGGTATGGTGGGGATCTGTATCTCCTCTACCACCAGCCTGAACATTGTGACAGAAATGGTCTTTACTACCTCTCACAATGATGCAACAATTGGACTTTAATTTTACCAGTTTACCCAAACTGATTCCTGTTGTTTCCTACATTCTAATATACTCACTCCATTAATATTTGGACTCCCACAATCAGCCTAGCAAAGGCTTGATACTACAATGTTCCAAATCATGTTTCAGTTGTCTAATTCACTTCCCTGAGAGCAGTAGAATGGCAATCATGTCCACACTGCATTAGCCTGCTTGTCATGTCTGCAGAGTTGAGCACTTTCCCTAATGTGCATGCTTTAGTTTTTGTTTTACTTTCAGCATGTCTTATCCATGATACATAACTCTTTTCCCAAATGTTTGCACCCTGCACATGTTAATGAAGTTCATACAGAGTCCCTGTATGAGTCACACTTTGACTATGTAATATTGTGATGCCAGGATAACATATCACAACAGTTATGCCTTACAATGTTGCCATATGATGACCCTTCTACCATCCTTGGCAATCTATCACTGTCTGCATGCTTAGGCTGAGAGGCTTATGGATGGACTTCAGAGTATACGTGGCTTAAGGGCTTGAATCCCAGACTATATTTTAACTAGTTGGATATTGAAACATAACAGGACAGAATTTCATAGCAATTTCAATACAAAACATAAACAGTTTTGTTCTGTGCATATTCACATCCCACAAACTTTCATAACCAGTTGCAGGATTACTTCACTATGAAAAAGTCTTCAAACATTTCTATTCATGGATTTTAAGCAGACCCATGGGCTTCCTGCAATGTGTATTCTTGATGCTAGGGGACATATTACTTTAAGGTGCAGTGCTGTTGACAGATTCCATTCTGACAACTTCATCTTTGAAGAATACGGTAACACATAGCTCTATCCAGACAAAAATGCAGTAGCCTGTGCAAGGTTCCATAGTTGGCTTTACTTTGTAAGGCTTACGTATACTGAATTTTACTTGTCTTTTAAAGGAGTGCACAACAAAGCCCTTACTAACAGAAACCTATCAGACTATTATCCTCTGTGACAGGTAAACTCAGCTGTAGCAGCATCGTGATGCAAAGAACTGGAAGTCAATTTAATTCTGATTTGTGTGTCTGTTCCCCATCTAAGCCAGACATGGACACTCTATCGTGATTGCTATGAGCTTGAATCAGAGTTATTTACAACATGTTATTAAAATCTTCATGTTATTTGCCCCAGAACAACTTCTTTAGCACTAGATAGATAGATAGATAGATAGATAGATAGATAGATAGATAGATAGATAGATTGATCTATATATTCATAGATACGTATGTACATAGAGATACAGATAGATACAGGCAGATATTTTTATGCTAAATTCTATGAATAGACATTTATTGATTTTAAATCTACTAAGGCCATTCCTGCTAATGTTTTATTTCCTGTCTATCTCCAGTCTTTAAATGGAGAAAACTGAAGTAGAAAACAGCATACACAGGGTACCACAACTATTTCTCAATCATTCTACTGTATGAATATTATTTTAGTGGAACAAGTTTATTTCTTAAGATTATGAAAATTCATTTTATATGCACAATTGAATTTCTAAACATATTGGGTTATTCATCAATATTTATGGAATACATTCCCTATTAAAATATGTTAATTCATGCATTTTGGAAGAATCATGCACTAAAAAGATTTTAATATAATGTAATTTTATAAACAACATAGAGTAATTCTAAAGTAAGGCACAGGGTGTAAGTCACTGTGTTTAGAATAACATGAAAGTCATTTTAAAGATCAAATGAGCCATGAAGTGTGAGGAATGTCCTTAATGTGAAATTAATTGGTTTTCTGTTTTTGCTACAGTTTAGTCTTTGAAAGGCATATTCAGAAGTTTTCTATAGACCTTGACATTACTTAATCAATAAAGCAATACATCAGAATGTGAAAAAACAGAACTTTTGTTGTTTGTGATTTGCCACCCACAACAAGGCATTAAATATGTCAAGAAGACCTAACTAATGAATACAGCTAATGTCTGAAAATCATGTTACTGCATTAATGTGCTGCAATAAAATCTTTGGTGTGTGGTGCAGGTCATTAATCTGAAAGTAACAAGATTACTGATGAGCTTCATGGCAGATGCGCTTTAATTAGCAAATACAGGGGAATACTATATACATACATATATATATATATATATATATATATATATGTGTGTGTGTGTGTGTGTCATTCTACTTTCATAAGATACATTACTTTGAGTTTCTTTAAAGACTGTGGATGGGATATGAACTGACCCATATCAAAGAACAAAACAATAATAATATTTTATGAATAAAATAACTTTCATTTTTGCTTGATGTAATTGAGTCTTCATGCCCCATTAGCTTAATTTTAAAACTCTTGTCAATGGTCTGTAAGAATACAATGTTCCAACACTGAAAGAAAAGTACTCTATGGATTTCTAATCAACTTTTCTGCACTTCTTGAGGTAAAGACATCATCACTGACACAAAGAGAAATATGCAGCATATTTTCCTGCTGTACAAATATTTTAATTTTCATTTGATAAACTGATAACATTAAAATACATTTTAACTTAAGGCAATTTTTGTTAAACAGAGGGTTTGTGAAGGGAAGCAAAAATGTATTACCTTTAAATTTCTAATTAACTGGAAAGCATAATTTTAATCAACTAATTTTAGCTATGCAGTGTTATTAGCAGGGTATGCAAAGTATCACATGTGCAGCCATGGGTTCCACATATAAAGATGCAGGGTATACAAAGTATATCACTTGTAGCCACAGGTTCTACATATAATGATGCAGCATATACAAAGTATCACATGTGCAGCCACATGTTCCACATATAAAGATGCAGGGTATACAAAGTATCACATCTGCAGCCACAGGTTCCACATATAAATATGCAGGGTATACAAAGTATCACATGTGTAGCCACATGTTCCACATATAAAGCTGCAAGGTATACAAAGTATCATGCGTGCAGCCACAGGTTCCACATATAAAGATGCATATGGAATGTGTTTTCAAATATCCAGTGAGAAGATGCTATTTAGTCCCATTCCAATCTGATATTCATAAGTACTCATAACTCAACCTGGTAACTCATGTTGCACTTACATACCTGTGTATGCTAGACTACATGCAAATCATGTAGAATTAGGGCAAACTTTGAGTGGTATTTTAGTATCTTATTTCTAGCATACAAGAATAACTGTAGTTAGTTTGTGAAATATGAACTTGGTAGTGTGTGTGTGTGTGTGTGTGTGTGTGTGTGTGTGTGTGTGTGTGTGTGTGTGTGCGCACGCGCATCATCAATTGTATATAAATATGTTATAAATTAAGAAACAATGCAACAATATGCCTTTAACTCTATTGAAAACTGGCTTTATAATAAACACGTTTTGTGCCAAGGGAATGGAGAACAGCTACAGTGATTCCCCTGCATAAGGGAGGATATTTCACACACCCAGGTAATTATATACCAATAAGTCTTACCAGCATTATAGTACCCTGTGTATGCTGTTTTATACTTTAGTTTTCTCCATTTAAAGACTGGAGATAGACAGGAAATAAAACGTTAGCAGGAATGGCCTTAGTAGATTTAAAATCAATAAATGTCTATTCATAGAATTTAGCATAAAAATATCTACCTGTATCTATCTGTATCTCTATGTACATATATATCTATGAATATATAGATCTATCTATCTATCTATCTATCTATCTATCTATCTATCTATCTATCTAGTGCTAAAGAAGTTGTTCTGGGGCAAATAACATGAAGATTTTAATAACATGTTGTAAATAACTCTGATTCAAGCTCATAGCAATTACGATAGAGTGCCCATGTCTGGCTTAGATGGGGAACAGACACACAAATCAGAATTAAATTGACTTCCAGTTCTTTGCATCACGATGCTGCTACAGCTGAGTTTACCTGTCACAGAGGATAATAGTCTGATAGGTTTCTGATAGGTTTATCTTGGAATTAATCAATTAGGACATGGAGAACTTCCAAGCATTAGACCCATCATAGTTTGGATTCATCAAGGGCAATTCATGCTCACTCAGTCTGGCAGATTGATTTGAAACTGTCACCAAAGCAATGGATGAAGGCAAAACAGTACTCACCACATACCTTGACTTGGCCAAGCTTTTGACACAATTTCCCACTCATGCATAGTAGAAAAGCTAAATAAACAGGCATAAATCCCTGTGTCATCCACTTGATTGCCAAATAGCTCACAGATAGGATGCAAATAATCAAAATAAGGGAAGTTAACCTCCACCAGTGAACTTCCTCCAAGATTCTGTGCTATGAACTCTTCTGTTTTGCAGCCACTTTTCTGAAGAAAAAGCCAATAGCAAAGGGATCTGGCTGACTAAGTCTGTAGATGACTGCAAGCAATAAGCAGTCATTGAATCCCAAGATGACTTAGCCATTCTGCAGGAAAGTTTTTCTCAAAATAAATAATGGTGTCAAAATCATGGGCAGAAACTAAATGCCAACAAATGCATTGTTGTATCCTATAGGAAGTCATCTACCACAGGGAACTACCCCTTTGACAATACACTCCTAAGAGTTGACTCCAGTTGTTTGTGATTTGGAAATTTATGTGGAGAGTGACCTAACGTTTGACCAACATGTGCCTATTGTTGCAAAAAAGTCCTTTTATATTGTAGAATTTACAAATAAAGCAATTGTGTCTAGATCTATGGATATCATTGTTCCACTTTACTCAGCCCTCATTAGGCTAATTGTTTAGTATAATGCTATCTTTGGTGTGTATCTGTCCAGACACTTGCAACCACTGGAATGCCCACAGAGATACTTTACTTAATGTCAGACATTTCTTAAATAACATCTTCTACATGGACCGACTCAAAGCCTCTCACTATATTCAGTATCCTAAAGACTGCTCAAAGGAGACCCGTTTCTGGCATAAAAAGCATCCTCTGACTCATTACTGATGGAGTTACTGAACATCAGCAAATCAAACAACATCAGCAATACTGGTCTAAGGATCTAAACCTCTTCTGCAACATCAACAGAACAGGGACAGGTATACATTGCAGAGGATACAACTGCTATGGAACATACTCCCCAGCCACATAAACAAAGTTCATCCCTGTTCATTTGCAAGTCCAACTTAGATCTATGGATGTGAAACAGAAAATTTACCCCAGGACTGCCCCCTGTGCTACTAATGGACAGAAGCAGGTCATAAATGTTTCATCCCATGCATAGGTCTCCTAAAATTATTTATGGTATGATCTCAGCTATTCTCATTAGGGGTAATAGATAATTATGGAACATGGGATGGCTAAGGTCGATCTATAACTGAATTAGCTATATTAATTTGATTACAAAATGGGAAACTGGCTAGGTGTAAATGGCTTGCTAGCCTAGTAATTACCTATGAACCTATATACCCACTAATATTTGGTAGGTTTTTCTTTTCTACAGTTGTTTCTTGTCATCTCTATTTGAAGCTATGACACATTTTACAAAAGGTTTTGATTTAATGAAAACCCTCAAATAAAAATCCATACACATCCCAAGAACACCACTATAACCTGTTAACTTAAAAGAAGCACAGAACACTATGTACATCTTCAAATAATGAAGTCTAACCCTCCTGATTGGAACAAGTGTCCTAAATCAACAGCTGCACACACAGGCATTAGGTTGTTCATGCTAAGACACGTTACAGCCTATGGGTTAGACTTCATTATTTGAAGATGTACATAGTGTTCTGTGTTTCTTTTAAGTTAACAGGTTATAGTGGTGTTCTTGGGATGTGTTGGGAGGGTGGCCTAATGGTTAAGGTGTTTGCCTTACAAACACAAGGTACAGGGTTTGAGTCTCACAAGGGATAATTAGCTAAGCTTAAAATGGCTTGCAAGGGCAGTTAGCTTAGTACTAATCTATGATTCTACTTACACTAATTGCTGACTGTTCTTGTCTTATCTTTATTGCCTACTCCCACATGCGAAAAACAGCTTGTATGCTTTCAGAAAATATTAACTTTTTGCCTAAAGAAGTATTCTGGCTTTTATTGCCTGGACCTGTAGTCAGCTTCTCTCCATAGCATCGTAAGAACAAAATGTTCAGCTGCCCTCAGCTGCAGACGTCTCAATTCACACTGAACATTTTTTTTCTAAAGGAAACCATTTGATTACATTCAGTTTTCTCTTATTTACTTACACTGAAAACGTCATTAGATTAAGCTAAGGACCTTTATCCAGGCATTCACCTCTCCAGAAGTAAGAGAAAACATATCAACTCTGCATATGTTATTTGTACTTTTACACCCCATCCCTCACCTCATCAACCTGAGATTAAAGCCTATTAACGCAAACATGATTCTATCCAGCCTTTCTTCTCTTTTTACATTGCAATGCCTGCATTTCTTAAAACTAAAAAAGAAGAAAAAAGGCATTTTTTTTACTTTAGTATCTTTGCCACTTACAACAATAACTGAAAATAGTTTACTATATGACATGCAATTTATATCATGAAGTATTTTATACAAATGCAGTTAAGAATCAAAATTGATTTACTTACAGTTATTTCCCCCTTTTTCACATCCCCTTAGTGTCCTTCAAACATTAATGAAATCAAATGGGGCATATCCTTTTCAGTCCCTCACATGTTTAACAAAGTCAACACAAGTCCAACCTTTCCATCTTGTCTTGTATAGCCATATTTCACAAATGTGACTGATCCTTTATAATCTCAAATTAATTCACTAATTTCAGTGTTCCTGTTGTTTTCCTGTTCATTTCTGTCAGCCAGCTGCAGACTCTGGATAAAGTCCAAGGTACTCCCAATTCTTCAAGTCAACTCCTATGCTTTTTCAGTCTCTCAAGCATTTCTGTTTAGAACATTGGAAAAACTTTAATTGGCAAAGTCTGTCTATGAGCTTTATTATCAGAAACATGAGAAACAAATTCCCTGCCCATTTGATGGCTCACTTCTGTTGGACAAACATTTGTATTTCCTACATAGCCTGTTCTGCATCAAAAAATTACTTTAATCTTCTAAGAAAAATATTCTGAAGACAGCTGCATACAGAAGCTTGAATTGCACACCCACCACATGACGTTCCCTGATTGCTGAGATAAATTTGCTTTTCTTCTGCCTGGTGTACAGTGGATAATCATTTTCCACAGACACTCTACTGTGACTAATTTTTAATACTTTGCCTTTGTGCCACATTTTTTTCAGGATCAACTCTTTCTGCTGGTGTGATTGCATGTTTACTAATACAGCTCTTGGCTGCTTTCTCATGGCCAGGTCTAGAACATGCACACAATGTGCCTTTTCAATTATCAAATCCTGCTGGGGAATGCTAGTCCAGTTGCTTATTTGTACTTTCATAAAATGAATACAGTCTGCTCCTTCCAGTTTCTCTGGTACAGCAAACAATCTCAAGTTGTCCATGCATGTTCTATACTTTAGTTTGGCCATTTTTGAAACATCTCTTCGTGAGCTATTCTTTTCTTCATTTCTACCTCTTATTTATACAGATTTATCAGTTCACATTGTGAAGAGAATGAAAACACTGTCATCTGTGTTAGCATGTCTGGCAGAAGATTTGTGTATATTCTCAGATTAACTTGTATTGTATGCCATCATATCTAACAGTGAATATGTAAGTTTTTTAAATTTTGAGTATTTCTCTGTTTATACAAAATGTTTAAAGAATATGTCAGTGTTTTGATACATTTCTAATTGCATATGCTTGTGAGGGAGATTCTAAAGTACAAACTGTCTGTGGATAATCAGCTGATTAGTAGGTGATGTCATTAGAATGTTCCTGGTTGCAAGGTGATTATTTGAACAGCTCATTGACAGGACAAAGAACTTTTTCAAACAGCTGACTGTTATTTTTTTAAAAAAGACAGTTAAGACTGTTAGTGCTAAGCAGTTAATTAAGAGTAGCAGTTAGTGAAGGGATGCAGTCAGTTACAATGTTGTACAGTGCATACCCAGGAAAAATGACTCACCAAAAACTGTAAGCCTGCCTTTGTCTTGCTTTTATGTTTTAGATTAGATCAGGGAAAGTATTCTCTAATTAGATTAAGAATGTTTAGTTATTTAGATAATGTTTTTCTAAGATGATGGGCTTCAATCCTAGAGTTTAATTTTACATCTCTGATGACTGAATTCAGGTGTTTATTGAAAATTATTGTTTTGCATTCTTGTAATCATTTTATTATTATTAAAGATTTTTCATTACTTTACATTGTGGCTGGACAATCACTGTATTGTTTAGAGTTTAGAGAGTGCTTATGCTTGTTTGATACTCCCTAGGCCACCTCAAATTCCTGACTGCTTCTGGTCATATCTATCATTTATTTTGATATTTAATATTTAATAATTGATCACCCTTTGAAGGGCATGTAGACCTGTCTGACTCTGGTGCAGTGTTTACCATTTGTATTGTGAAGGGACACAGCTAGAAATATGTGTTCTGCTTCCCAAAAGTGTTTGAGTCTGTGAAATTTGAATTTATTTTGAGTGTGAGTGAGTCAGAGGTCTTAAACTGGAACAGATTGCTCTGAAGTATACAATATGGAATTACATTTGTGGTGGGCAGGGGTATATAGCCCAGTCCCAGGAAATAGAGCATGTTCCTGTTGTGTTCTTAAGGGAAATTGCGGAATTTTACTCTTGTGTGTTCTGTGCTCTGATGTTTTCCATGATGCTCCCACACTGAAGTCAGTGGTGAAGATTGAGGCTCCTTAATTACTGACCCAGGTTTTAAGTGGTTTTAATCAGCTCTGAGCACATTTGATTTTTTTTCTCTAGATTACTGGAAGCCTTGTCTTGCACCAAAGCTGGAGCTTGAACTGTTTTTTTTGCTGAACAGCTGCAGGATTCCTCCTGGTCAGTGCTTTATTTTCACCTTTTCTAAATAATTATAATTTTCCATCAGGCCATCTAAGTTTCCTCTTTGCTGGCATCCAGGAAGTGTGGTTACTAACCAGTACCTGAATTTACTAATGCTGGCAGATTACTGGCCCTTATCACTAAATTTATTTTTATACACTGGGAGAGCTGAAATTAAGCTGCTCATCACTGTGCAGTCATCTCAGAAGTCCTTCATTTGACATGTTTTGATTGTTATATTAAAAGTCCATTGACTGCTCTGTTGCTAAAGTGTAAAAATAATTTAGTAAGGAAATGCCAATTCATGTAGTTTCTAGGCTTCAGTTCAATGTATTATTAAACAATGCCCTAAAGTATGATCACAAGTGTGTGACCTGTATGTTTTTTATATGATTATTCATATTTTGTTAGTTATGATAACTCCGTTTCCTCCAAGATACATCAGTGTCTGAGATGGTATATATATAACTAGCAGGGTATGGGGTCATAGTTCCCAAATTTGGAGGAGTACAAATATGTTTTAAGAGTGACACAGTGAGTTGCAGTTTTCTGTCTAGTGATCATGTTTTTGAGTGCATCACACCTGTAATGATTTTCTGTCAGAAAATTATTTCATCGTTTCATATTACTCACACACACACACACACACACACACACACACACACACACACACACACACACTCACACACACACACACATACACACATACACACACACACACACACACACACACACACACACACACACACACACACTACACAAAACACATTTTCTATCCATTAGTCCTGGTGAGTGTCACTGCTTAGCCAGCTCAGAAGGGTTGAATGGGCTGACATTTCCCCATCAACACTTCTAAGGGATGACAGGATGTTCCTAGCCTGAGAGATCTAATCTTTCCAGAAAGTCCTGATTCTCCACTGGGACCTCCTTGAAGTGGGCTGTGCCTTGTACACCTCCTAAACAGGAGCCTAGATGGCATCCTAACTAGATGCTTATACCATCTCAACTTAATGCTATATATCCAGGGAAGCATTCAAGATGTTCCTAAGTTGTGGAATTCCACATTACCTCACAAAAACTGAGCTCAGCAACCATAAGAGGAAACTTCATTTTAGCTGTTTGTGTCCATGCTCTCTTCCTTTCATTTTTTATTTCTAACTAATTAGTGTACTACAGGAAGAATGAGCAGAAAATTGGACCAAGAATCAATTCCAGTAAAACAACATACTGTCTTAGCAACCACCAATTTCAGTTTTTCCTCTGATTGTGACTGTGATGACCTGCTAGCCTGAACAAATTTATTGAGGAGACCAGGGGCACAGAGAATCATCATAATCATTAGCATCAATTCACATATTCCCATTTTTCTACATGGGATTGAAGGGTCATGTAAACTCTCACTACCTCTTTCTCGACCATCATACTTTACTGTTGCAGGTCTTCTTTCATGCAGTTCTTCCATCTATTAGATGGACATTTTAATTTCTTTTTTGCCTTCTTTCTATCTCTTCCAAAAATTATTCACCAAATCATCTTGTTTCCTATATATAATACCAAACCAGAGTACTCTGTTGACCATCTCTGCTATTTGGGCTTCTCATCTGATGTCCTTGTTTTTTGTTTGTCTCTCCAAAGGTATACATACTACCATCCATTCCAGGCATTTCATGTCCATCACCTCAGACTTCCTTAACTGTTCTGCTTTTCACTGCCTAGGCTTTTGTGCCATACAGAAGCTCAGGTCTCAGCACCTTTTTGTACACCTTACTTTCAGCATCTTTGCCTCTTTTTTGTCACAGACCATCTCATTCACCTTGTGCCAGTTGGCTACAGCACCTCTGATTCTAGCTTTGGCCTCTTCATTCAGACTTCTTTTCTCCTTAACACCTCTTGAGATACATGAAGCTGTTTACATGTGCCATTTATTTTACCTTCTTTGTCAATTTTCAGCTTCTTCTCATTCCTTTTATTTGCTGCCATGGAAACCATCTTGTCTATACATGGTTTCATTCCATGCTCCATGGTGCATGTGATAACTAGGTAGCATTGTAATGTATACAGCTAGATAGGTATTGGTTCTAATTCCAGGAATGGCAACTCAGTGAGCGAGTGTGTGTGCATGTATCTAAGTATATCCCATTGCTGCTGTGTGTATTTCTTGTCTATATATGTGCAATGCCAAACATTTTCCAACCCAGTTTGGATTCATCACAGGCAGATCATGACTATTCAACCTGGTTCTTTGAGAAGGTCATCAAAGTAATGGATAAGGGCAAAATTGTTGCCTACCTTGACCTGGCCAAGGCATTTGACATAATACCCCACTCATGCATTGTTGACAAACTCAAGAGGTTAGGTACAAACCTGTATGTCACCCAGTGGATAGCCAACTGGCTCACAAACAGGAACCAGAAAGTTAGAATCGGGGAGTCCACCTCTACAAAGAGGTCAGTCACAAGTGGAGTCACTCAGGGATTAGTCCTTGGACTGTTCCTTTTTGGCATTTGCTTCTCAGAAGTCAAGGCTAATGTCAGTGGTCTCCGGATGACTAAATTTGCAGATGATTGCAAATTAGGAGCTGTCATTGAATCTTACACTGAAACAAATGTTCTACAGTAGGGGCTGACACAGGCAAGCAACTGGTGTCAGAGCCATGGACTAAAAATAAATGCCAAGAAATGCATAATAGTATCCTTTGGGAAGTCATACATCCCTAGTAACTATCTTATTGACAACACACTCCTTGGAGATGACTCAGTAGTCAGGGACTTAGGGACACACATAGATAATACATCAGTGTTTTGATACATTTCTAATTGCATATACTGACATATGCAATTAGAAATTACATTTACTGACATATATATATATATATATATATATATATATATATATATATATATATATATATATATATATATATATATATATGTGTGTGTGTGTGTGTGTGCGTGCATGTGTGTGTAAAATATATACATTTACATCACAGTAAAAGGTACTTAATGCATTGCATGCCAATAAAAGGTAACGAAGTGACAGATGGAAATAAATTGACAACAAGGATGGGGGAGTGGTGTTGTAGCATAACTGGTAAAAAATATAGTCATAAAATCAAGACAAAAGGTGAGGTGTTATCTTAGCTTTCAACCTCTTGCTCCAGAATTCTGAACAAACCCAAAAATAAGGGGGGCAGATTTTAAATATTGCTCTTATAAATTTAGAAAGAATAACAGGTTTTGCATTAGCTTGCCTTGTCTGAAAGATAAGAAGTCTGAAACTCAAATGCCTGTCATTACTTAATGATTTAAATCCTCAACAATTTGCCAGAAAACTACAACATTTATGTGGAGCAAACTAAAATATGGCACAAAAATCATCCAGACATTCTGTGAAATTCTGTTAATTTGATAAGTATGATTGTTATTATGACCACACACAGCAGAATATAATATGAAGTATAATAGGAAAAATGTCTATAAGAGAAAAACAAGGCTGAAGGGTAATAAATCTACTATTAGAAGTCTAATGCAGTATACATCTGATCATTTCATCTCATATATTTAAGCCATTTGAAAGGAATTGAATCTTTAATTTTATCTTCAAAAACACTGCTAGCCTAAAGTATCCCAAGGGCATTTTAGGTTGTCTGCTGCGGTTTTCTGAATAAAACATGACTTCATGTGTTAACTGTCTGTAGCTGAGGCTTCTGCATCACAGATCCCATCCTCTGCTGCTGAAATGGTTGCAGCATTTCACTGGCAACTGTCTGCCTATCATTCTTCAGTTGTACAGCTGAATGGATTTGCATATGTCAAACTCACTATTGTACAGGGACCTGGAAATAAAGAAAATCATCACCCCAATTGCCCTTACACCAGACTACCATTTTAGTTTCCACCACAACAGACATAAGTGCAGCCTGCAGTAGCCAAATGTAGCAAATATAATCAAGTTATTTCTACTGTTTAGCTGGATAGTGTGCAAGCACTTAAAAAATAGAAAGCTGTAATTTAATTGCAGAAAGGTAACCACACAAAAAATGGTTGATATGAACTACAAACACTATTCAAAATTGTCATACAGTGGTCATTCATTACTGCATTGTACCCATCAGCCATTGACTAGTCTAGCCATACATCCACCAATCCATTTGCCCATTCATTAATCCATCCATCCAACCATCCATCCATTTATTCATGCACTAATCTATTCATTCATTTTTCTAAACTGTTTATCCTGGAGTGGGTCACAGTAGGAACAGCTAAGCAGGGCTGACAAGGCTTTCCTATATCCAGAAAAAGTCTCCAGCTCACCCTAGGGAATGTTTAGGTATTTCCAGGCCATCTGAGCAATATAAAGTAAATATAAGTAAATAGTGTGGGAAGACATATCCAGGGAATTGTTATGGCTAGGCTTATATATGCCCTAGGGCCGATAGCCTAGTACCAACCTATGAACCTGTGAACCTATAATCTCTCCAGCATATCCTGTGTTTGCCCTTGGCCCACCTTTAAGTAGGCCAATTCTGGCATACCTCCTGTTGGAGATGCTCATACAGTATCCTCAATTGGTGCCCAAAGTGTGTAAACTGCGTCCTCAGTCCTGGTGAGCAGTGGACATAATCCAAGATCAACCTATATTGTTGAAATCTTCAATCATTTCCAGACAGCGAGTCCAGCAGCCATATGAAGGAACCTCATTTATGCCACCAGGATTCCTGCCATTTCAGTCATTGACCAAAGTTCTTAATCATAGATGATGAGGGGGATATATACTGACTAGTAAGTTGAGAACTTCAACTTATGACTCCGCTCCCACTTTCCACTACCCAGTGTCTTGATACTGTTGCACCAATCCACTGGTCAATCTCCTGATCCCCTCTCCCTTCATTAAGGAAAATGATTGGGATACTTAAACTCTTTCATTATATATAGCTTCTCCCTGCTCTCAACTGCATAAAGCAATCAACACTTTTCCAGGACAGAATCATGACCTCAGATTTAGAGATGCTGATTCTCATCCTGGATACTTCACTCTCAGCAGCAAACTATCTTGTGCACACCAGAGATCACAGTCACGTGACACTAAGAGGGAAACTTCTTTTGCAAACAGCACAAACACAACCCTCACATCCCCAGACTGGATATTCTCCAAATTTTGGCTGCACATTGATAAGTGGTCCATGAAAATTATGAACAGGAGTGGAGACAAGACACATAATTAGTGACGTCCTGTGGTCATTTTGAATTATGTGAATTAATATTGAGAATGTGGACACATTTCATTTTCCACAAATTTTAGGACTGAACAACATGCAATGGTGGACTCAGAACCACATACTATTGTAGCACCTTCCACAGGAAATTCCAGGGTGCACAATTATATGATTTCTACAAGTCCACAAAACATATGTAGGTACAACTGGCAAATTCAAAAGAGTTGATCTGCTGTCCTATAAACCTCAAAGGAAGCAGCATTGTTTCCCTTGAATCAGCTATTGGATGTAGTCACCTTTCCAGTACACTGGTTTCAGCTTTCTCAGGAGTATGATGTGTCTATAACAGGAGCAAATGCACTCCTCTCCCCTTTTTGAAAACAGGAAACATCACCCTAATTTGCCATTCTAGAGTTACTGATCCTGCCTGCCAAACAGCGTTGAAAACAGCACTGTGACAACACCAACAACATACCAGTCATACCCAATGCCTTCTCGATTTTCAGCTAAATTTCATTGATTCCTGCAACTTTGTCAATATGTTTGTTCACTGTAGTGACAACATCAAAAAATAATCCCATCCCACCATCTGAGTAGGGCATATCCACAAGATAGTTTCTCAAAGTATTCCTTCTTCCACCTCTCAACAGTAGTCCAGCTGATGTCAGGGTTTATTCACCCTTGCTGACAGTAGCCAGGGCAAAAGCCTGCCCATACTTACTATGTTGATTGTTTACCAGAACCTCCTTAAATCCATAGAAAAGTCACTTCTAATGACCCCCTTCCCACATCCAGACCTTTACATCAGTGACTGCCACAGCTGATGCCTTCTTGGCCTGCTGAAACCTAATGACCATATCCTGAGAATACTCTACTAACATTGCATAGATTGCTTCTTTATTTAACTTCACAATGTCCCCTCCCTCCTGCTGCCCAGTAATGGGACCTAAGGTTACCAATATAACAGGCACTAACCTGTTTTAGGTCACAGTTCCTTGCTACAACTTTAAATTCTGAGGTCAATGTCCATTCAGCCTCCCCATCCACATCCTCCTCTGGAAGAAGAAGGAAGAGTTTCAGGGGTGGAAGTTGAGATCATCTCACAGAGAAGATTGTGAGACATTTCCAAGATAATATTACTATATGTTTGGTTCTTTCAAATCTGTCCAGCCACTGCTTTGGCTATCTTAATCCAAATCACCACCAAGTACTGCTCACTTGGCAGCTCAGCACCTCTTTAGACATCTCTAGATTCAAGTCTACAGAACATACCACCTCAGGTGTGATAACACAACCACAAAACTCTATCTCCTATGATGCAGATGATTGGAGTAATGCCAGGTGAATCCCACACAGGAGTAAGACAAATTAAGATAAACTAGAGCCCAGCAGTGGAAAATTGCTTTGGGAAAAATGGAATGCCATCACACTGGGGTAGAGAAGGAGCCAAAGCCTATGCTCATGGTTGAAAAGTATCAACTTGTTATGGCTGATCTTATCTCTACATGCAGCACTGATTCTTGAATTGTTCTCCCTTCTGCTGTAGAGTTGTGCTTCAGGAAAATCCCTAAGGAAATGTGGATATTCATAAGTCCTTAGTTGAATTATATACAATTGGAATTTGTGCCAGTGAAAGAGAGGATTGCTTTGATGTAACTGTGATTTTGAAGAAACCACAACTCTAATAGTGGTTTTTGCATACTCACCTAAACACATAACAACTATAGAGAATACATCCAACCTTCTTTGAGAGAATAGGAATGATTCTTAATAGGATACCACATACTAGGTTTATAATCCTACTGGGATGTCTAAATGCTCTTGTGAGAAATGATGAAGTGACTTTGAATGGTAAGATTAGGAAGTGTGTCATGCCTGATCTAAACCCAAATGGTGACTTTTTGTCAAGACACCTCTGTTTGCAATGGAGTCTAAAAAGACGCTATGTTGAAAAACAAGTCTGTTCATGAGTTTACTTGGTACCAAAGCACATTGGGGTAAAGATCAACTACCAATCTTTAACTGAAAAAAAAAAATGACACAAAACATTACAATACATGCCATACCTAGCATTTTATGAGTATCAGTTATACGTGGGCTTTGCACCAGCTTACAAAATATTGTTTTGAAGACATCCAGCACATCTCACCTCTCATAGTTAATGGGAAGTCCATGTAATGTTTTACATGTAATAGGTTATACTTTTATCAATCTTAAAGGCTTCTTGAGGCAATGTTGAGGAATTTGCATTTATAATCTACAGAGCCTCAGTATATGTAGAGATGGTGTGTGTGTGTGTGTGTGTGTGTGTGTGTGTGTGTGTGTGTGTGTGTGTGTGTGTGTGTGTGTGTGTGTGTGTGTGTGTGTGGTGCATGTGGTCATGGGATGAGATTGCAGATGATTATAAAGTCTGCCTTCCATGTTCTGGGTGTTCTAAGATATTTCAGCAGTATTTACAGTCCTGTAAATAAGAAGTGTATTTTTTAACAACTTTTATTAATTTTAAAACAAAGATTGTACAAAATTATTTAAAAATAAATACAACAAAAATATAACTATTTACAGATATCCACAACAAAATCAAACACAGAAAAATACATTATTAAAATCAATGAAGTAAATCACTTCATTTTGACTAAAATCTAAACAGGTGAATAATATTTGAAGTTCTAATTTTGGCAGTCGCCAATTTTTTTACATACATTTTTGCTAAATTAATGAATTCAGTGAAAGAAATAGTAGTTTTAGATTTCCAATTCTTTGTGACTATTTTTCTTGCTGTAGCTAAAATAGACCAAAGGAGAGACACATGCACCATAGGAACACAGTCCAGAACTGGAGCATTAAATAAGATCAAGGAGTTAGAAATAATATAATAATCTGTCCACAAAGCTTGTTCAAAATTTCTAAATTCAACCCAAAAAGAAGTTACTGTTTAATAATCCAATATCATATGAAACCAATCTGCATTAGAGACTTCATTATACCTCCAACAATTAATTTTCTTACAGTTATATAGTAGAGCCACTTTATGTGGTTTTAAAAAAGTTCTATGAAGAAATCTCTACGTATATATTTTCCAGTAAAGAGAAGAAGTAGATTTTCCTGCAGATGTAAGAATTAAGCATGTATCTTCTTCAGAAAATGCCTTCTTATTAATCTTAGTTGAGTCCAAATAATGAATTTGTGGAACGAAACTCTTTTTGTATTTATTTATTTATTTATTTTATAAATTATTGATATATATATATATATATATATATATATATATATGTGTGTCTGTATTCTTATTTTAGTTACTACTGATTCTAAAAAAAAAAACTTAAGTATCTTTGGAATACATTTTCTTTGAAAATCCATGAAGAGTTTGATTTTATCACTAGACTGTATGTCAGCATGTTATTATTTTCAAAACAATATCCTGCAAGAAGATAATCTGTTTTATGTAATTTATTTATGATTAAGAATTGATGACAAAAGATTAAATTTGTATCTCTAAGGTCGGGCATTTTGTTTTTATTAAAAGTTCCCAAACAACTGGCAGTATTTGATATAGGGAACAATAAAAATAATAAATCTTTAATTATATAATTAGAATTCATGAATCCTTTAATCTTTATAAGGATGCAATCAGTGAAGGGAGAGAAATAGGATTTTCTTTTCATTCAAATATGTCTTTCAAATCCAGTAAAATTTATTAATTCCAAATTTAGAGAAAGATTCTACAACATAGCTGTTATTATTTATTAATCTATTATGAATGGCTTTCCAATTGGATTGGTAAGAGGAATTTAACCATAGAGATATTACATGGATTTGGCATATAATTCAACATTTGAAAAACTTAATCCACCTTATTGCCAACTTTAACATGCCAATCAAAGGATATACTTAGTTTATTGGTGGCCCAGAGAAAATTAATAAGAGTAGAATTTAATTTCTTAAAGATTTTTAGGAGGGAGAATAATTAGTGATTGCAGATATAAAAGTAATTTGGTAGGATTATCATTTTTAGTAAGGTCTATCTTCCATTGTAAAACAATGTGTTCTAATTAATAATTATTTTAGTAACAGTGTGTATTTAATTACTATAGTTTACTGCTAATGAGTCTTTTACAATAGATTTAATTATAATTCCATGATAATTAATTTGTGAATTGTCCCAAACAAAATTCTTATAGTTTCTTAAATAATTATTGACTTTTTAGTAATAAGTAAAGTTTCTGTTTTATCAGGCTTAAACATTAAACCTAGCACTTTTCAAAGTAATTAACAGACTTAGTTAAATTATCTATTGAAGCTTCAAAATCACCACCTATTAAAATGTCATCTGCAAATAAATTAATTTTACTGTAATCGCTTTCATCTATCAATATTCCCTGAATTTTGCTATTAGATCTAATAAAGTTTGTGAAAGTTTCAATTGCTAGAGCAAATAATAGAGGTGAAAAGGGACAACCCAGTTTTGTACAGTTTAATATTTTGAAAGAATTAGAAAGAAAAAAGCCAATTTTAATTAAAGAGAATGAGTTACTATATAGATTAGTTATAAAATGTATAAAATCTACAGATCATTCATATTGTTTAAGTGCTTTGAACAAATAACTCCAACTAATAGAATCAAAAGCCTTATTTATATGTAGACTTACAGTAAGTTATTTTTTGGTTTTATTAGCAAAATCTATTATTAAAGTATTAAGCCTAATTATGTTATCCTGAAGCCTTCTATGTAGTATAAAACCAGTCTGATCATCATTTATTAATCCTGGCACAATAAGCTTCAATTGTTTTGCAAGAATAGACATCAAGATTTTATAATCAACATTTAATAATGAAATAGGATGGTAGGAAGAACATAAGTTAGGATATTTATTTGGTTTCAAGATGGGAGATATCAGAGAATATTTCCAGGAGGGTGGATAGCTGACATATATTTAACTTGTTGAAAAACTTTTAACAGGATATTTAAAATATTCTCTGTGAATAATTTGTATAATTCTAGGATTATACCATAAAGACCAGGGGCTTTATTTGGTTTAAGATTATTCATTTGATTTTTTAACTACTTAAAAGAGAATGCCATATCAGTTTTGGATCTTTGTTCTTCTTTTAATTTAAACCTTCTATTGTCTTTCAAAAAGTCATCGGTTATGTTGTTGATTTCTAAGTGTGTCTCTCTGTTATTGATGTTTTCATAATATTTCCTAACGCATTCTAGTATGTTTTTTAAATCAATCACTTTTTATATTTTTATCACCTTGTTTGGAAATTGTTTCTTTAATATGATTAGTATTTATTTTTTCTTAGATCTAACAGCCAACTTGTGTAAGCTTTTTGGGTATATTGAATAAGTTTATAGTTTTATTTTTCCAGATATATTGATATTATATGGTAAAGTGCATCAGATATTTCTGAGTTAATATTTTCAACTCAACATTTACTGATTTGTCATAAGGATTTAAATTGGATTTCAGTTTATCTATATTAGATTGCAAAGAAATCATCTCCTTATCCTACTCTTTTTACATATGCACCAATTTTTAATTCTTCCATATAGATAAGCTTTTAAATAATCCCATAGAATTACTTCAGAAACAACTTCATTATAATTAATTTCAATGTATTGATCTGCTTCTATTAGACACCATTCCTTAAAGTCTTTTAATTTGACTATATAATCATAGATTCACTGATAGTAAATTAAATTACTTGGTTTCAATGTTAATGTAAATGTAACAGCATTGTGGTCGGATAAAGGGCATGACATTATCAATACATCTTCAATTTTAGTAAATCAACTACTAGAAGTAAAAACTTTGTCAAGTTTTGCCTGTGCACCAAATCTATAAGAATAATTTGTAAAGTTAACAGTGTTAGCTGATTTAATATCATGGGTATCTCTCAAATGTTGAGAAGTAATAAAATGATCTAAGTGTTTAGCTACTGAGGATAGCTTAGGAACCTTATCAGTAGTTGTGTCTTTACTAGAAAGAATACAGTTAAAATCTCCTGCAATAGTCAGTTCATCTTTTGTATATAAGGTTTTAATATCCAAAAATTTCTTTGCAAATTTGGCTCCAATTCCAGGTATCCAATAAGAATTCACAAAAGTAGAAGTTTTTTTTTGTCAATCTCTACTACTGCTAATCCCAACATGTCATTCTTATCTGAACAGGCATTTAATATTTTAGCCAAATCATCCGAGAGAAGGGACGACCAAGGCAGCATAAAATATAAAACAAACAATCAAAGCTCCAGAGAAACTAAAATTCAACGAACACTGTGTTAATAAAAAACAAGGTCCATATATACTGAATTGAAAATTCAAACTCTCCAATCAAATTCACAGTAAATAACATGACATCATAAAGGCTACATACATTTAAAAAGAAATACATCTATTCAGTTCATTGTCATACAAACCTACAAATCAACTATAAATAACTATACAATAGCATAGACATAAAATAAAAATAAAAGCGAAAGTAAAAACAGACTATCTTAAAACATGCTAAAATGCTTATTAGGAGTCATTTGGGTATCCTCCTTTTCTTAAGTAGGGACTTAATGGTAGCACGTTCATCGTGTGGCTCCAAAAAGTTGAGCAAACAGGTCAAAGTACCCCTGAATTTTACTAGAGACCATCAAGCACTTAAGGGAGATTTTTAAATTACACTGGTCTATCTTACAGGTGGATCCTGAGATTGGTAGCATAGTTGGTGATAATCCCTCTTTTCGTTATAGGAATACAAAGAACCTGAAGAGGTTGTTATGCAATGGGAATGGTTGAGCCAGTAACTCAGTTGAGGTTGGTATTACACTACCATGTGGCAAGTGTAATTTTTGTGGGCTTATTAACAACTCTGGCTTTTTTGATCATCCTGACCTTAAAAGGAGGTTTGTGTTCAGGGTAAATGCTGATTGTAGAACAACAAATGTGGTCTATTTAGCAGAGTGCACGTTATGTGCATCATTCTATGTAGGAAAGACGAATAGATCACTGAGAGAGCGTATGAGGGAACACGTTTATTGTATACGCAGAGGTGCTGAGCACAATGCCCTATCTAAGCATGTCACTAATTATGGTGAAGGACATACGTTTAGTTTTAGTGTTATTGATGTTGTTATCCCCACAATAAGAAAAGGTGATATTTGCAATCATACTGAGTATAAGGAGAGCAATTGGATGATCATCCTTAGAGCTGATAGAAGCAGGGGTCTTAATGAACGTGCTACCATTAAGCCCCTACTTAAGAAAAGGAGGATACCCAAATGACTACTAATAAGCATTTTAGCATGTTTTAGAGTAAATTTTTAAGATAGTCTGTTTTTACTTTCTCTTTTATTTTTATTTTTTGTCTACGCTATTGTATAGTTATAGTTGATTTGTAGGTTTGTATGACAGTGAACTGAATAGATGTATTTCTTTTTAAATTTATGTAGCCTTTATGATGTCATGTTGTTTACTGTGATTTTGATTGGAAAGTTTGAATTTTCAATTAAGTATATATGGACCTTGTTTTTTATTGTGTGTGGAAGGTCTGATGAAGCAATTTCTTGTGAAAGTGCTTACCTATCAATAAACACAGTGTTTGTTGAATTTTAGTTTCTCTGGAGCTTTGATTGTTTGTTTTATATTTTATGCTGCCTTGGTCGTCCCTTCTCTCGGAGAATTTGGCTAATTTATTTATTGTTTTTGTGAGTGATGGGACGTTTATCCAGTGGGTTTTCGTTTGGTTTTGCACTATTTTTATTTTTATTGTATACGTTATTACCCACTGGGACATGGCTGATACATCCGTGGAGTTGGACTATATTCCAAATAAATGTGGTGTGACGAACAGCCACAATGTGGATAAAACAACTAGTAGTAATTGTATTAATTCTGGTCTGCTAAAATCTACCAAGAGTGGTAGCGCTGTGGCTAGTGATTTAGCTAATAAAGTGAGTGATGGTCTACATGTACGTTTTTCGACTTACTTGGAGACATGAGCCGAGCAGTTGGAGATGATGCCAGAGAGGCGACCCAGGACATTGAGGAGTTACAGCGGCAGCTTGAGAACATTGAGTGTAATTTATTGCGGCTGAAAAGATTACAGCTGCAGCGTCAACATTTTGAGTACTGTCTAGAACACAATATCGTCCCTCATGGATTGCGGATTCTTAACATGCCCACGCAAGGTTCGCTGTACCCGGAGTTGCTGGTGAGGTGGCAGCGTTTGAACCTAGAGGTGAGCGCAAGATATATGCTTATGCTAAATGATTTCTTTGGTCCTGAAGAGGACAAATTAAGGCAAGAATTAAGGCAACAACAGGATTTTTTGTTTAAAAATTTTTCAAGTGCAGTATTGGGACCATTGATGGAAAGTGTGCTTGATGGGGTAGCAGTCTTTGAAAGGAAGTTAGTCCAACAAAATAGAGTGAAGATTCTGAGAGACATGAGCGACTTTAGTGATGGACATGTGTTTTTTTGGCCACATGTTAGTCAATCTGTTCGACCTAGAGACAATAGTAGATCTGTGAAAGCCACAGGTAACAAGGCACTGAACACTAAAGCGTCGGTGTCTTCCCTTGAACACCATGTGACTGATGAGGCAAACTCAGTAGGGAAGACACCTAGGAATGGTTCTGTTTTCAGTTTACATGAGACTGTAACTATTTTACCTGCTGAACCTGGATCCTAAAGGTTCTTTGAAAAAGACAATGTATGCTTCAATGACTGTTGGAAATGTGAATGGTATGATGCCTAGTGTACAGAATTTATTTCCGAATGTTGTAATTAATAATGCTGTTGAGAAGGATAGGGTTGTTCGTCTCAAGAACAAAACTGTTCAGCAGGTTCCCTCACCCAAGACTTCCTCGACTGGCGCAGATGCTGAAGGCCTCCCTTTTCCCCTGCCTGTCCAGTTGGAGAGGTTTGGGAGAAGGAGCAGGTCTATGAGCAGGGGGTGCCAGAAGAGGAAATTGTGGGGGGAATATCAACAGGCTCAAACATTAAAGAAGATATGGGGGAAAATGTAACATCATTGGTTGTGAATGTTTCTTTCCATGAGTTGGATTTGTTTGAATTGAGTATGCTTTGTAAGGGCCTTACTTTTATTCCTTCTAGCAATAGTAAATTAACAGACACAGTTTTAGATCTTAGAATGTTCTGTAGGAATGTTATGTTGAGTTACCTGTATAGTGGATGCCAGCCTGATGGCATCAGTGTTGGGATGCAGCAGCAGGTATCTAATTTCAAGACATTGAGTACTTACATCCCTATCAACCACCCATTGATAGAAACTTACATGAAATTAACTGAAGATAATTTATATCAGTATTATGATCAATGCTTTGGTAAACATAGAGATGGTTTAAGGTTTAATCTAACCTTTAATGAAAGGAAGGCTTTGGAAGGTTTGAAGATGAATTGTGATATTATTATAAGACCTGTGGATAAAGGTGGGTCAATTGTGGTCATGGACCATGCACAGTATAACACCATTATGATGGAGATGTTAAATGACAATAGGTTTTATTTAGAGATCAGTACTGATGAGGTATGTGATATTATTAAAGCTATTAAGACATCTATAGAGGATACCTTTCAGATTGGCTTAATTTCCAGAGACATGCTGAATTTTCTTACTGTATCTGCCCCCCCCCCTGATTCCTGCTATACAGGGCCTCCCAAAGATCCATAAATGACTTAGTGCCCCACCCATGCGCCCGATAGTTTTGGGCGGTGGATGGAGCACAGATCCGTTGTCTGTTTTTATAGAGAAACACCTTAGACCTATCATCAGTATGAATAGAATCATACTTCAAGATTCTAAACAGTTTTTACTGGATCTTTATGAGTGCATTAATAGTGTAAGTGATGTAGGAGATTTAACTTTTGTGACTATGGATATACAGTCCCTGTTCACTATGACACTGAATGGCTTAGGCATAAGGTATATACAGGAGTACTTACAGTTACACAGTGGGTACGATTTGACACTTATAGAATTGATCTGTTTCTTTTTGGAGACTGTGTTAGAGAACAACATTTTTACTTTCCATGATCGGATCTTCATTCAGAAACATGGTGTAGCTATGGGCACCTCCTGTGCCAATAGCTACACCAATATGTTTCTGGCTCACTGGGAGAACATAGTCTTATTTAAGATGAAAGAATTTGACACAAATGTCTTATTCTATCAATGTTTTATCGATGACTTGTTTCTCCTGTGGAGGGGTACTAGTTCTGATTTGGTGAACTTTTTTAATAATATGAATGAACTTTGTGATTGTTTGAAGTTTACAATGTCTTCTTTGAAGACTCAAATTGAATATTTGGAGTTATTTATAGATAAATTACAGGGCTCTATGATTAATACAGGTGTGTTCCACAAAACTTGTTTTAGGAACACACTGTTATGCAGGAGTAGTATGCACCCTAAGTATGTTTTCCGCAACCTTATTCGTGGTCAAGGTATTAGAGCATCGAGATTGAACCCCACGCTAGAAGGCTTTCAACTGGAGAAGGTACAACTTGAACATAGGTTGTTACAGAGAGGTTAGAATCAAACTGAAATTCTTAGATGTTGGTCAGATTTGGATTTACTTAGAGGTGGTGCAGCAGCACCATACTATGGTCCAAAAGTAGAAGGTGAGTCGTGTGGCTCCAAAAAGTTGAGCAAACAGGTCAAGGTACCCCTGATTTTTACTAGAGACCATCAAGCACTTAGGGAGATTTTTAAATTACACTGGTCTATCTTACAGGTGGATCCTGAGATTGGTAGCATAGTTGGTGATAATCCCTCTTTTCATTATAGGAATACAAAGAACCTGAAGAGGTTGTTATGCAATGGGAATGACAGATCCGGCAACTGAGTTGAGGTTGGTATTACACTACCATGTGCAAGTGTAATTTTTGTGGGCTTATTAACAACTCTGTCTTTTTTGATCATCCTGACCTTAAAAGAAGGTTTGTGTTCAGGGTAAATGCTGATTGTAGAACAACAAATGTGGTCTATTTAGCAGAGTGCACGTTATGTGCATAATACTATAGGAAAGACAAATAGATCACTGAGAGAGCGTATGAGGGAACACGTTTATTGTATACGCAGAGGTGCTGAGCACAATGCCGTATCTAAGCATGTCACTAATTATGGTGAAGGACATACGTTTAGTTTTAGGGTTATTGATGTTGTTATCCCCACAATAAGAAAAAGTTATATTTGCAATCATACTGAGTATAAGGAGAACAATTGGATGATCATCCATAGAGCTGATAGAGGCAGGGGTCTTAATGAACGTGCTACCATTAAGCCCATACTTAAAAAAAGGAGGATACCCAAATGACTCCTAATAAGCATTTTAGCATGTTTTAGAGTAAATTTTTAAGATGATCTGTTTTTACTTTCTCTTTTATTTTTATTTTTTGTCTACGCTATTGTATAGTTATTTATAGTTGATTTGTAGGTTTGTATGACAGTGAACTGAATAGATGTATTTCTTTTTAAATTTATGTAGCCTTTATGATGTCATGTTATTTACTGTGATTTTGACTGGAGAGTTTGAATTTTCAATTCAGTATATATGGACCTTGTTTTTTATTGTGTGTGGAAGGTCTGATTAAGCAATTTCTTGTGAAAGTGCTTACCTATCAATAAACACAGTGTTTGTTGAATTTTAGTTTCTCTGGAGCTTTGATTGTTTGTTTTATATTTTATGCTGCCTTGGTCGTCCCTTCTCTTGGAGGATTTGGCTAATTTATTTATCATTTTTGTGAGTGACGGGACGTTTATCCAGTGGGTTTTCGTTTGGTTTTGCACTATTTAATATTTTAGGCATAGATAATGATTTTTTCCAAAGAATAAGTGTGTCTCTCCTTTTTGATTTAAAATGAGAGCTCACAAGAGTTGAATGATCTTTTAACATCAGTTTATCTACATCTTCAGATAACAAATGCATTTCTTGTAAGAAAAGTATGTGAGCTTTATGCCTTTGTAAATATCTGTTTAAGCTCCTCCTCTTCAATGGATTATTAAGTCCATTGATGTTTAATGAGAGAAAATTATATTTTGTCATTAATAAGAACATATAAATGCACTGATTTAAGATGATTTAGCTTAAAATACCACTAAAATACCACTGCAGTCAAAGAAATGGACTTTGAAGTCTTTGACTGCAGTGATATCTAACTGTTGTATTGTGTTGTCCAGGCATCGTTATACTTTTGGAATTTATTAGCTTAAAATATAATAACCAAGTACTAGTAACTGTTGGTATGGACAGATACAAAAAAAAAACAAAAAGTAAAATTACAGACTTATATACATTCAAACCTTCCATCATGGAACAAAAATTCCTTGATTTGATGATATATTCATACAACTCATACACCAAACAACCCATCCCAATGTCATCAAGCTAAACAGTTGCTAATGCTTCTTCATTTAAAACAGTATTGTTAATTATAATTATTTAGAGCACATTCAAGTTATCTTAAAAGGAAAAACTATACAGTATTAATTTGAGAAATATTAATATTTAATATCATAGAAATATACATTTGGAAATGTTAATAATAAATAATATATTATGTATTTCTGAATATATCAAAAATATCCCAAAATAATGGATTTCAAATTCCTCAGTTGGATCAAGACATTTTATATTGTCATTTCTTATAATTAATCCTACTATAGAAAATACTATAAATAGCCTAGTATTTAAGCACTTATATGGAGGAAATAAATAAAACTGACACCTATAACACATTAATCTATAAACATCATAAGACCAATATTTATCAAGATTGCATATCATAAAACTTTTAAAACTCATTAAAAGGTGCTACAATTTAAAATTGCATATTTGTGTATATTTCATGTGCTAATATATATATATATATATATATAATATTTACATGGATGTGCATGCATATAACTGTGTGTGTGTGTGTTTGTAAATTATGAGTAAATGGTATTTATATTAACAATTAAGAGAGTGAATATGTTCTAAGTATCTATGCATAAGAGTAATTATACAAATGAGTGATTATTTTTAAGTGAATGTTTGTATTATGAATGTATGTGTGCTACTATCAATATCTCTAGTACCTGGAATATGCATTTAATATCTAACTTCTGAACAGGAAGCCTTATTTTATGATTATATTTTAAGTATGATGTGCTACAGATTTGCTTATATTATTTTTCATTGCCATATTCTGAAATGTGTGGATCATGCTTTTGTATTTATCATACCAATGGTAGCTAAAAATGCTTGAAATTATTTAAAAGTCAGATTAGCATAAAATAAAATTACATATTTCACTAGCAAATGCAGAACATTTCAAATAGTTAATTCTGCTCATTAATATTATTTTCCAGTAATTAGTGAAGTAACTCTGAATAATTAAGGCAAAAGATGTTGATAAGTGTTTTAAACATCTTCTCATCTAAACTGTTTCATATATCACAGAAGACAACAGCTTATATTAATGTATAAGTACAGTAATGTATATAAATGCTATTATATGCAAATTAATATCTATATAGAAGTCAAATAAATATATTTCTCTCAGACCAAGTTTATAATCACTGTTAATAGTATCCAGTCAAATGTCTGTAAACATCATTTTATATAAAAACTATTTTACAGTAAGCATTGAGCAGAGGTGTGAACCTTATGTTATAAGATATGCTAGCTTCCCTTCATGTTTGTTTTTATTTGCATTTTAGTAATGAAGTGTTCCATGTGTTTAATCTTATAGTTTTGTTGCATTGCACAGCTCTTTTTGGCATCACATCAGGTGTTAGATTTCACAATTGCATTTCAAGAAAAGCATTGGGACAACTGTATATTGAAGTAATACCATAAGGTTATGGGGGTACTTAGTTTTTGTAGGTAGTTGGTTATACCTTGTGTAAATACATCTGTAGACCCCTTACTTATAAATAGACAAGTATGGTCTGAATAAATATGTATTTCAATTTGAGTGTATTTTTGCATGTGGATGTCCTTCTGTATATCGAATTACAATGTAGCATCATTTACTTAAGTACGGATGCTTAACCTGTATCTTATCAACTTTCAGATAATTAATAGCTGTCTATAACAATATTTTAATACACTGCCAGATGTGATGTATGGCACGTTATTCTCTGTTTACTATGCTATCAATGTCATTCATACTATGCATTTGCAAGTATTCTATATTCCATCAACAGTCCTAATGCTTAACTATTTCTTTGTATTATATCTCAGGTTTCCATTATCTGTGGACATTGGTCTATGTGTTTGTTTTATTATGAGACTAAACTTTAGGTGTGCCACTGTCTGTTGCAAAAAACAGATCAGTTGTTTTACTTATTAGATCTTATTTAATGGAACTATCTATTCTTGTGAAGAATCTGTATTCTGAGGGAGCCCAGGTAGAAAATATTGGGTCTATATTAGATCTACAAATGCTTAAATGTTCGAGTCTCTAAAGGTCGACCTTTAGAGATCGAGCAGTTAAACGTTCGAATTTCTTTAAAAAACTAAAAAAAAAATTTCAAGTGAAAAAAAACTAAAAGGTTTAAGCAGGGGGGTAAGCCCCCCTGCACCCCCCACACCCCCCTACTTAAATATACCAATGCCAAGATCATGCTACAGTGTAGAGAATGGGACATTTCCCCATTTCCGCACTGTAGTTCACTGAAGAGCAGTCTCGGTGCTGGTATATTTAAGTAGCTGGGGGTGTGAGGGGCATGCCCCCCCCCGCTATAACCCTTTCCTTGTATTTTTTTTTTTTTTTAAATTTATTTTTGTACAACTTTGAACATTTAACTGTTCGATCTGTAAAGGTCGACCTTTACAGATTCAAACATTTAAGCATTCATCGTTGTAATATAGACCCAAAAATACCAGATACCGTTGAACTAAGAAAACGATAGAAATATCAGAAATATAAGACATAACTAGCAAAGAAATTAATGGTTGTAACTTTCATAAATGAAATGTGGATATGAAACAATATATTAGGTCTGTGATGATAATGTATCAGCAAAGGAAAGTAACCTTTTAAAATACCCAGTTCACAATGCCAAGTCCTGAAATGTTTAGACTGAATAATCAAAAATCCACTCTGAGAGTGTGTAAATATTTGTGTGTACAATATAACAGGTAGCATGCTACAAAACCAGAGTAACTGTACAGGAAATTCTATTTTTGTAGTAGGTACTACTTTGTTTATAAGAAATATTCTGCATAGCAGTAACTGTCTAATTCATTATTATTAAAGTTTTATTATTTTTTTAGCTTCTTTCATGCTGCATTAAAACCAGTAATATTGTTTTAAATAAGCATTTCATCACTGTAAATGACATATTCCTCTGTACTGTGATGATCTGCTGCATGATAGATATATGCATAAATATATATATATATATATATATATATATATATATATATATATATATATATATATATATATATATATATATATATATATATATATATATATATATATTATACTTACACTGTACTTATATAAAGGATACAACTTTCACTGAACTATAATTAGGATGACCACAAGATGTCGTTCAACAGAGATTAGTTTCTAGTGTCTTTAAGTCTGCAGCTATCTTCTTTTTCTTCTTCCCAGTACTTTCTTCCTTCCTTTTTTTCTTTTCATTATTCTATTTTTAAAAAATAATGAGCATGAAAACTACACGGATATGTTTTAATATTAACTAGATTCATTTTAAATGCTGTATTTTTGTGTTTCTGCTGCTCATTTTAAGATTCTAAAAGTTCACTTCCTGTAAATGAAGGTTAAAGTTCAAAATGCAGATCCTGCAGCACAGGCAGCTTGAACATGGCATCTAGACTGTTATGAGTGGAAAAATAGCTCAAGGTATGTGAAAAAAATCTAAAGCAGTTTAACAATAGATGGGGGAAGGGACTGAAAGAAGAAGTTACTCTAAAACAGGCAATAGTATCTCAAATTTTTTGAATAATTAACAAACACCACACAAGTTAAACCTATTAAAAGGAAGTGAAATAATGCATATAAATGATTTTTATGCAGCCAAAACCACTCAATACAACACCCACTGCACATACATAAAGCTTATCACATACAACCACATTCAGCAGATGGAATAACAAAAAAAGACAGATTACTTAAAATTATGTATAGAAAGTATATATAAATTAACTGGATTAAACATGTTAATATACATTCCCACACCAATACATACTAATGTCTGTGTTAGAAAATAATGTTTGAGAGGAGTTAAATAAAATAATAGAGACTTAAAAGTAATAGTAAAAGTAATATTAATATACTGTATATTAATAGTAAAAGTAATATTAATATACTGTATATGCACACTGTCTCAGACACTGGCAATGCAAATATTTCACCACATGCACACTACTCTCTATGTTTGAAAATAATGTTAGAGAGAATTAAAATAAAACAATAAAGGGACTTATAAGTAATAGTAATAATAACATATACACACTATAGAAAAGGTATTTTGATAAAGTATATTTTGTTTGTTAGTTTGTTTTACCTTGTATTTGATGATGAATTGCAATAGATGGCAAAACTGAATACATATGAAAAAGCTATTTAGGCAAAATAGAAAATGAGAACAGTGGTACTTTTCTTTCTTGTTTTTTTTTTTTTTTTGTTGTTGTTTTTCAGAGACCAGCCATTTGTTCTTGCTTGTCTCTTTAAGCTGACAGGAGTCCAGTCCATATTTTCTGACTGATCAAAAAGTTTATTTATCTGAGAAAACTCCACTGCATCTCATAGAGAATTAAAGCTTTTCTGTCCTTCTTGTAAAAAAGATCTTAATTTTGTCTAAAATAATTAGTTGAGCTTTAAAGTTTAGGTTCATTAAGTCTTTTATGAATGGCATGCATGCATTCATTTTAGTTATAGCAGATGCAATGTTGTCAAACCTGATTGTGTTATTTATTTTTATTGGAGAATTGGCTCAAGCAGTCTTCAGCAGCAGGTCCTCCTCTTGGTTGGAGAGAAATGTTACAATAATAGCTCTGTGGAATGGAGGATTTTTCTTCAAAAAGTCAAAAGAGATCTATGGGCTTTCTCGATACCAAAAGAGAGAACCTCTACTAGATTTAGAATTTTAGGCACCATTTAGTGAAGAACTGCAGCATATTGTCTCTTTCTTCCTTTTCAGGTATTCCATATAGCCCAATATTATTTCTTCTAGATCTACTTTCTAGGTTCTCTATTTTTTTTCATAAACACAGTATTTGGTTTTAACAGGAATTCTGTGTGATTCTCAGTGTCTGCCATCCTGCTATCCAGGTCATTCAATGTGTCTTCTATTGCTGAGATCTAAACATATTGCTGTTTTATGATATATTTTAACATTTCTGTTTGTTTCTTGGAATCTTCTTTTATATTGTCCATTTTGATCTCAAATTTACAAAATTTAATAGAAAACTTCTGGATACTGCTCATTATAGACTGTAGTTCCTTTTTCACCGAGTTGTCTTGAGAGTTCACTTTTGAGTGTCTCATTCCATCACAACAGTCAATAAACTTTCTGATAGGAAAAAAATCAAAGAAAAAAACACAAAAACTTTTTTTTTTCTTTCAAATAGTTGTCCAAGTTTGTTTAAAAGACTTAACATGTATATGAAAATAATTTCTTGTTAAGTTTGCATATAGCACTTCCACCTATTAGTTTTTCCCCATAATATCTGGAAATCAAACTGATTGCCTGGTAGTCTGGAAAACACTGTACAAACACTGGTATTCTGCTTCAAGAAAAGAAACAGACTATAAGAGTTTGTTAAATCACTGGATTTGCTATGCTTTTTTTGACGAAAAGCATTGTAAATTAGCAGAAAAATGGCATCACAATTGGAAAAAGAGGGTGTTCCCCTAGTCTGACATGATGATGATGTCATGAAATGGGTAGAAAGTGGGTGAGGCATTTGGTGGGGTTATGGGAGGTGTGTGGGGTAGGGTTATGAGATATGTGAGGGGTGTGACCTGAGTCCAGTTTTAGCCACAATGAAAGGTGGCAACCCTATTTGTATAATAAAATCCTGCCAGTAAAAGAAAATAAAGCAGAGATAAGACTTTGGGCTGTTAGCAGTTTGGCATCTTGGCCAAGCCACCCCCAGAAATGTATTTTCTGTATGAAGCAACTCCTTCACTGTCTTTCTACCTTCTGTCATTTTTTGAAAGTTAACTTAAGTAGTATTTTCAGCCCAAATCTAATGCAAGATCTTTATTAGTTAAAATAAGAAATATGTGTATTATTCATCAGAACCTTTTACTTTTATCAAATGGCATTAAATTATTAAATCTAGTAATAAGTTTCTTTAAGAAGGCTTATATGTTTTATTTTATTTGTTTATAGCTTCTTTGAGAATATCTGATGTTAGTGTCAAATAGTTTTTAAAGGAAGCTGTAAAAAGGTAAGATCCACATGATATCCCATGGCTGCTCAGTGGTAGAGGCCACCATCCATGTAACAGCCCATCAGAAATCTTTTGGTCCATTAGCATAAAACAACCCCATCTTGCACCAAAGTATTTCCTGCACTGTGGTCTGGTACAACATGCAAGATGGTATCCTACCTGCTGAGTCAGTGCTGAGTAATACTGCATGTCCTACTTAATGTACTCTTGGCATTGCTAATGCAGCCTATGTTGATATGCGACACTATCATGCCTTCCTTTGCACATTTATACTGGCTATGAATTTGATGTGCTCCTGTAAGATGCACATCTGGACTGTGCAGCTGTTCATTCTCATTTATTGTGCAGTTCTGTCTTTTGCTGCTTTATATCATGTGGTATGGCTGCCCACCTTATAAAATGACTACTATGTGAAATGCAAACTTCTTATGTAATAGCTAGGGTATGGAAAAAGCCCTAATGGTATGCTTAAGAGGTCCATGAACCCAGAAGAATGAAATCAATAGAAATATAAAAAATATAATCCAAATGGAAAAGTTAATCCATCAAAATAAAATTGCAACTCCTCCACTTCCAGCCTCAGAATTCAGGAAAGCAAATCTTTTCACAGAAGTAGCATGACAGACAAGGTGAATTTTGAGGCATGAAGTCGTTAACTTGTTAAGTACTACTTATTGTAATTTATTTATTTATTTATTTACATTTGGTAAAAGTTGGTGAGTTGGTCTGAGAAACATTTTTCAGTCATAATCCAGGCAAAATGGTCAGGAAATTACACTTGACAGTAACAAACAGAGTACATATAACAAAACAACAATCTGTAGGAAGTATTTGTATAATGAGCAAATGAACAAAAGCAAAATTATAAAGAGTTTGTGTATTCACTATATATATATATATATCTATAGTTATAGATTTATGTATAGTAATGCATACAACAGGTTATCACATATGTTCAGAGTATATTTTTCTGTAATAAAATTCAGGTATTTTTGAATTAAATTTAGTTTGCTTAGTTTAAGGGTATATGCAATACACACCAAGTTAAATATTAAGCTGGTGAAAGAAAGTATATAAGCTAATATAAGCTGTTAGATTTGTGCTGGGGAGTTTGGCTGGTCAGAGTATACTTAAATTTTGAGAACAACTTACAACGTTAAGTCACAAACCATCCAATAAGTGCCACGGCTCCTTTATAACCTTGCGCTGTCAAAATAACCACAAAAACCGCAAGGTAAATCCAAATAGAAATCAGCAACAAATACCAAATAAACAGAATCCTGGTGGAATAGGACACTGAAGAATAAACTCCAAACTGATGCAAACTGAACAAATAAATCAATGTCCTTTATTCCAAAGAAGAACAATGATACAAAACAGTAAATGCACTTAAATAACAAAAATCATTCCAATAAGGTTAAGCGCTTTCACCCACTACAACTTGTGGGCTTCATCAGAACCTTTTAAATAAAATAACAAAATCCTTTTAAAAAAAAGGTGCCAAAAGGAAGCAGAAACTGATGTAATATCCTGTATAGCAAATACCGCCCCTGCCCTTATACACCAATCATTAGATTTAAAAATGGCACCAACAGGAAGCTGAAAAATATGTAATTTCCTGTGTTCTGTCCTATGCTATACTCCACCCCTTAAAGGCCTCACTACACTTCCTAACACTTCAATATATACAAAATCTATCAGTGTAGTTTGTGCAAAAAATTCAACAATAAAATACATCACAATAACCATACTCAAGCATCCATGTTCATGTTGATTTAAAATATTTAAAATGATGAATACTGTATGATAATAATAAATCTAAAATATAGTTCACCACACAAAAAGAATATATATCCAAAGAATGACCCAGCCAGTAAATCCAATGATTTATTTTCGTAATAACAAAACTTGACTTAACCTTATTGGAATGATTTTTGTTATTTAAGTACATTTACCATTTTGTATCGTTGTTCTTCTTTGGAATAAAGGACATTGATTTATTTGTTCAGTTCTCATCAGTTTGGAGTTTATTCTTCAGTGTCCTATTCTACCAGGATTCCTTATATTTGATATTTTTTGCTGAATTCTATTTGGATTTACCTTACGGTTTTTGGTTATTTTGACAGCGCAAGGTTATAAAGGAGTCGTAGCACTTATTAGATGGTTTGTGACTTAACGTTGTATACTTAAATTTTGCCAATTTTGAATGACTTTATTAAGTCAAAATCTGTAAAGTGCCTGCATTTATATTATTTTTTAGATGGCTTTTGAGTTATTTTCTGAATATCTGTAAATTATTTATCTTTCTTTTTTCTCAAGCAACAAAACAGCTTGGTGGAGATATTTATGATTTTTTTTCTTCTTATCTCTAGATTGTAGGGAAATGTATGGCACTGGGCACCTTCTTGATAGTATACAGAATATATTCCCCTGGATTTACTAATCTTCCATGCAGGACTAGTCTAGCCCTGCATGGAAGCGGCCGTCTAGGAGCAGGATGGCAGCGCACTGTGCATAGTAATGAAGGAGTACCACACGATCCCCCAGGCTTACATGGAGCATGTACGAGTGCAGGGGGCATGTCTGAAAGCAGAGTCCACAGATTAAACATGCCCCGCAATGTTGAACAGCATAAAGATGAAATAAATGAGCAATTCCGCTCATAGGTGTCCACATATCCCCACCAACAGTCCCCCATGCGTCCAACAGCAGCAAGACATAAAGATGAAAAGAAGAAACACCCATATTGTTGTCTAAAGCTTTGAGCACAGCTAACTGCAGGTGCAAGGGTGTGCCCATTGCTCAGCCACAGTGAAAGCAGCCTAAAAGGCTGAAGAGGATAACAAAGATGATATATGTAAATGAAGCATGTCAGCAATAGTGTAGTGGGCAGAGCGTTCGCCTAATGAGCAGGCAGTCCCAGTTCGAGTCCCAGCACATCACAGTCTATTTTACATGGCAAAGCATAGTATAAGCAATATTTGTAACGCAAAACCTACTAGATAACATAATTTGTATGAACAGGAGTACTGCAGGAAATGCACATGTGAAGAGTCAGTATCATAACGAATAAGCCAGCAGTTAGCAGGCGTAAGCACAGATAAGCAGTAGTAAGCATATGTAAGCACTAGTAAGTATGTGCAAGTGCATTTGCATGGGGTTAAGAACTGCTGACACACAGTAAGCAAAGGAGAAGCTAACTGGGTGTAAGACACTGTGACCGGAAGTCAACGGTGCTTACCTCCACGCAAACCCACTTACAACGGCTTAAGAGTGCCTTAAGCACACCGTATCCAATGGCTGGTGTTATGTCCAGCAGCAAAACAAACAGCTTCTGCAAGGCTGGAACCCAGGACCATGCACACCATACACAAAATGATTTACCACTAAGCCATGCCAGATAGACAGAAATTGTATGTTGTCAGAAACATAACCCTAGCCCAGTCATGCAGCAGTACAGAGAATGCATACCTACAGCTAGATGGGCATGTGTGTGCAAATATATTACTAGCTAAATGGATACAACATACCTATAGATGTAGTCTCATATTCATATATATATATATATATATATATATATAAGAAATATCCAGAGATATATACATATATATATATATATATATATATATATATATATATATACAAATATATGAACAGATATACATGCAAATGCCAACTACACATATATCACATATATATGTCAACAGCTATATGTCCACATATACACATCAAGTTACATATATGTACGCAGATATATGTCACCATAGGTATATATGGACATAGCTAGAAATATGTAAGCAAATATATATACCCACAGAGGTATATATGGCCAGACATTTGTAGATACCAATAACAGATGAACAGAAACATATATGTCCACATGCACCATTAATGGGCCTGAGAGGCCCCAAACAATATAAGTCACGTACGAATTTGCATCCCCCCGCCCAGCCAAACACGTCCGCCCTGCAATACACTACCAAGCTCATTGTATTGTACATCTATCATTGAACTAGAGAATTAAATTAGCCCTCTGTTATGTTTCACATGTTGACATCAGATACCCCTCTCCCCCACCCACTAGGCGGGCAGAGCAGTACAGGCTCATCCAACCCAGGGCAGCCCCAACCCATACAGGCATAGCCCACAGTTCCACTTCCCCCTACCTGCAGCACACACGCAGCCACCATCCCTACCCTGGTTACTGGCCTGTAGCTACCACACCACCACACATTGTCCTCCCTCCACTCTCCCCCTCGGGACCCATCCCATATGATGGCCTAGGTGTGGCACACACCATAGTCCATGCATATAGCCATGGGTACCTATGTAACCCTGGGTGTAGACAAAGGTTGAATACCCAATGTTTGGGTTGTCCCACATGGGACGAATGTATTACTGGTACTAACAATAGATTTCACGTGTGACTCTGTGTACACTAACGGATTTAGTTGTAGGTATCGCAAAGCATACATGGCACACAAGGTTGGCCGATATGCACATTAAACACAGTATTCAGCAATACTAGTCAACATTACAGGATATGTAGCTAAATATGTAGAATTATGTGCATTTGTATATATACCCATAACTAAATAGATATATACCTCTCCCTCTCTGTAGTACAAATGTATGCATACATAGACAGACATATATATGAATACCCATATATAGATATATACATATGCAGACACCCATACATCCACATATAGTTAGATATATATATATATATATGTATATATATATATATATATATATATATATATATATATATATATATATATGGATATATATATATATATGTGTGTGTGTGTGTGTGTGTGTGTGTGTGTGTGTGTGTGTAGATATACACAGATATATAGCTATGATATGATACAGCACTTAAGAATGACATATGTTCACAGGCCATGCCAATGGAGGTGAGGGGCCCAATCAACAAACGTGCAACACATAGCATTAACCCCCCCCCCCAGCCAGACAGGGGAAACATACAAACAAACACACAAACAATGTAAACAATCCACTGCTCCCCAGACCACAGGCAGGATACAACTAGAGGGGGGGACACAGTGGCCCGCTAAGTCTAATCTTGGAACAAAGACAGGATTGCCCTTTGTGGGACACCCCAAAAATTTTCTTGCTATAGGAGGACGCCTGTGCAATGACCTTTCATGGAGGGGCATGTATGTACCCAGACTACAAGGGTGAGAAAGCCTGATGACCCATGGGTTGAGACAACGTACGAGATGGGTCCCACAAAGTGGAGAGTGGGCAGTGTGTAGTGATGTGTTTAGACCCAACCTGCACCCAGAGTAAGGGTGAGTGCTGTAGAGGAGGTGAGGGTGGGAAAACTATGGGTATGTAATTATGGGACTAGGCATGCAGGTGTTGGCTGGAGTGGTTTTATTCGGACCACCCCAGGGATATAAGCAATAGTGTTCATTGGGCAGAGCCACTCCTGATATGAGTCCAACTGCAGCACAGTCTATTTTAAATGGCAAAGTATGGTATAACCAGATGTATTGTTGCAAATCCCACTAAATAACACCAAGAAACACATGGTCACAACAACCTACTGTAGGCATGTAAGCCGAACTAATTGGCATCACAAGGTATTATTGTTGTCCTCACCCTCACCCAGGGGTGTGAGTGTCCAAACCTACCTCCAAATGCAGTGTATATACACAGCTGTTGCTAGAGAAGAAATGGCCACCTGTGGACCTTCCCGTAAGCCTACCTGCACATCCCTGGACATTTCCTCTACTATCTGCCCCTCTGTGTGCCCCTGTTTCATTACTATTATTGTTCACATTTACAGGTAAGTGACACCCTCTTCCCCAACTATATTGGCAGAATCTTGAACCCCCTACCCACGTGTATGACCTCAGCTGTCCCACCCGACACATGTAAATAACACATGAAGGAACACTTCAAGCACACTTGGAGCAGTACATGCTCACCACGTGGAGAATCCCCCCCAACTAACACTCTATACCCCTACACCAACTAGTGAAACTGACACCTCCTGTCTTGTCCGCTTACAAATACCAACATCCTGCATGCCTTCCCTATTGCTCCACCACCAATCATTCCAACGGCCTACTATACAGTTTCAATGTCCCCCCCTCTACCAACCTACCTAATCCTTCACTATTCACTTCTACTCTAACACACAGTTATGGCATAACTAAACCTAACCTGAATACCTGAGTGTAACCTATCCAGAACTGTTAAATTGGAGTCTCAGTTCACCTTAAACTGACCTATGTCAACAGTCATACCTGACATGTAAACCTGACCTAAACATGTATAATACCGACATGTTAATGTGAACTAAGCATGAAGAATGTGGTTCGTAGCTATGTTAAGTCTGTTACTCTGTATGAATGTGTACATCTCAGTACTATGTGTAATGTGTAGCTGGAGATTACTGTGGAGATTCAATCCCCAGGCCACAACTGATAATGGAGAAGCATCCAGTCGGATGGTCACGGACAACAAAAGTGAACTAAATACATGAAGTAGCATGGGGGTATGCTGCAGCAAGCGGGATTATGCTTGTTTGGGCGGTGGTAAGCAATGTTCACACAGGTTAAGCAATGTGGAAGCCAACCCAGTGTAAAATGCCATAACCAGACGTCAGCAGATCTGAGCCTCATGCACACCAGCGCATACCCGCCTACACTTCCTCTACAGTGCCTTAGGCCCTCTGTAGCCAACAGCTCTCATTGTGCCCATTAATAAAATAATCTGCACCCCCAGGTTCCAAACCCTCCAGCCTGCACACTATAGTCTAAGTGAGTTACCACTAAGGCATGGCAGATACACATTCAGCTGCTGTTATCACAAACACATCATCCAGCACAGTCATTCAGTAGAGTAGGTATGTAGATTAATTCCAGCAAACATGTGCATATCGTTCGGTCACAGTATTCTGAGCAGTCTATGTGTATCAATGAATGGTGCCTGTCCAAACATACTGTGAGAACAGTAGTCTTGCATATTACTAAAGAGAAGCATGAATAATGGTGCACGTCGTGGGGTCATGTGGGTGTGCTTCACGCACAGAATGTCACACCTGGGGCGTTGGTACCGCAGAACCGGGAGATGAGGCTGGCCCTGTGTGTGAGCAAACAGCTGCTTCTCGAACCTCTGGCATGATGCTACCAGTGGGTGAAACAGTGTAGACCAGCAAAGCTTACCCATGACATAACAACAGGTCTGTCCCTGGCGGGACAAACCAAACCTTGTGGGTCACATAGGTGTTTCCACCAGTATCATAGGAGGATCAAGGGAAGGCTCAAACCTACGTGGACCAAATGGATGAAGACTTGAAGAGCCTACTGAAGCTTGGGTCGAGACAGTATAATGGAGGAGTACCGACACGTGCAGAGAGGGAAATGTATGGAGGTGTAGTATGGCTGGGCTAGCAACTGGGGAATGGATGTATTCTGTGCACGTGGAGCTCTGGGGCTGGGGGGAGGAAACATGGGTATTAAAATATGGTAGAAATATGCAAATGAAGCAGAACAGCAATAGTTTAGTGGGTAGAGCATCCAACCAATGAGCAGCCATTCCCGGTTCGGGTCCCATTGTAGCACAGTCTATTTTACACAGCAAAGAACGTTATAAACAATATTTTTGTTGCAAGACCCACGAAACAGCTGAAATATATGAACTGAAGTCCCACAAGATATGCACATGTGACGTATCAGTGTCAGATGGAATAAGGCACTAGTAAGCAGATTTAAGCACAAATATGCAGTAGTAAGCATATATAAGCACTAGTAAGCGTGTTTAAGTGCATTTGCGCAGGGCTAAGCATTACCTACACAGAATAAGTAAAGTAGAAGCTAACTGAGTGTTAGAAACTGTAACCAGAGGTTAGCAGTGCTTAGCTTCATGCAAACCCGCTTACATCTGCGTACAACTGCTTTAATGTGCCTTAATCATTCAGTATCCAACCGCCAATGTTCTGCACCACCAACAAAATAAACAGCACCTGCAGGGCTCGAACCAAGGACCCTGCACACAATAGACAAAGGGATCTACCACTAAGCCATGAGAGATACAAATGAAGTAGATGGTTTCAGAAACATATCATCCAGGCCAGTCATGCAACAGCACAGAAAATGTATACCTACAGCTAGATGGATGTGTGTGTGCAAATATATTACTATCAAAATGGATACAACATATCAATAGATGTATTCACATATATATACATATATATATATATATATATATATATATATATATATATATATATATATTATATATATATATATATATATATATATATATGTATATATATAAGAAATATCCCGAGATATATACAACCTGCCCAACCTACTTGACTTTCACCAACTAACCACAGCACACAAATTAGTATTCCAACCCTCATCCAAGGCAAATTTTGAGAGAAAAATCGCCAAGGACTCAAAAGACAATCATAAGGCCCTCTTTAGCTATGTTAGAAACCTAGGAGGAAACTCCCAGATATGCTCAGAATTCGTTCAAAATGATGTGAAGATTACTGAACCTACACACATTGCCAACATACTGGCTGACAGGTTCAGTGCAAACTTCTCCAAAAGGAGAGATATCCATACCAGAGGATTGTAGCCCCTCAAACATCTCCAACGCCCAGGTGAGAACTGCTCTCTCCAAGGCAAAAAACACAGCATCCATGGGACCGGATGGTGTCCCCGGCTGTGTGCTCCACAAACTCAATGAGGAATTAAACCCGCAGTTAGGACAGCTGTTTAATCTTAGCCTCACCTCAGGATATGTACCCAAGGAGTGGCGCACGGCAACTGTGGTCCCATTTCACAAGGGCGGTGCCTCCACCGACCCTGGAAATTACCGTCCCATTAGCTTGACAAGCCTTATCTGCAAAGCCATGGAGAGGATCATAATGGAACTCATAAATAAAGACATAGGGAACTTGCAGACTTTGGATCCAACCCAGTTTGGCTTTGTCAAAGGCAGATCATGCCTTTTAAACTCGGTTGACTTTTTCGAGACAGTCACCAAGGCCATTGATGAGGGAAAGGCAGTCCATACAGCCTACCTCGACCTGGAAAAGGCCTTCGACACAATACCCCACTCAGGTATCATCGAAAAACTCATCAGCTTGAATGTAAACCCATACATCACAAGATGGGTTGCAAACTGGCTAAGTGACAGAACCCACAGGGTCAGAGATGCTGGAGCCATGTCAGACTCGAAGCCTGTCACAAGTGGTGTCCCACAGGACTCAGTCCTGGGTCCACTCTTGTTCGGCATCTACTTTTCTGAAGTACAAGCAAACACAGGAGGGTTATGGCTGACAAAGTTTGCAGATGACTGCAAACTGGGCGCCATAGTCGAAAACACATCTGACACAGATATCCTTCAGAAGGGCCTCACAGAAATGGATAACTGGTGCCAGAGCCATGGCCTAAAGTTAAACGCCAAGAAATGCATAGTCATGCCCTTCGGGAAAAACAAGGTTACCCCTAGCTACCATATAGGTGACAATCCACTGAGCACAGAAGAAGTCATCAGGGATCTGGGGACTCAGGTTGACAGTAGCCTTTCGTTTGACACTCATGTTGCTAAAGTAGTTAGGAAAACCTTCTACATTGCCCACTTGATCATGAAGGGATTCACATCTAGATCAAGGGAGGTCATCGTCCCCCTGCACTCATCACTCATTAGACCTATGATTGAGTACAATGCCCCATTCGGAATGTATCTGACCCGACACCTGCAGCAGCTGGAAAGGCCCCAAAAGTTCCTCACCAAAAGGATAAAGGGTCTCAAAAATATGTCTTATGCTGCCCGACTGAAAGAACTCCAGCTCTATTCAGTCTCATACCGCTTGCTCAGAGGTGACCTGTGCCTGACATATAAGGCCATGTCAAACCCAGATTTGATGAATATGCTTCACCTCAAAAAATCTAGATCCCTCAGAACCACAAGGGCAGGAGACTTAAACCTTGACATGGTTATTAATAGAACATGCTGGAGGGACAGATTCATCACCCAGAGACTCCCTATGCTGTGGAACAAAATCCCGGTACATGTGAGGCAGAGCACCTCGCTGGCCTTGTTCAAGAGGAATCTTGACCAATGGATGGGAGATCACAGATATACCCCAGGGATTACTTCAGTGTCACTGCTTGACAGAGGCACAGCAAAATAATAGGCACAGTTTTATTCAAACTAAAGAGGTGGCGAAAGCCACATAACTATGGGCTAGGCTTATAAATGCCCTTGGGCAGATAGCCTAGTATGAACCTATGAACCTATGAACTGCCCTGCACTATCCAACATACTGCAACCATATTCCCCTCCCAGACCTCTTAGATCCTCTCACCAAAACCTGCTGACCATTCATAAACCCAAGCACCCAGCTGGCCAGCTACTCTTATCCTGTACCCTAGCAAAAAAATGGAACTCTCTTCCCTCCAGCCTACGGACCTGCAATAACCTCAATAGCTTTGAATCTCAACTTCATTCCTACTACTTACTTAACAGGAAATGCAACTGCTCTCTTCTCCTTTGCCTCTCAAACCCTCCTCTCTCCTTACCCCTGGCTAACCTCTCCTTACTTCTCAACCTCTCTTCTCCTAACCCACTCTTAATTATTAATTTGTTTCTTATAACAAATTACTTCTGCCAATGTCTATACTATATACTCTCTTCTTCTGAACTATTTGTTCATTCTGCTGTTTGTTTATCACATTGACATTGAATCAAACTGTTTGTGTCTTTTGTTTGATCTTTTTATTATGTACTATGTATTTTTTATACTATGTATGTTTTACTTTGATTTTAAAATGGATCTAATTAGATTTGTGGAGCTTTTCTCCCCGGGCCTCCACTGAAAACGGGCTCCTTAAGCCCAGTGGACCTCCCTGGTCATCAAACTGGAAATAAATAAATAAATAAATATATATATATATATATATATATATATATATATATATATATATATATATATATATATATATACACATATATATGAACAGATATACATGCATATGCTGACAACTACACACACACACACACACACACACACACATATATATATATATATATATATATATATATATATATATATACATATATATGTCAACATCTACTTGTCCACATATACACAGCAAGTTACATATATGTACGCAGATATATGTCTCCATAGGTATATATGGACATAGCTAGGAATATGTAAAAAAAATATATACCCACAGAGGTATATATATGGCCAGATATCTGTAGACAGCAATGGTAGATTAACAAACACATATATGTCCACATGCACCGTGAATGCGCTTAAGAGGCCCCAAACAATATACATCACGTATGAATTGGCATACCCCCCCACCCAGACAAACACATCTGCCCTGTAATACACTACCAAGCTCATTGCATTGTACGTGTGTCATTGAAATAATGATTTAAATTAGCCCTCTGTTATGTTTCACGTGTTGACATCACATCCCACTCCCCCACCCACTAGGCGGGCCGAGCAGTACAGGACCATCCAACCAAGGCCATCCCCGGCTCACACATTCATTACCCACAGTTCCACTCCCCCCCCACCCTCTGCACACATGCAGCCACCATCCCTACCCTGGTTACCGGCCTGTAGCTACCACACCACTACCCATTGCCCTCCCTCCACTCTCCCCCCGGGACACTTCCTGTATGTTGTCCCAACCCAAGTATCCTAGTTCTGACACACACTGTAGTCCATGCACATAGCCATGAGTACCTTGTAACTCTGGGTGTAGGTGAAAGTTGAATACCCAATGATTGGGTTATCCCGCATTGGACGAATGTTACCCTGGTACTAACAATAGATTGCACGTGTAACTTAGATTACACTAACGGAATTAGTTGTAAGAATCGCAAAGCATACATGGCACACAAGGTCGACCGTTATGCACACGAAACACAGTATCCAGCAATACAAGTCTACATTACAGGATATATAGCTAAATATGTACAGGTATGTGTGTGCGTATATATATATCCATAACCAAATATGTATATATATATATATATATATATATATTAATATATATATATATATATATATATATATATATATATATATAGATATATAGATATATATAGATATATATACAGATATATAGCTATGATATGAAACAGCACTTAGGAATGACATATGTTCACAGGCCATGCTGATGGGGGTGAGGGGCCCAATCAACAAACGTGTAACACATAGCATTAACACCCCCCCCAGCCAGACAGGGGAAACATACAAACAAACACACAAACAATGTAAACCATCCACTGCTCCCCAAACCACAGGCAGGGCACAACCAGTGGGGGGAACACTGTGGACCCGCCAAGTCTAATCTTGTAACAGAGACCAGAGTGTCCCTTGTGGGGCACCCCAAAAAATGATGATGATTGGAGTCAGTCCCTGTAACAATTTATCTATGCAGGCTGTGTACGTAAACGGACTACAAGATTGGGCAAGCCTGATGACCCATTGGTCGAAACAATGTATGACATGGGTCCTGAGACATGGAGAGTGGTGTGGGTAGACCCGACCTGCACCCACAGTAAGTAGGAGTGCTGCAGAGGAGGGGCGGGTGGAGGAACTAATGGTATGCAATTATTGGCCTAGGAGTGCAGGTTTTGGCTGGCGCGGTTCTATTTGGACCTCCCTGGGGATATAAGCAATAGTGCAAATTGGGCAGAGCCTCCACCTAACTAGCAGCCATTCCTGGTATGGGTCCTACTGCAGCACAGTCTATTTTACATGGCAAAGTACGGTATAACCATATGTGTTGTTGCAAAACCCACTACATAACACCAAAGAACACATGGTCACAACACATCACTGTAGGCATGTAAGCAGATCTAATTGGCATCACAAGTTATTATTGTAGTCCTCACAGCCACCCATGGGTGTGAGTGTCCAGTGCAAACTCCAAATGCAGTGTAGTTGCTGTAGCAGACATGGCTAGCTGTTGATCTTCCCTGCAGCCTTCCTGCACATCCCTGGATAATTCCCCTACTAACTCCCCCCTTTGTGCCCCTTGAACACCACTTGCCTATCAACCCCTGTTCCATTTCTATTAATGTTTAATGTTACACATAGGTGACACCCTCTTCCCCAGCTATATTGCCAGAATCTGGAACCTCCAACCCACATGTATTACCTCAGCTGTCACAGAGGACACATGTAAATAACACATGAAGGAACACCACAAGCACACAGGCTCAGCTCCTTGCGAAATCCCCCCCCCAACTTACACTCTATACCACTACATCAACTAGTGAAACTGACACCTCTTGTCCTGCCTCGCATACAAATCCCAACATCCAACAAACCTTCT
>NC_056735.1:1397445951-1397485951 GCF_019279795.1 Protopterus annectens
TTTTGCTACTGTCATTGGGATTGTCTTCACAGACATGGTGTGTGTGAATGGTCACATCTGCTTATAACATGTGTGCCATTGGCTACTGACAGACATTCTAAGGACATCATTGTAAAATACCACTGCTAGCATGTAATGCCCCTGTGGACTGCAGAAGAGATATTGGCCAATATATGCGGTAATACTGACACACCCTCTACAGTCCAGAGGTATACACATAAGCCCTTAGTGCACACCATGTGTATCATGCCTGACAATATGGATGTAGACAGCCATTTAGATGGATATAACACATAATGACTGGTATACATTTGCCACCATAGGTTATGCATTCACACACTCCTGTCTGTCCTGACACATAATGACTGCTGGTACAGGTGTGCCATGGACACATACTACCCACTAGATATTGACATACATCTCTGCAGCATCCCACTGCTCTGTCTGACATACATGACTTGTAAGGGAGGCCCGGCAGCAGTACATCTGGCAAGTATCTGCACAGGACATCTCATTGGGTAAGTACACTAAGCTGCTATGCATGTAACAGTGCACTGTGCAGGCTACAGACAGACTGGCTAAACACTGGCCTACATCTCCTATGAGGGAATGCACATGTATCTGCATATATAGCAGGCTCAACAGGCATGTCACAGCACAGGGTAAGATACACCTGTGTGAAAGTGCATAACCACAACCAGGAGTGGCCTTAGGTCAACTAGTGCCCTAGGCAAAAGGGCTCCATGGTGCCCCCACCACCACCACATGGTGTCCCCATCCTGGTCTACCTACACCAAATAAATACTAGAAAAGTGCCCCTGCTAGAGCAGTGCCCTAGGCAGCCACCTAGTTGGACTATGCCTAAGGCCGGCTATGACCACAACCAATGTGAACACAACCACAGCCACATATGTTAAGCTAGCATAATATTACAGTATATGGCCTATCTGTTCTACACCATCCTCATATGTGCCATTCACAGACTTGACGCTCCATATACTGGGCTGCTACACAGCTTGGTCTGATGGCTGTCTGTGGTATGGGACGTGTGTGTATGGCCCTACAAACATGTACGCCAATACAGTACCATACAGTGGGGCAGCATGTAACATCAGATGGGGGGGGAACTAGAACAATCACATCTACCACAGTCTGTACACAGGCTACAGTACATATTAACAATACACACACTGTTGGCATTCACCATAAGTACACAGACCTCAGTACTGTACAAACATCCACAGAATGTCCAGGTTTGTCATGAAATATAACAGCTACTGTACATAACATGTGTAGCAGTCGGATATATCACTGGCTTGTTATCAGATATGATGACACTAATTATGGTGTACAGCACATATGCACCACTTCCTGCACGACTATGTACAAAGGTTGACAGAGGTATGGCTAGGAGCACATACACAGGGCCAGTATTGAAATGTTGCTGTGATAACCTCATACATTTAAAGTTGTAATGGGGTTTGTTGCAACATATGTCCTATGAGGGATTGAAGTCAGTAACTGTCATGGCTTTCACCATCTACAGACTGCAATCCTCACACTACCTTCTACAGTCCACAGATAGATGCTCTGTGGGTAACATATGAAACCAAAGGCAGAACACTGCCCGGTCTGCAGATGACCCTGCAGATGGGGATTCCTCATAAACATGAAACTGACATGGCAGGTATTGGGACATGTACGACAGCCATATCCTGACAAACACTGTGAAACCAACATTTCTCCTAATGCAGTATAGCAGCACTTACAGTCTGTAGTCAGGTCTGGCACTTCCCCCTCCTGTTTGTTGCCCTCTTTCCACAGTGTATGTTGCCAAAGATAAATCCCCAATCCATCTGAGATGCTGTTTGCCAAACAACAGATCTAGTTCCTGCTCACAGTGAATAAAAAGGGCCAACACCACCATGATGTTACTAGATATTGGATCGTGTTTCCATGCAATTGGCTATGGGAATGCTACCACAGCTGTTTCACATGCAATCAGCTAGGGGAGGGCTGCAATTCATGCAGAGGCAATCAGCTGATCATGAGCATCACTTAAAATACACATGCTGCTGCCTAAGCAAAGCAGGTGTGGGTCTCCACATCCACCAGAGAGGGAGTGGGAGAGGCAGACAGAGACAAATACATGTCAGGGAGAGGCGGGAGAGTAAAACTGAAGCATGTTTGTGTCACACACCTTCCAGCACAGGGTATCACACCCTCCAACAACTATGTATTGCTATCACAGTTCAATGCAGTTATTGGATGCACCACATGGGTTACCTGTTGTGGAGCACTCAGAACATATATGTGATGGTGAGTGACATCTGCAACAGGGATACGACAGCTATACGGTAGGTGACGTACACGTGCCTGTTCACATGAGCAGGTGCCAGCGTCAACACAGCCACACTCTCACAGGGATGCACACACATTTACACACTTGTCAGGGCCAGGAGTACAAGTCATCAGTAGTGGGATTGCCACAATACATCACTGTGCAGGTATCACATGCACTACACGGGTCATATGGAGGTTGTATGGTCAAAGAGTATGAGGAGGTGTCAGACATCAGACAGCATGCTTCAGTATGCCCATGGGGTTGTAGTGAGTTTGGATGTGGACATACGCACCATGCAACACACATGCAAACACACAGGGTGCAAGTACTGACATGCATGGGTGCATGCCTGCACGGGTGTGTGGTGGTCGACTGTGCCAGCAGGCTATGCAAGGGTAGGCGATGGGTATACCTTGGCATCAGGCCACATGACGGTGGTCTGCATTGTGGCTCAGGCTGTAATTTCTGCATTTGTCCACACAGGTGGGTATTGTATCCCCCATCCAGTCACCTTGGTGACTAATGTGTGTGGCCAATGCTGTGCATTGCTTGCCATGTATGTTTTCCTTAGTCCTTGACATGGACGGTGTCTAGGATGTGCACACCTCCCACATGCATGTACCGTGATATGTGGAACTGTACCTGGGGTGTCTGGCCCATGTTGTGAACACAGTTTATCATCAGATGTGCCAGTCTTGCCCACCTGTGGCAGGGACTGGTAATGGGCAGCAGGTTTACCCTGCACCTACGTTGATAGCATGCTAACAGCATTCCCTGGTGTCAGTGGCATCTATCCATACAGGGTATGTTGTCAGGCATGGTATGTCTGTTGTGGGTCACATGTGAAGGCGACACAGGTGGTGCAGGTGTCTATTGGGGAACATGGGGTAGGTGCACTGTCTGCATGTACGTGCATATTGGACAGATGAGGAGGGTGGCATTCCCTCTGTAGCTCACTGATATCACTCCATGGTTACTATCAGTGGCCAATACTGGCTGTTGTCTAGGCATGTGTGTGTGTGTGTATGAGACATGGGTGAGAGTGTGCTCTGGGTAATACTGGGGTTGCTAACTGTGATTGCCTGGCCTTGATGTTACATGTATGGGTATGGATATGTACCCCAACCTCTCGGCTATTTCACAGCTATTACTGCTCTACAGTGGACATTGTGCTATGTACTTGGGCCACCATATAAGAATTTTACAAAACCTGCCACACATTGGGCCCAGGTGTCACACATGCAAATCCACCTTCACCCAGGATACGAGTTACACACACACACACACCTGTCATGTCTGGGAGTAGAACCCCTACCTAACTAATTTATTACACTGCAGCACTACGCAGTTATAGTACACTCCACAGACATTACTGGAGTACTCCTTCCCCAAAGGTGTATTTCACTCTGAATGACATCAGCAGGCCTGACAATGTAGGCCATTTGAAATGTACTGTGAGTGACTAGCCTAAAATACATTGCTCCCTACACTGACAGTGAGACACACACAAAACATCCGCAACTGACGTGTGGATATAGAACCCCTGACAGAGGTCTATATCACACTACAGCATGGAGCTGTTATAGGATGAACCACTGAGATTAGAGGAGTACACCTTCCCCAAAGGAGCATTTCACAATGGATGACATCAGCAGGATTACCAAAGTAGAGCATTTGAAATGTATTGCAAGTGACTAGCCTATGATGCATTGCTCCATACACAGACATTGAAACACACACAAAACATCCAGAACTGCCATAGGTGGAGATGGAACCCTACCACAGTTCCAATTCACACTCCAGTAGTACGCAGCTACCAAACGCTCTACAGAGATTATGGGGCTACAACCTTCCCAGAGGTGTAGTTCTAAGTGGGTGACATCAGCAGCCTTGCCAATGTTTTGTATGTGTATGATAAGGTTTGTGAGTACCCTAAAAAGCATTGCATTCTACACAATCAGAGACAGACACACACACACACACACAGTTGCCAAGTCTGGGTTTAGAACACCTACCTAACATTTTTATTACACTACAGCAGTACACAGTTACAGGATGTGCTATGGAGATTACTAGGCAACAACCTTCCAAGAGGTGTATTTTTAGGTGGGTGACATCAGCTGCCTTGCCAAAGTTGAGTATATGAATTGTAAGGAGTGTGAATACCCTATAAAGCATTGCTTTCCTCACAGTCAAAGACAGACAGACATGCACACAACCACACACACAGACTATTTCTCTCTCTCACACACACACACACACACACACACACACACACACACACACACACACACACACACACACACACACACACACACACACACACACACACACAATTGCCAAGTCTGGAGTTAGAACACCTACCTAACTACTTTATCACACTACAGCAGTATGCAGTTACAGGATGCGCTACAGAGATTACTAGGCAATAGCTTTCCCAGAGGTGTAGTTCTAGGTGGGTGACATCAGCAGCCTTGCCAATGTTGAGTATATGAATTGTGAGTACCCTAAAAAGCATTGTTCTCTACACAGTCAGAGACAGACAAACACGCACACAAACAGTTGCCAAGTCTGGGGTTAGAACATCTACCTAACTACTTCATTACACTACAGCAGGATGCAGTTACAGGACACGCTACAGAGATTACTAGGCAACAACCTTCCCAGAGGTGTATTTCTAGGTGGGTTACATCAGCAGCCTTGCCTAAGTTGAGTATATGAATTGTAAGGAGTGTGAGTACCCTAAAAAACATTTCTCTCTGCACAATCAGAGACAGACAGACATGCACACAAAGACTCACACACACACACACACACACACACACACACACACACACACACACACACACACACACACAGTTGCCAAATCTGGGGATTGAACACCTACCTAACTTCTTTATCACCCTACAGCAGTACACAGTTACAGGAAGCAATATGGAGATTACTAGGCAACAACCTTCCCAGAGGTGTAGTTCTAGGTGGGTGACATCAGCAGCGTTGCTAAAGTTGAGTATATGAATTGGGAGGAGTGTGACTACCCTAAAAGCATTGCTCTCTACACAGTCAGAGACAGACATGCACACAAACAGTTGCCAAGTCTGGGGTTAGAACTCCTACGTAACTAGTTTGTCACACTACAGCAGTACACAGTTTTGGGACATGTCTCAGAGATTACTGGGCTACAACTCTCCCAAAGGTGTATTTCATATTGGATTACCTCAGCAGGCTTGTCATAGTGGGGCTATGGGGAGGGCAGTGTGTGCATGGGCCATAACCCATTCATGTATGGGTTGACACACCACATGCAGGCACACACGGGGTCATACATCACAGGTACGTGTATACAGCTGCTAGATGACTACTTCCTTGTACAGTCATGTTGCACAGCTGGCACATACACCACATAGTCTGTAATGCTGACAGATACTGGTGGCTAGTATCTGCAGTGAGTGACATCTGCACCTCATGTGTTTGGGGCCCTTTGGCTGTGTGCTGGGTGGGACAGGTCTGGATTATTCCACATGTCTATGTATGTCTACCTTTGGCTTATTATAGTGTGTTGTCCTGACATATATGTCACTATTCCTATCCACTGTGTGTGCAAGGCATGAGTGGTGCATACTGATGACAGTCTGCACTAACAACTGCAACTGCCAGATATGTCTGGTCTACTGGTGTTTGCAGTCAGGGCCTTCATGTGTTTCAGTGTGTGAGCATGCCCATTAAGACCTTTCAGTATGTTGTAGACTGACATTGCCCTCATTTCTCTGTGTGTGTGCATGCCAAGTATGGCCACCTGTATTGAATCTTTGGAGCGTGTCCAGGTAGTTTGTGCTGCAATGCTGACCTTTATGTTGTACATCAACAGGTAGCATGCTGCCTCTGCAGGGTATCCATCGATCATTTGGCTTTGACTGTTACTACATTTCTACATAGCAGGGGGGGCACCTGACTATTTCTACATTTCTATACAGGAGTGGGGGCGGACACCTGACTGTTATTACATTACTATGTAGGATGGGTGGGCACACCTGACTATTTCTACATTTCTACATATGGTTGGGGGGCACACCTGACAGTTATTACATTACTATGTAGGATGGGGGGCACACCTGACTATTTCTACATTTCTACACAGGAATGGGGGGGCGCACCTGACTCTTACTACATTACTATGTAGGACGTGGGAGGCACACGTGAAACATGTACACATTCGCTATGACCATACTGGTATGTCAGGTACTCCATTTCATTCTGTATTGCTAACTATCATGCTGACTAGAGGCATATCAGTGTAATGCAGATCATTGCTTTGGTTGCCCTACATATTATTGTCTGCCTTCCTACCCCTCAGAACTAACATTCCACTGACTGCCATGCTGTGGTCTGTCTATGTAGGCCCTGGGGGTTAATCATAGCAATCATTTTGGGGCCATGTCACAGGCTCTGTTTGGGCTGTCTACACCTGTCCTGCTGGCTGAGACTGTTGTTGGGTATGTGAACCATCCTGACTAGAATGTTTGGGTAATATGGACACACATGTCACACAGCACATTTACTGCAGTGGCTTTTGTCATCCTGTGTAGTACTGGCTACTATGGTGACTCCAGTATGTGTTGCAGATGTCATGGTGTCACTATGGGTTTCTACAGTCTGCTGTCATAACATTCAGCCACCCAATTCCCTTGCATGCTCACATCCATACCATAGCTACAGGTAGCAACACATTCTACTCCATTTGGCAACTGGTAGGTTGATTGACTTACCTTGAGGGTGTGCCAGACTTGCGGATGGTGCTGGAGGGCTGCCTATGTCAGATGCACATAGTACACTCCCTATACATGGTTGAGCACAGGTAGTGTCATATTTGGCATCCCTTTTACTGCATGTGTGAGTCAGAGAGAGAGATGTCATTCCCTGGGTCCCTACTGTCTCAGTGCATGTGCTATGTGTTGCTTTTTTGCCAAGACCAGAGCATACTGGGCATGCCTCTTTCTGCCTACTGGGGTAAGCTCAAGCTGTTACTCCTCTGGGTCGCTCTGTGCCTGTGCAGGCCTTCGCATTGGTGGGGGTGGTGCTGTGTGGCCCTGCCCCATGCTGTTCCTGCTGCAGCTGTTTCCGCAGGATCATATTGTGTAGCATAGCACATACCATAACAATTTGGGTACATGTAGCTGGTGAATACTGTAAGGCTCCATTGAATGTGTCCAGACACCAGAACCGAGACCTGAGAATCCCAAACACATGCTCTATTATATTTCTGGTCTGTGCATGTGCCTCATATTGTTCAGGTGTGTGTGCATTTCTGGTGGGTATCATCAGTCAATTTGGTATGGCAGGTGTGGCTGGCACAGCTCAACAATTTGCTGTAGGAGATCTTCATCCACCCTATAGCGCTCCACTATCTCCAGCTTATGTAGCCCCTGGTAGGTTACCCTGGGTCTGTAATCTCTTCTCTGTCTCCTCACTGTGGGTTCTTCAGTAGAATTCACATCCTCACCACCCTCAGCCTCTTGCACATGTTGTTTTATGTGGCCTGCTGCTGCACTTCTCATTTTGTAGGTTTGTTTGTTAAAATTTCCTCACTTGTATACACCGGTGGTGTAGAGAGTGGGAAAAACCAGAGGGGAAGGTGTTTGCTTGGTTTATAATAATAGTGTTCTTGGCTGGGCTGGTCTGCTGCCTGTGTAATTAGCTGATTATGATACATTTCACCTGCCAGCTAAGCTAGTTCTCCTTGCATACCTTCCTACTGCTGTTTTCCCTTCCCTGCATTGCTTACTGTACTTATTTCCTTGTTTCACTTGAAAGAAAGTTACTGTTTGTCATTTTTGCATTTAAGTTACCTGTAACACATTGCATTTAAGTTACCTGGCACTTGCTCACTAAGTCAGCACTAAAAAATTAAAAGCACTACACCCTCACAAACTCCCCTTGAGTACCTTGTTCCCCATTGGCCCTTTTTTCAATTATAAAGGAATTCCCAATACTATTCTAGCATGTCCAAAGGTCAGTTGTCAATCTCCTCTCTGGTCCAGCTGGTGAATCTGGGAATCGTGAGGCAATGTTACAACTGCCTCATGTACACAGACAGCCCGCTCCTCCTCCCAACAAATTCCAACACATGTGAGAGATGCAACCATATAGCCAAACTGGAGGCTAAGCTCTCTCAACTCAGTACTGGCATAACCAGTCAGGAGGAGAAGGAAACCACACTAACTACAATTCCAGTCTCACATAGACCTACCACGACAGCAAACCAAACACATAAAACACACAAAAACATACTCGGAGGCTCTAAATAAAAATCTGCCTAAGCAGCAGAGACCTCCAAAGCAGACACCCAAGCAACCGCTACCCCAAAACAAAACACGTGCAACACATAGCTCACAAAGCCAGTGTGCTGAACAGTCACAGCTGTTAAGGCTAAACAACACACCTGATACACTTGTAATAGGTGACTCTATCGTCAGGCACACTGACGTCCTGCTCACCAGGCTGAACAAGGAGAAGGTCATGGTGAGCTGCCTGTCAGGCGCTAGGATCCGCCACATAACACACGCACTCAGGTCACTCCAAGGCAAGTACAAATATGACTCAGTCATTGTCCATGCTGGTGTGAATGACCTGAGACGTACCTCCCTGGACTACATGGAAAGAGACATAGAGGAGCTCTCTGAGCATGTAGCCCAGGCCGGTATGACCCTGACCTTGAGTAGCATCTTACCTTCACCAAGAATGATGCCACAATATGAAGACAAGATGATCAATTTCAACAATTGGCTTAAGTATTGGTGTCATTCAAAGGCGATCCAATGCCTGTCAGCCCGGGATGACATGCTTGACAAGCCAGGATGCTTCGCTAGGAACGGCTTGCACCTGTCACCCCTGGGCTTTCAGATATTGGTAAAGGCTCTTGCTACCCCCATAGTGCCTTTTTTAGGCAAGGCTCAAAAGACAAACCCACCTCCATAGCTATCACAAGGGATAAGAAACTAAGAGTAATGCTACTCAACGCCAGAAATCTAAACCTCAAGATGCACGCACTCAAAACTCTCCTTAGCATGGAGAACATCGATATCTGTGCAGTAACAGAAACCTGGTTCAAGGCTCCCGAGAGAGCCCCAGCACTACCAGGTTATACCTTATACCATGCTTTTCAGCCCCAAAACTTGGACTGAACCACAAAAGGAGGGAGAGTATCAATATTCATCAAAGATACCCACACCTCCAGGTTGGTGGCACAGCACGAAGCATCAGAGACTATCCATGTGCAACTAACAGTGGGTAAAACTGCCTTTCAGTTTATAGCCTGCTACAGACCACCCTCCCAAACCCAGGAACCCCACTCAGCCTTCCTGAGAACACTGGAAAATATGAAGGTCTCTACAAACACCATTATATTGGGCGACTTCAACTACCCAAACATAGACTGGGAGCATTACTCTAGCTCCAACACCCTAGCCCAAAGGTTCCTAGAATTTATAAACAACTTGTTACCACTCCCGCAAGAGGGGAAAACATACTGGACCTGATCATCACCAACATGGGGACTCTATGCTCCAGACCAGAAGTGCATCCCTCACTGGTAAGATCAGACCATAAACTAATCTCACTGGATATTCACATCCCCACCCCACCCCCTGCCCAGAAAACCACAGTGAAAAACATCTCTAAAGCAAATTTCACACTCCTCAAAACTGAGGTGGAATCCTTCAAAGCCCCCGGGGCCTGTGGAAAATATGGCCCAGACCGTAGAATCCTTTATAAACGCATTCTATGAACACCTTCAGGAATGCATGGATCATGCAATGCCAAATAAAACCAAGACCCAATCCTCCAAAGGCAGATGTCCTGTCTGGTGGACCCCAGCCATAAACGAACTATACAATAGAAGGAGGAAGCTACTATATGATAGAGCAAAATCCCAAAAAGGGAAGGCATCTCTGATCAGTATTAGCAAAAAACTATGGGCACTCATAAAATCATCTAAGGCCAGCTTCGAGAAAAAAATTGCATAGGACACTAAGGATAATCAGAAGGCTTTCTTTAGTTATGTTAGGGACCTGGGTGGGAATTCCCAGATATGCTCAGAATTAGTCCAAAATGACAAAAAATACACCGAACCCACAGACATTGCCAACATCCTAGCTGACAGGTTCAGCGCAAACTCCCCCCCCCTCCCCAGCAAAAGGGCGAATATCTATCCCAGCAGAGTGCTGTCCCCCTGACATCTCAGATGCTCAGCTAAGAGACACCCTCTTCAAAGCAAAAAACACAGCATCAATGGGACCAGACGGTGTCCCGGGCTGTGTCCTACATGAACTCCAAGAAGAGCTAAACTCAAACATAAAACTACTGTTAAATCTCAGCCTTGCTACAGGATATGTACCTGCTCAAGGCTCCCCACAATGCCGAATCCTTCACAAATGCTTTCTATGGACATCTCCAAGAATGCATGGATCATGCAATCCCAAATAAATCCAAGTCCCTCTCCACCAAAGGCAAGCGTCCTGTCTGGTGGACCTCAGTCATTAACAAATTGTTTAACAAAAGAAGGAAGTTACTGCACGTCAGAGCAAAATCCCATGAAGGGAAGACATCTCTGATCAACATTAGCAGAAAACTACGTTCTCTCATAAAAACATCCAAGGCCAACTTTGAGAGAAAAATCGCTAAGGACACTAAAGATAACCACAAAGCCTTCTTCAGCTATGTTAGAAACCTGGGCGGAAACCCTCAGATATGCTCAGAGTTAGTTCACAACAACAAAAAATACACTGAACCAACAGATATTGCCAACATTCTGGCTGACAGGTTCAGTGCAAATTTCTCCCCTCCCTCACCCCCAAAAGAAGAAATACTTATCCCAGCTGAATGTAATCTCCCTGTCATCTCAGATGTCCGGGTGAGAACCGCCCTAAACAAAGCTAAAAATACAGCAGCAATGGGACCTGACGGTATCCCGGGTTGCGTGTTACGTGAACTCCAAGAGGAGCTAAACCCACACATAAAAATGCTATTTAACCTTAGCCTTACTTCAGGATATGCACCTGAACACTGGCGTACAGCAACAGTGGTCCCACTCCACAAAGGGGGTACCTCTACAGACCCTGGGAACTACCGCCCCATAAGCTTAACCAGCCTGGTCTGCAAAGCTATGGAAAGAATCATTATGGAACTCATAAACAGAGACATAGGGGACCTACAGACACTTGACACCACCCAGTTCAGCTTTGTAAAGGGCAGATCCTGCCTTTTGAACCTGGTTGACTTTTTCGAAACAGTCACTAGAGCCATTGATGAGGGCAAAGCAGTCCATACAGCCTACCTGAACTTGGCTAAGGCCTTCGACACAATACCCCACTCAGGCATCATAGATAAGCTCAACAGCTTAAACGTAAACCCTTATGTCACTAGATGGGTTGCAAACTGGCTAAAGGACAGAACCCATAAAGTTAAAATCACTGGAGCAATGTCAGACTCAAAGCCAGTCACAAGTGGTGTCCCACAGGGATCTGTCCTGGGACACCTCTTGTTCGGCATTTATTTCTCAGATGTTAAAGCAAACATGGGAGGATTGTGGCTGACAAAGTTCACAGATGACTGCAAACTAGGCGCCATAGTCGATACACCAGCGGACACATACATCCTACAAAAAGGCCTCACAGAAATGGACAACTGGTGCCGGAGTCGCGGCCTTAAACTAAATGCCAAAAAATGTATAGTCATCCCCTTTGGGAAAAACAAAGCACCCACAAATAATCACATAGACAGCAACCCACTGAGTACGGAAAGAGTAATCAGAGACCTAGGGACCCAAGTCGACAGCGACCTCTCATTTGACACCCACGTTGCCAAAGTGGTTAGAAAAACATTCTACCTTGCACACCTCATCATGAAGGGATTCACATCCAGATCCAAGGATGTCATTGTACCCCTATACTCCTCCCTCATCAGACCCATGATTGAGTACAATGCCCCATTTGGTATGTACCTCACCCGGCATTTGCAACAGCTGGAGAGACCAGAAAAGTACCTCACCAAGAGGATCAAGGGTCTCCAACATATGTCTTATTCTGCCAGACTAAAGAAACTTCAGCTCTATTCAGTAGCATACCACCTGCTCAGAGGTGATCTCTGCCTGATGTACAAGGCCATGTCCAATCAGGATCTGATGGACATGCTCCACCTCAAAAAATCCAAATCCATCAGGACCACGAGAGCTAAAGACTTAAACCTCAGCACAAGTATGAATAGGACATGCTGGAGGGATAGATTCATAACCCAGAGGCTTCCCATGCTTTGGAACAAGATCCCAGTTCGTATTAGGCAGAGCCCCTCACTGACTCACTTCAAGAGAAATCTTGATGAGTGGATGGGAGATCGTAAGTTTACCCCAGGGGTCACATCTGTGTCACTGCTAGACAGGGGCACAGTAAACTAATTCTATTATATAAGGGGACCTTCATTGTGTCACTACTAGACAGAGGCACAGTATTCTAAATTTATTCTGTACATTTTTTGTACCATTTCATGGGGTGGCAAAAGCCACATCACTATGGCTAGGCTTACAAATGCCCCAGGGCAGATAGCCTAGTACTATACTATGAAACTATGAAACTAAGAGTGGCGTACAGCAACAGTGGTCCCTCTCCACAAAGGTGGTGCCTCAATGGATCCTGGAAACTATCCCCCCATAAGCCTGACTAGCTTGGTCTGCAAAGCTATGGAAAGGATCATCATGGACTTCATAAATAAAGATATTGGGGACCTACAGACACTGGATCCTACCCAGTTTGGCTTTATTAAGGGCAGATCTTGCCTCTTAAACCTGGTCGATTTCTTTGAAACAGTCACCAAGGCCATTGACGAGGGGAAGGTGGTCCACAGAGCCTACCTGGACCTCGCAAAAGCCTTCGATACAATACCCCACTTGGGCATTATAAATAAGCTCACCAGCTTAAATATAAACTCCTATGTCACTAGATGGGTTGCAAACTGGCTCAAGGACAGAATCCACATGGTTAGAATTGTTTGAGCCATATCAGACTCCAAACCGTTACAAGTGGCATCCCACAAGGCTTAGTCCTGGGACCTCTCTTGTTCGGTATATATTTCTCGGAGGTACAGGCAAACACGGAAGAACTGTGGCTGACCAAGTTCGCAGATGACTGCAAACTGGGTGCCATAATCGACTCTCCAGCTGACACAAGCATCCTCCAAAAGGGCCTCATAGAAACAGACAACTGGTGCCAGAGCCATGGTCTCAAGCTAAATGCCAAAAAGTGTATAGTCATCCCCTTTGGCAAAAACAAAGTGCCCACAAATTACCACATAGGCGGTAATCCATTAAGTACAGAAGAAGTAATTAGGGACCTGGGGACCCAAGTTGATAGCAATCTCTCATTTGACAACCACGTGGCCAAAGTGGTTAGAAAAACATTTTATATAGCCCACCTAATCATGAAGGGATTCACATCTAGATCAGGGGAGGTCATCGTGCCTCTTTACTCATCCCTCATCAAGCCGATAATTGAGTACAGTGCCCCTTTTGGGATGTACCTTACCAGACACCTGCAGCAACTGGAAAGACCCCAAAAGTACCTCACCAAGAGGATCAAAGGGCTCAAACAGATGCCATATGCTGCCCGGTTAAAGAAACTCCAGCTCTACTCAGTGGCATACCGCTTGCTCAAAGGCGATCTGTGCCTGACGTATAAAGCCATGTCCAACCCGGATTTAATGGACATGCTGCACCTCATAAAATCCAAATCCCATCAAGCTACATGCTCGAGAGACTTGAACCTCAGCACTGAAATAAATAGGACATGCTGGAGGGACAGATTCCTAACCCAGAGGCTCCCTTCACTCTGGAATAAAATCCCAGTCCAGGTTAGGCAGAGTCCCTCATTGACTCTCTTCAAGAGGAATCTTGATGAGTGGATGGGAGATCATAGTTGTAACCTGGGTATCACTTCTGTGTCACTGTTAGACAGAGGCACAGTATACTAACCTCGAAAAAGGGCATAGCAAAATTAATTTAAAATGGGTGGCGAAAGCCAAACACACTCTGGCTAGGCTTATAAATGCCCTAGGGCAGATAGCCTAGTATGAACCTATGAACCTATTGCCTTCCTGTTTAAGCCTGTGTGTGCACCGTGCAAGCAGATTGCTCATATGTGCACACTGCTGCTATTTCTTGGTTTAACTTCTTTTTTCTTCCTGTAAAACCTGGTGCACGGCACGCACAACCACTTAGGCTTTGTAAAGAGTGCTAGGCAGGTTTAGACACACCCCCTAGCTTAGCTGTGCTAAGCTAGCAGCTAAAGCAAGCCACAGGACTCCAATCAATTTACAGTATGGCTGACACACCCACCCATGATGTCACCTACCTCCTAGTCTTGCACTCAGCTATTCATACTCTTACACTTTTGAGGCCTGCCTCACATACTGGGGAAAACTGGGATTCACTATCCTTCCCCTCATTTGCATAGGATTGCCTGCTAATGCATAGTTACTTGTCTCACACTGAGCCTCCCCCCTTAGCAACCGCTATTCACTGGCCAGGTTGTCTTATGCCTGCCCTTGACTTGCATGGCAGACTACTGATTTTAGTTAGAATGCTTATTTTAGGTTTATTTTATTATCTCCCCCGATCCCATTTGTGCACCGCTGACCTATGCTTAAACAACTGAGATCGGCTTAACATAAAATAAAGGCTGATTTCTTTTTTGTATTGTTTGCAATGCCAATGGCCTTATACTTGGCCATTGACATGCTTCCTCAATGATATGCAGCCTTTATTTGGAGCTGTCATAGCTCCGTTTTGGATTTTGCAGTACCGTACTCAGTTACTGATGTTCATCGTGTTACTCTGCTGCAGTCATTACACTTCGGTTATCCTGCTGTCAGGCGGTCCCGCAGTCAGCCTGAATTCCAAAGTCTTGGTCCGGCGTCGGTTGCTGTCGCCTCTTCCCTGACGTCAGTGCGCCAGGGGTATACAAGATGCATCCAATGCCATTTTCTTCAGTCTTTCTTGTCGCGCGCTGCCTGAAGCAGAAGCAGTTCGCAAGTGCCGGTCGGCCGACTCCTGAGATTTTCGAAGTGGAATTTCAGATCCGAAGTCTTTAATAAAGCTAAGTACCCCATTGGGGAAACTTTTTTCTTGCCTCAGACTGATGTCAAAAAAAGTTAATAATTGTATTTCTTGTGGGAAGCAAATACCTCATAAGGACTTCCACTCTTACTGTATTCCATGCCTGGGCCCTGATCACGACGTCACTAGTTGTTGGTTTTGTGCTAGATTTAACAAATGCACTATTAAAAGACGTTTTGATTTTGCTTTGCACTACTTTGGCCGAAGATTCAATTATACGATGCCGTCGGATCAGCCGACGACCTCAATACTGAAAAAATGCAAAGACAAGGATAAAGACAGGCATCTGAGGTCCAAAACCGATGACGAAACCTCTTCTAGGCCAGTTGCCGGTTCTCAGTGAGGTGCTTTCGCAGCCCCTGACACCCACTACCTCAGAGCCACAGTCCACTTCCGACTCCCACGTGAAGACATCTAGGCCTCTGGAAACTCAAGGTATTGGGCCTACGGAAACTAATCCCTCAGATGGGTCCGGAGCCACTGAGCAGGTATTTGCTTCTGAGGGTGTTTTCTGACCTTCACAACTTACCATTAAAACAACAGCCAAGACAATGGTACCATTAAAGACAAAGAAACAAGTACAGCATTCTCCTGGACAGTCCTCCATGCCTAAGAAACAGATGCTTAAAATGTCCGAAGACCTCATTACTCTAATCAGGGGTTCCCATCCCCCTCCTGAGAAAAGGCCTAGGCATGATACAGACTATGACTCCTCTGATCAAGTTTCCATTTCCTCTGATTCCTCTTCAGACCAGGGATACTCTCTACCCCCCTATGAGGACTCTTATGCTGAAGAATCTATCCCTTCAGCCTCTCCTCCTGAGGATTATTCTTTTGGGGAAACTTTACATACCATGAGGGAGCATTTCCATTGGGAAAGCCAGGATTACTCAGAATCCAAGAAAAGGCTCAGGGATTTTCTCTTATTACCTCAACACAGGCCCCTGGCTATTCTGCCTGTGCTAGATATTGTGGATGATGTGTTCTCTGAATCCAATTTATCTCCTGACTCTTTGCCCCCTGTTCCAGCCAAGCTAGATAGGTATTATAGAGTCCCCGACACTCACAAGTTTCTTTACAAAAATCCTTCTGCTGATCCAGAAACTATTTCCCAGGGTCCAAAAGGGGTTAAGGCTTCCATTGCAAAAAATCCAGTACCCTCTGACAGATATTCCAGAGCTTTGGATAGATGGGGGAAGAAAGTATACACTTCTGCAACTTTAGCAGTAAGAGCTTTAAATTGCCAGTTTCACATGCTTAAGTACCAACAGTATTTAATGACTCAGTTAAAACAGAAAATGCTTGCAAGCACAGAAGCTCCTGATTGTAAAGAAATGCAGGATTTATTGCATGCAGTTGAACAGGTGGGAAAACATACTCTGCAATGTGGTTTTGATTCTTTAGAGGCCTCTTGTAGAGCCGCAGTTACAGGTTATGTGATTCGAAGGCATGCTTGGTTAAAAGAACAAAGTTTACCTGATCATGTTAAGGCAAAATTATTGGATGCTCCTTTACAGCATGATACTTTGTTTGGTGTTAAGGCAGAAGAGGTGTTAAAGAAAATGGAGGATAAAGCTAAATCTATGCAAACAGTCAAGGATTTCTTACAGGTACAGCCACCTCGGTTTAGCAGAAATTGGCCAACAAAGCATTGGTCCTTTCCAGTGTCAGACAGGCTACAGAGAGGCAGATACAGATGCCCAAGAGGCAGATCTCAACCCAAAGGCTCAAACAGACAATGGCAGTGGGGCACCTCAACCCCAAAAGGTGGTGAGGACAAGTCTCAACCTTACAGGAAACAGTCAGAATGACTTTCCCCTTCGTACGCCAAGCACGTCCCTTTTGGAAGCCTCCTTAGGGGGAAAACTAGCACTTTTTTCTCAAAACTGGCAAACAATCACCCAAGACAAATGGTTCCTGAATATTGTGCCTCAAGGTTACAGATTCCACTTTCATACTTTACCAAGGCTAAAAGGAATGCTAGACCTGCCACAAAATCAATGGGCAGAGGCACAGAAACACATTTCAGCCCTCATGGACATGAGAGCTATTCAAAAAGTGCCACAACAGGAACAAGGACAAGGATTTTACTCAAGACTCTTCCTGGTCCCCAGAAAGGACAAGGCCTGGAGGCCCATACTAGACCTTTCAGTTCTGAATACTTACCTGGATATTCCGAAATTCAATATGTTAACATTACAGCAGCTTCTACCCATGCTGGGCAAGAAGGTTTGGCTTGTTACTCTGGACCTCAAAGAGGCATACCTGCATGTCCCTATCAGACAAAATTGCAGAAGATACCTCAGATTCAAAGCTGGTACAATGCACTACCAATTCTCTGCACTGCCCTTTGACTTATCTACTGCGCCCAGGGTCTTCACAAAGTGCCTGGCACCAGTAATTGCATTTTGCAGGCAAAAAGGAATTCAAATATATCCATATCTGGACGACTGCCTCATTCAAGCAGAGACAAAGGACATTCTTCTACAGCATCTGGTGTTTGTAAAAAGGTTGCTAATTTCTCTAGGGTACACAGTAAACGAAAAGAAGTCAAAACTAGCACCCTCGCAACAGATTATATTCCTGGGTGCCAGCTTAAATACAACGGCCCAGATGGCTTACCTCATGCCAGACAAACAAGTTCAACTAACTCAATATTTTCAAATGCTGGCAAGAAAGTCCCATCTCCCTGCAAGACAAATTCTGCAGGCCCTGGGATTCATGGCATCCCGCATACTACTAATACCATATGCCAGACTGCATATGAGGAAATTACAATGGTACCTGAAAAGTGTTTGGACTCAACACTCTCACAGTTTAGAAGCAGTAATACCAATGATTCCCTGCCTACAACAGGAGTTTCGATGGTGGGCACAGGCATGTCACCTAAACAAGGGTCAGCCTTTCACCCAACCCACAGCCAGGAAAACTCTAACAACAGATGCCTCGGATTACGCCTGGGGAGCACACATGGCAGGAAAATGTATTCAGGGCAAGTGGACTACAGACCAGATGCATCTTCACATCAATCAAAAAGAGATGTTGGCTGTTCAAAATGCCCGAACAGATTTCAAGGACCTTCTACATCCAGGACAATTACTACTAAAGACAGACAACACCATAGTAATGTGGTACATAAACAAGCAAGGGGGCACTCATTCTTATCCCCTATGCAAGCAAGCCATGACCTTGTGGAACACGGCTCTAACATATCAAGTTCACCTACAAGCACAATTCCTACCAGGAAAGAAAAATACTCTGGCAGATGACCTAAGCAGAAATATCATGGACCCTCACGAATGGAAGTTGAATCCACAAATTTTCAGCATGGTAATGCAAAAGTGGGGATGCCCAGACATAGATCTTTTTGTCTCCCCACTGAATTGCCAACTACAAAAAATTCTGCACAAGGACTTATCATAAAGAAGCATAGAAAGTGGATGCTCTTCTTTTCAGCTGGAAAAACCTAAACATTTATGCCTTCCCGCCACTGCCTCTCCTTTCAAAGGTACTCCTAAAAGCCAGACAAGAAAAAACACAGATGATCCTGATTGCTCCATACTGGCCACGCCAGCACTGGTACCCTATCTTAAGGAACTTGGCTCAAGGCCCACCATGGATTTTGCCTCAAATTCCACACCTTCTGACTCAACAAAACAATCAGATCCTGCACGGTCAGCTCAAAACCCTAAACCTGGCTGCATGGCAGATATATTAGTCAAACGGAAAACACCTCTTTCTAAAGCTGTTATGGATGTCATTTTGGAGGCCAGGAGGCCTAGCACCAGGAAAGCTTACTCAAAAAAATGGAAGAGATTCTGCACCTGGAACCAGGCTCAAAGCCCTGACCCTCTTGTTCCAAACATTCCTCAGATTTTACAATACTTAACTGAGATGCTGGATAGAGGCCTATCCTTCTCATCAATTAAGATCCATGCCTCTGCCATTTTAGCACATTACAACACGGATCCTCCTTTATTCTCTCATCCCTTGCTAAAGCAGTACCTCAGAGGGGCTAAAAACATAAGACCACCCCAGAGAGCACCAACATCAACTTAGGACTTCAATTTAGTTTTGGAAAAACTGACCCTACCACCTTTTGAGCCAGCCAATACAGCCAATCTAAAATTTTTATCATGGAAAACAGCTCTGCTCCTGGCAGTAACTGCAGCATGAAGAATCTCAGAGCTACAGGCATTAATGGCAGTGGAACCTTTTATAATTTTTCATCAGGACAGGGTATCTTTAAGAACAAATGCTAACTTTATGCCAAAGGTGGTATCTAGTGTGGCTCTTAACCAAACCATCCATTTGCCAACTTTTTATCCAAACCCCCAGAATAAAGGGGAGAAACTTCTGCATTCTTTGGACATACACAGGCAGCTACGTTTCTACTTGGACAAAACAAAGGCTTTCAGGAAAACTGGGCAACTGTTTGTAGCATATGCTGCAGGATCACAGGGCAAGGCTATCTCAAAGCAGACTATATCCAAATGGATAGGACACTGTATTCGGTACTGCTACACACAGCATGGAAAATCAGTCCCAAATAACATTAGGCCACATTCCACCAGGGCAACAGCCACTTCAACAGCCTTTCTCAGAGGAGTACCTACCAAGGAAATTTTGGAGGCTGCAACTTGAAGTTCAGTGCACACCTTTACCAAGCATTACCACCTGCCTCTTTACTCTAAATCCAGAGCAGGATTTGCCACTGCAGTTCTACAGGGCCTCATAGCCAATCCTACCTCTTTATAGACCAGCCACCCAACCTCAGCTTTGGGATTCTACCCAAGTGTAATGACTGCAGCAGTGTAACACGATGAACATAGTACAGTTTTCTACCTACCATAAATGTAGATGTTCGAGTGTTGACACTGCTGCAGTCCAGGATACCCTCCCTCCATCCTCTCTGAACTAGCTGGGCTTATCTATACCTTTCTATCCTATACAACCGTTGGGGTGCATTTGCTGGTAACTGAAGGTATTGTTTTTATTGTATATTTTTGATTAGCAATATGTATTGCCTACCTACTTGGGGGCACCTGACATCTGGGGCAAGAAAAACTGAAGAAAATGGCATTGGATGCATCTTATATACCCCTGGCACACTGACGTCAGGAGGCGACAGCAACCGACGCCAGACCAAGACTTTGGAATTCTGGCCAACTGCGGGACCGCCTGATGGCAGGATAACCCAAGTGTAATGACTGCAGCAGTGTGAACACTCGAACATCTACATTTATGGTAGGTACAAAACTGTACTTTTTTGTTTGCCTTTTGGCTTTTCCTAGTTAGGGGTCGCCACAGTGGAACTCCAGTCCACTAATGATTGACAGTAGATTTTTATGGTGCCAATTTGCCAGCTTGACGCCCAACCTTCAATGAAAGCACGCCCATTCACGCATGTCTTTCGGAAAGCCACTCGACCATGGAGAGGACATGCAGACTCCACACAGAAGGCACTCCCTGCACTCCAGCCATGAATCGAGCGAGAGAACCTCTTGCTGTGAGGCAACAACACTACCGCTGCACCACTGCGAATCTGAACTAACCGAGTGCATTTCTGCATATTATGCTAGTCCTGCACGCCCTGATTCCTGCTTCCTGGATGGCAGATTTGCCTCATTTGCATGGGTTTCACCTGCAAATGGGGTAATTTGCATAAGGGGTTGGGAACGTGCAGCACTAATGCTAGAGCGCTTGCGCACATCAAATGAGCATGTACGTGGATCGCTCGGCCACCATATTGGCCAATTTTCCTCTTACACTAATCATGCATGCCATGCAAGCTTTTGAGAATTTTAGGGGGGGGGTTGTATGTTGTATCTTAAATTTGTTTTTCAGGAGTGGGCAGTAAGTTTCGTTCTGTAATTTGACAATTGTGTAGTCTATTAAGTAGGTAGCTTGGGCTGTCTCTTGTGGCCTGCTAAATAATGATGTTCTCTATTGTTGATATGTACAGTAAATACATTTCAGCATCTTATTTTGTGTGGTCTATGGTGTGGTGAGTAAATAACACTACCAAATGTTAAGAGTACATTTGTTTGGGTCACATTGCAGTGAATCAAGATTTTATAATTCTGTTTTGTAAAACAAGCTTGAACCTCCAAAGTTAGATTATGTGTGCTGGGGGTGTGGGTGGGAAAGCTCCCAAACTGCTACGCAGGGGGCTTTGACCTCTGTCATTTACTCAGAATAACTTACTCTGAGATTGCTTAGCTTTCAGGTAATTTATAAAGTCTGCATGCTCAAGCCAGTTAATTGAAATATCTTGTAGGACTCTAGTTCATTGAGAAGCACCTGAATCAAACAAATAAGCACCCAATAAACACAATTCAAGAGTTCTATAATACAGCACTGCAGAGCTGTCACCACCAGTTTACTCCATTATCTATACTTTCAGAAAATAGCATGCACTAGATTGCAAAATACATGATTCCACTGGAAAAAAAATGAATAACTTCATAATGACATGAACACAGCTAACAGTATGTCCAAATGTAGTGCTTTTTGCACAGTGTACAAAAGAATACTATTCTGTCTCCCAGCATAACATTTTCTATGATGTCCCTCTAGAGTCCGGGAGTCATTTATGAAACTACACATGGAAATATAAAAACATGAATTGAAATATGGTTAACAGTTCCAGTGTAGCTTAACTTAGATAAGCAAATACACGATCCTTTTTTTCTCTGTCATTTTTCAGACTGTGTCTCAATAATTTGTTAGATACTTGTTTAAGAAGGCAACCTCTGAATAATGTCAAGAGCCTAGCTGAAATAATGGTAGCAAATAAAAATATTTTGATTATATACAGGTATTACAAAGCCACATGTATTCTGTCCCAGCTGGTTAATCAGTGTCACATAAATTTAGCTTATTTGTGATATGGAAGATGTAATAAGGGATTGATCGCATTGACTGCAGCATTTGGCCAGCAGCCAAAACATCATTGTATTACAATTTATGTTATGCTTTTTCATAAAGGTTTTGCCTCTTCTTCACTGTTTTTCTCCAGCAAAGCCCATTGCAAAACATTCTACCAAAGTGAATTTTTTTTTTCAAAAGCCCTATCATTTTCTGTCAGCATTTATTTAGACATATTTATTTTATTGCCAAAATGAAAATGCACTGCCCTGTTCCGTAGCATAAAAGAATAAACCCTTGACCATGACTGAGACAACCTGAATTGTACTTCAATTGGTAAAAGACCTGTGTAGGGGGCGGAGAGTTAGTGGCTACTGCCAACTTGACTATTCTGCGGGGATGGGAAAACTGGTTTCCAAATTAGGAATGGCTCCAAGTGCAAATGTTGGCTTGTTTCAAGAATAACCACTGGCGAGAGATAAGGTAGAGTCAGTGATACAGGTTGTCACAAGCCAGTAATGGTAGCACTCATAGGGAGGGTGCATGTGTGGACATAATACACCCAACAGTGATGAAACAGGGGGCTGTGATAATGCTTGAAAGAGAAATGCCTCTATGGCAAGCTTCAGAATGATGTTTGGCTGGGTATAGCAGAAAAGGTGCCCGTTGTTTGGGGGAAGATGGGAATGTATAACTTCAAGTCCCAGTCAGGTGGTTAAGCCATATTTACTTATCCAACATGCCAAGGGTATCCTTAGTGATCCATGGGGTATGCTGATTGGTCCACATACGGATCTGATCTGGGGGTAACCCTGACTAAGCTGTCTGTGGATGAAGGTGCCTCTTTTTTCAGCAGTCATTTGAAGAATGTGTGCTGGCAGAGACACTAACGACCCTCATGTCTGCCAGGATGATGGCATTCCTGGATGGTTTGCATCCCTGTTACTAGCATATCTGTCATGGCAGGAATGACTGGACTCAACATCTACTTGATAATTGGCAGACATGAGTAGAAAAAGCATGCAGCCTTTGCTAACTTGCTAAAGGAAAGAAACGTTCTCACAAGTAATGTCACATAGTATCATTTTTTGTGTTTACTAGTGTAATAATTTAATAAATAGCAAAAGAGAAAAAAAATAAAAATATACAACTTCCACATGCAAATATAACTTTGTTGCTTTAGCATAGAGAATGTCGTACTCAGGTCTGTGTTGATAAAAGTAAGGCTTGCATACAATTAATAGGGTCACTGGCTGCAGAAATCAATGAAATAAATATTTACATAAGCTTAAGATTTCCCTTCTTGCAGTTTTTAGGTTGATTCATCCTTCTTATCAGCCATTATGGCTATTGATTGGGCTTTGATCCTCAGATCTATAATTCTGTGACACTTAACTTGATTGTTTATCTATACTCATTGGTTGGATTTTATCAACAGCCCCTTCATGCACTGTCTGGATGCCAGCTATTGCGACCGGATTCACCACTGGTTCTTCTGTGCAACAGAGCATGAATAATTCATGTCAACAACAGTAGTACCTGATGACACTAATATGCCTTACTTATACCATACTGTGCTGCATTATGAGAGAGGTAGGCTCATCACAAAATCAGTCAGTTACATGCAGTGTAACTGAAGGCATTATGGAACAAGCTGTTATTCATGTTGCTAAAATATGCCAAGATTATGCAGTGACAAGCATGGAATATGTTATGTGCAACACACACACACAAAGTCACACACACACAAAACCACATAGACAAATACTGTCAGTTATTCAAGGATACGCCATGCTCTATTTTATATCAGAGAGATCAAGACCAGGGCAAATGAAATTGTAAACATAATACATACCTACATACTTACATATGCCAGCCCCCCCTCCCCCACCAAAAAAGATACAGTAAGGAATCATTTTATTTCAGAAAAAAAGCTGTTACTATAGCCATTTAATTAGCTAGCAAAGCAACAGGGCAAAATAACTTTACGTTTGAAGAAGGAAGCATAAAAAATGGAGAATCTCGAAGCATAAAAATTGCAGAATCTCAATAAGTGCCATATAAAACATTACATGACCAAAATGATCATATCCGATTATGCACAAAAATCAAAATGAGAATGACACTCTATTGCATTTCTTCAGTGTGGTTCCTGAAACTCTAAAACATAAGAGTGATCCGCTGAACATGTGGGCAAAGTTAAGAAACTCACTGTTATACCTTAAAATATTTTTGGGGGGAGCAAGGAGGCAAGATCCCCTGCCTCTCCCAATGTTAGAATCTGTAACTTATCACAAATCTGTGCTACTTATGTCTGCTACCTTTAGGTTTGCTTTACCTCAGAGAAGATGGAATACTGTGAAATACAACAATGTCAGAGTTAAATTATTTGTCCACTTAAATTGCTGTATTTCTAAGGACTGTACCTATTGTCCTTGAACATACAGTGAAAATCAAATTAATATATATATACTTTTAAAAGAGACAATTTAATGTTGGGAAATCATCTTAATTTTAATAATTGAACTAATTTCCTTCTTACATAGGTCTGAATTCAAAGCAGCTATAGATTAATTTAGTTTGGTAAGAGTTTCTATTCTAAAGAACAGAAACACAGTAGAAAGTTCGTATTTCTTAAGTTTTACTAAGGCATTTATCCGTCTACCTCTCTTAAAAATCATCTGAATGTTCATACACTCATTGATTAATTTTTTTGAAATATGCCGCTGTAGACTGCAATATAAAATATGCTCTGCTATGTGTACAATTCATTTAGTACTATGTGTTATGAGTTATCCAATTTTAAAATATTTATCATTTTTTAACATGTAAAAGTTGTGCAATTTACACATTAGCAATAATTTCGACAAAGCCTATATAGAAATAAGATGTCAGGTTGTGCAGTTCTATCCAAAATGTTTTGTATAGGTTGCTTAGAGTCCCAAAGACTCCAAAAATGTTTTAATCTGTAAAAAACAGAAACTATTACTATATGACCTTTTCCTTGTAAATTCTAACTTGCTGGTTTCACTTAATACTTGGCTGTAATCTCCCCCTGAAGCTGGACTGCACTAACTGATTATTTTTATTACTATCCTCAGTTCCAGGTGTAGCCCCACTCCCACTCCCATTCCCACCCACCCTACATATTACTTCCATTATACCTAACAACCCTTTTCCTCCCACCCACAAAGTCCTCCTCTTTCTGTACCCAAACTACCACCCCACAACCTATTCTTAACTTACCTTAGTTTATCACAGCTTATTTTTTACTTTCACTCCTGTTACAATACTTCACAACCCACTACTTTCTACTAACCCATTCCAGAATCTTAACCCACTACGCACTCATCTAACTGTCATTTACTCTACCTTATGACCTCTCCCCCTCTCCAAAGATGCCATTCTCAATCATTTCTATCCTACTTCTACTACTATTCCTCCTCCTACTCACTATCACATCACCCCTCTCACCCTTAACCCCTATCCATAAAGTCCCCACCTACCCTCACTGTAACATCTTTTCTTACCCTCAGTAACCCATAGCATCTGTGCATCTATCCTTCCAATAAATATACTACTCCCTATAATAAAAATCCCTACCCCAGCCCTCTTTCATCTCAAGATAAGACAAAATGTTTTCACAACTACTCACTAAAAATAAAGCCTTACTATTTCCCAATAACCCTGCTCGTATCTGGTGACATACATTCTAATCCTGGTCCTACTACTAACTCTACCACCCCACAAAATACTACCTCTAATTCCAGCCTACCATCCATTACAAACAAGCATATTTTCTTCTGTTCTATCAATACTCAAAATATCCTTAACAAGCTAAGCCAATTTCATGCATGGTATCTGTTCATACCTCATACATTATCTCTGTAACAGAAACTTGACTAAAACCCCAAAATCAAAATAAGATCATCCTCCTCCCTGGCTGCAACATACTTCACCAAGACCACTTAAAGAAAAAGGGTGGTGGTGTTGCAATAGTTTACTCAAATAACCTCACTCTCTCCCATCCTAAGCAACCCATTCCCTCCTTTACACCTGCTGAAATATTGGCAGCAAACCTTAAAATCAATGACTATACTACTATCACAGTAGTATCCATATACATCCCACCAGGGGATAACATTGCCCTACTGGAAAATATACTCTCATACCTCTCCCCAAACATCTCTAATGAAACTATCCTTCTTGCAGATGTAAACATTAACTGGCAGAGCCTCAACAATCGAAACTCTCCACATCACATAAATCCCTATGGATTTACGCAACTAATCTCTAATCCTATCCATTCTAATAACTCTCATTCTCTAAGCTCCCTGATAGATTTGCTTCTTCTATCTAATCTCAGCAAATATCATAATCCAGAAACTCTACCAGACTCCCTAAGTGATCACTCACCTATAAAGGTGCTCCGATATACTACCCATCTCTCTACGCCACACCAGCTTATCACCTGCCGCAAACTTTCCACCTTTAACCCTGATACATTTAGAAGTCTTCTCTCTTGAATTAACTGGAATTTCCTTACACAGCTCCCACTAGATGATGAAGTTAATGGCTTCAGCTCAGCTTTCCTTAACGTTTTAAATTCTCTAGCTCCACCCAGAAAAGTTCACATAAAAGCTAACATCTCACCCTGGTTATCCAAAATCACTCGCACTTTTATGAAAACAAGAGATAGGGCTTGGAAAATATGGTTACAATCTAAAATTCCAACTGACCTGCAAAAGTACAAAGAACATAGAAATCAAACAAAAAACTTATCAACAAAGACAAAACATATTTCTATTATAATCCTCCTTAAACATTAAAATCCAATTAAAAAAATTGGAATGCCATTAACCAGATACTACATCATGGCAATCTGACTTCACTAAATCCATATCCTGGCAGGTCAACTGAAGAGACTGCCAATACTTTCAACACCTACTTTATCGAATCAATTTCCAAACTGTTCAACCCCAACCCCTCAAACAACAGTTATAACCTCCTTGTACCCCACTCAACCACTAACTCACTTAACTCCTTCTCTCTTAAACCTGTCTCCACTAACAATATCAAAACTTTACTCTCTAAGCTCAAACCATGTTCTGTATCTGCAGACAACATCCCATCATATTTTCTCCAGACTGCTGCACATTTCCTTACTTTGCCTGTATCTATCCTAATAAATCGCTCAATCTCTGAGTCTAAAGATCCATCTATCTGGAAACACTTTTATACTCTTCCTATTCATAAAAGAGGCAACTCCACAGAAATCTCTAATTTCAGACCTATAGCCATCCTCTCTCCTTTCTCTAAAATCCTCGAGAAATGTATACACAAACAAGTCATGCATTATCTCATACAGGAAAAACTGCTCACTCCTACACAGCACGGTTTCTCTCCCAAGCATAATGCAACCACAACACTAATATCCTTTCTCAACACTATAACTCTAGCGAAAGATGATCATACATTTGTATCTTGCCTATTCCTTGATCTCTCAAAGGCTTTTGACACTGTCTCCCACCCTCTGTTACTTAATAAACTTACAGACATAAACTTCTCCCCTGATGCAGTTGCATGGTTCTCTAGCTATCTCACTGAGAGGCAGCAATCAGTGACATGGGACTCTGCAGTATCTACCCCCCCCCCCCCTTCAGTAAGAACTGGTGTTCCCCAAGGATCCATTCTTGGGTCTCTGCTTTTTAATATTTTCACTAACTCACTTCACACCTCTTGTCCTCGGTCTGTCATTGTACAATATGCCAATGACTCTACAGTCATTACTATTGCAAACTCACCCTCTAAACTCCTATCATCTACCCAAACAGTCTTTAACTCTGTAGAGATATGGCTGACTAAAAAACAGCTCATCCTCAACCCTAAAAAAACAAAATTGCTACTCTTCCTCCCTAAATCTGCAAACCAAATCAAATCTTCCTTCTCTATAACCTCCCTAAACAATACTCATATAGAATTTGAAACTAGCACAAAACTACTTGGCATTACCATCGATGACCAAATGAAATTTGATCTACATATTAACAATTGTACCAAAAAAAACTACCAAAAGCTAGGTCTCTTGTACAGGAATAACAAATACCTAACCACTGAAGTTAGAATCTCTCTTACTCATGCCTACCTTTTACCCTGCCTAACATATTGTTCCCAAATACTCTCTAATTTGAACTCCACTCTATTTATCAAATTAGAATCAACCTATCATAAGATAGCGAGATTTGCAACTCAGCAAGCATACAAATCCCACCACTGTCTCTCCTTAAGATATTTGAACTGGCTTGAACTACCTCATATGCTACTACAATCCCAGCTCCAAACCATGCACTCCATTCTATATCAGCCTGATTTCTCCCGAGGTTTAGCACTCCTCATCTATTCCCCTACCAGACATCTCCAAAGCGCAATCCAAGACCTATTAAATGTTCACAAACCAAAAACCAAGGCAGAGTGCAACTTATATAGCTACCACCCCTCTATTGTGTGGAACAAACTCCAACTAGAAATAAGGAACCTAACTCACCCCTAACAATTCAAGTTAGCCACCAAAGACTACTTAAAAAAACACTGGATTTACCACTGTAGGCACCCTCCCTGACCTTCGCCTACCTGTATAGTACTGACTTACTTAATTTCACAATACTTAGCATGAATAACTGACATCCTATGCTTTCTATGTAACTTCCTAAGATTTCCCATACTTAGCTTACTGAACCTTAGATTAGCAAACTGTCTATGTAACTTCCTAAGCTATTGCTATACTCTGCTTATTGAAACTTAGACAAGCTAACTCATTTAAACTATAAAATATTACTTACTATACTCTTACTGTTGGTCATCCTTTTTGTTTATGGTATCTTTTAGTTATTGTGAACAACTGTGTGCAATTTATAACTACTTGTATATCTCTATTGTTATGTAAATGTTTTTGCACATCTTGGAGCTTTTCTCCCCGCGCCTCCGCTGAAAAAGGGCTTAAACTCAGTCAGACACTCCTGGTCAACAAATGTAAAATAAATAAATAAAAATAAATCAAATCTTGTTAAAGCAAGGTGTGTGTGTGTGTGTGTGTGTGTGTGTGTGTGTGTGTGTGTGTGTGTGTGTGTGTGTGTCCGTGTGCGTGTGTCCGTGCGTGTGTGTGTGTGTGTGTGTGTGTGTGTGTGTGTGTGTGTGTGTGTGTTTATGTGTGTATTTGTATGTGTGAGTTTATAATGATTTATCTAATGCTCTTTCATCTAATCACAAATCATCTAAAAATTAGATATTTAATCTAAAACACAATTAGTCAAATCCCATTACATCTAAAATTTCAAATACAGCAAATTATCCAATGATTTTTTTAGATGAAGTTTTAGTTGTATTTTAAATGAGTTTGCATTCTGAATGGACTTCAGTCATTAGGGGATGTGGATCCATAGTTTAGCTACACTATTTGAATATAGAGAGACACCTACAGTATTAGATGATTTGGTTACACTGATTAGTGATTTTTCTCTAGAATGCAAAGTCCTGTTATAATAGTAGAGTTGTATTAAGTTGTTAAGGCCTAGAAAACATTGCGTAATGTAGTTAGCTGAGTAAGAGCTAGGTGAGGTGGTAGTTCTAACCAGTTTAATTTTCTAATGTCTCGGCAGTGGTGTGTTCTCTTGTTATAGTTTACTGCAAATCTGGCAGTTTTATTATACAACTGCTCAAGTCTGGACGGTTGTGAAACTTAAAGTTTAGTGACAACTGAGCCAGCACAGAGGAAAGCTAGCAGTAAGAAAGCGGAGATGATACGTCTTCCTGCTATGGCAGTGTAATAGGTTTCTACTCTAATTTAACTAGTTTTTGATGATTTTTTTGATACTTTTTTGTTATCAGGGCAACAGCTCTAATGAGCACTTGGAATCTTGGCATGAGCTCGCAATCATCACATAGCTGCTGCTGACGTGGGTACCACACGCACTAATTTTCCTGTCAGATTAAGACATGTTTTTATTTCAAGTTAAAAGTTTGACCTCTCTTGTGGAAGGATATGATTGTGCAAACAACCGCAGAAGAACATTTCTGAAAATGTATTCCCTTTAGCAACACAGATATATTTTGAATCAAGCAACATAAAATTAAAACTAATGCACAAATTATATGCCAGTAATCAGGCATGCAATCCTTTGTTATATAAACAAAATACTGCAAGTTTTATGTGACAATGTCAGTTTTATTAAAGAGATTGCCTATTGACACACCATGCAATGGTAAAAATGTGTTTTAGAAGATATATTAGAAGTACATAATCTGGTATATATTCCTAAACTAAAACAGTGTTTGCACCCACATAAACACTCTCAGAAAATATGCAGTGAACTGTAAGATGATGGAAAACAGCGTTGCTAAGCACTGCATTTAGGTATTCCCTCCCCATTTCCCATTTCAGACATGTGTCTGCTTTCTTTGAAACAATCCAGTGTAGAGTTGCCTAATCGGCTGTCAGGATAGGAGGAAATAAAAAATAAGATATTAAAAAAATCAATCGGCTAGTTTGAACTACAAAGTAAACATATAGACATCCGCTGAAATGATAGGAATGCGTTCCTGTAGTTAATATCTTCTGTCAAACTTTTGGTTTTATACGGTTCTACACCTTCCCGCAAGAATGCGCATACCTGCTATATAAACAGCTCTGTAACGCTCAGTCTCAATATTTGTTTCAAGCGTGTACATTTGCAGTGGACCCCATGCTTCCCTGGTGTCATTGTTAGTGTTTGCTTTACTATTCATTTAACACTTACAAAAAAGTTCCTTCCCCATAATGCTCTTAAAAGTCTGGAGTGCATTGCTTGAGCTATGGCACCAAAAGTTAAGAACACGGCATGCAAATGTACTTTTAAAATATGCTTTGTTTTATAGACTCCTCAAGACCACCTGCTCTTTGTAAGCAGATTGAGTTCTGTATTTATTCATAGTAAATGCTTTGTTAAATTATTATTTTACGATCTTCTTCCATCTCTTTTTGTAATGTGCAAGCAACCACGAGTAAGTTGGTTAACCAAAGTTCTTGGGTAATAGAGAAATAAGCCACTTAAGACAAGTGAGACTTGTACGGATAATTAATCGCTAACTAAATAAATATACACCCAATGCTTTTCCAGCTCCTTTATGTCAAAGTCAACTATAGAAGAAATTCGGGTACTTTTCCGTTAATGGGGCAGCACCAAACATAAAATTTCAGGGGTCACATAAATATTACCTATTACAAAAACTCAGTTAACAATCACCAAATCACGCACAGTACCACAGTTACCAAACAACAGTATGTTTTGTAAACCATAAATTCTACAGGAAATTCCATGGGTCAGGTTATTATAAAGTATCACAAAAACTCAAGTAACAAGCTCCGGATCATGTACATTTGAGGTACTCAGGCACTCAGTATTTACATTTCCAGTATTATAAGCAGTAGCAACCACCAGCGGATCTAAAAACAAAAGCATATTAGCTGTCACATAATTTAGTTGAGACACAGACACTGATGTCATATTTAGACTGAATAAAATAAGACCAAATGATCTACCAGCACCACTCACCCTGCACTACGAATCTGTAAATTGCTATCACAGCATCGCTTCATTTTTCCCAGGCTGTCAGAATGTTACAGCTTTTGGCCAAATTACTCAGAAACCTGATGTTTACAGATTTACACACACACACACACAGTCACACACATACTGAATCTTGTTAGCATAGTAAAAACATTTTCATTAACGAGAAAGCATGTATTGAAAATATGAACATGTAATCACAATAACATTTGTGTTATTTCTCTGTGTACATTTCATGGCAACATTTATGTTTGGCGATGGCAGCTGCCCCATTAATGGAAAAGGACTGAAAGTTGTTTAATAAAACAAACTGCTGAAATGATCTCTGCAAATGCGAAGCGTCTAGTACTGTTGTTACTTCTGTCAAACCAAACACTGCAGCACATGTCTGTTTCTTTCTCTTTCAAAACAACCACTTCAGGGCTAACAGCTGTGTGATCACTATGCAACTACATTAGAACTGTTGCCCTGAAAACAGAAAAGTACCGATTTTTTCAACCACGTGACACATGGTGGTTGAATTTCCACTGGTTATCTGTGATAATACCCAATAATTTTGTGTGGTTTACTTATTCTATCATGGCGTTGTTGGCAGAAAAGATAGTGAATAGTGTTTTGGTAAAGATTTGTTTTGAAGTAAACAACTGCAATTATATTGTTTTAGGGTTTAGAAGTAATTGTGAATCATTTAGCCATGTTTCAATTGATAAGAAGGACTGTTGTGTAAGGTCTTGAGGTTTACAGAAAGATTTGGCACAGCATATTAGGGTTAATTTATCACATATTCAACTAGGGAAGCATTTTTTATAAGTATTTAGAGGTCATTGATGAATATGTTGAAAAGTGTAGAGCCTTGTGTAGATCCTTGTGGGACACCGACACGTACTGACAAGGTCATTTTTCCATTTCACTCCTTGTGTTCTATTTTAGAGGTAGCTGTGGAGCCATTGCAGTAAAGAGTTGGTGAGCCCTAAGGATGAGAGTTTATGTAAGAGTTTTTGGAGAGAGACAGTATCAAAAGCTTTTGATAAGTCTAGGAAAATGATGTAGACTAGGTTTCCGGCATTTCTATCGGTATTGACAGAATTAACAAAATTCAGCTAAGCAGCAGTTGTGTCGTGATGAGGACAGAAGACATGTTATATTGAAGGCAGGGGCTAATTATCTATTAGACAGATGAGAATAGTGTACAAATACATTTTGCTAATAGTTTTGATAAGGTAGATAAAATGGCAAATGGCCTATGCTTTGAAAGATCTGTATTGACTTCCACCCCTGTGCAGTGGAACAATAAAGGATATTTTCACAGCAAAAGGATTTTATTTTTAGTTATCAATCAATTTATCAGAAATGAAACCATCCTTTCGATAGCCTCAGCTGTAGTTTTAAGATGCTCACCAGGTTGATTGTCAAGGGCAGTTATAGTAGGCTTTAATTTTTTGAGGTACTTTTAGTTGGATGGAGAAATGTTGAAGGAGGTTATTTGATTAAGTAGGGACATCAAGAGCTTGCTTAGTCACCTGGTTAATTAATGTCTGCGCTGTCTGCATACAGTGGATATTGAATTGTTTGGCCATGATATCATTTTGGAGTGCATTTAGTGGTGGCAGAGAAGCTTGTCCCAGATTTATGAGTTTATTGATTGAAGAACAGAACAGTTTTAGAATATAAGCATGTATGTTTTGATTGCTTAAATAACAGGTTTTCTTATCTTTGGTAATAAGTTGTTTTGCTCAGTTTCTTAGTTGTCTATAGAAGCTTTTTTTGTTCAGGCATACAATATTTTGTGCTTTTGTTGCATTATTTGTTTAGTTGCTAAGGACAGCCATGGGACAGTGTTGGCGTTTACTTTCTTTATTCTGGGGGGTGGGGGCTAGTAGGTTTAGAACAGCTTTTACTTTTTTTATTCTGAGTGGGGAGGGCTAGTATGTTTAGAACACCTAGGAAGATTTATTGAACTCAGAGACAGCATCTTCTATCAGGAAAGTCTTTAGTGACTCAGATGTTATGAGATGTTACGTATTAGTAAAAGTGTCTTCATGAACAGTAGTAGTATTTTTTTTTCTTTTCGTTTTTTTTACCAGGCTTTATTGATATGTTTTTCAGCTGTTGGTTTGGTACCTTAAGATGCAGGGTCATAGGTTTGCAGAATAGTACTAGGCTAACTGCCGTTGTGGGCCATTTTAAGACTAGTAAATTACCCCATATGAGAATCAAACCCTGCACCTTGTGTCTGTAAGATAAACACCTTAACATTTATGCCAAACTCCCACCCAAAATTAAATTTATAGCAGGCTAACTGACCTTGTGGATGATTTTAAGAATAGCCAATTACCCCATGAAAGAATCAAACCCTGCACCATTTTTCTATGAGGTAAACAACGTAATCATTATACCAACCTCCCACATATAGATGAGCACCTAGACTGTCTGATAGAGGTCAATGGGATGATATTTTCTTTAGGGAGGATAGTAGGACTCAGCAGAGGGTTGATTGTTTAACTGTGGCTTTGTTTTATCTACTTGGTGTGGTCATAAATTGAGTGAAGTTGTACAGATTTATTTTATTGGTTGAATATTCAAATTGTACAGTTTGCACATCTATATTAAAATTATCCAATATTATGGTTTCATGAGGGATTTTTGAGGAGGTCCTCAATCTAGTTTTTTAGCTTTGTTACTTGGGGGTATTTATATATACCCACAACTGCAGTTGCATTCTCACCCTCAAGCTATTGTTTCAGAAACCAATCAGTTTATAGCTGGTACTCAGCAATTAGCAAAGAGGCACAACACAGGACAGATTTTCTTTCATTTACTGAATGCAGACTCCAAGAAGTTAGATATATAAAGTAACTGGCTTATACAATGTAATCTAATGATCAAGAGAAGGACAGCGGCCAATTTGGTAAGTGGTCCTTAGAATGTAAGGACTATTCTTTGGGGAAGGATGTCACAGCCAGTTTTCAGCACAGAGCAGGCACATATCTGACTAGTTACGGATAATATATAACAAGGTCCTTCATGCTAAACTTTCTTACATTGCATAATGCCAATAATCCCAGGAAAGAGTCTGCAGAAATATGCCTTGTGGCATAGCTCTAACTATTTAAGGGAAGACGACTGATGTAATGTTCACAGAATCTGAAAAGAATAAAAGAGAAAAACATTGCTAAGAAATATTATATGGAGGCAATGAAGTTAACAGATAGGTAGCTAGCTTATTCTTAAAGATGAAAGAAGCAACCCAATAAGACAAAGTAAGATAAGATGGGCTATTCTAAGAGTAGAGAGAAGTTAACAAAGTTTATGAATGTGAGGTCAACATAGGTTTACCAAGAGATGTAGTGATATAGAACCACAGTGATACACTGTACAGAGTTGTATAGAGGACACTATCAGAACATAGCACTACACCAGTAAGAAAATTACAATCACTTAGTAAACATTCATAAAGTTAATCATTATGTCAAGAGAATGCTGTATTTACCAAAGCATTAGCAACAAAAACTGTATATATGAATGATATACTTGTTAAAAAATACAGGCTCAAGACACATAAAATTTACCCGACTATTGTAAAATCAATCCAAATGCAACACACTACTAAATTTACTGAATTTAAATTTTGTTCATATTTTTTGTTTATTTTTTATCTTACGTTATTAGCAGAGGTACTTCACTTACCATGGAGGACGTGTTTAAATCACTTCTTGGTTACATTGCATAAAAATGGCAAAACTTTTCCAACAGACATAAATATCAGTAACCACATGGCAGTGCAGAAGGACAATATGTGAACAATTTAATTTCCAGCAGTTTTTTCAAGTACAAATTCATAATGTCTACCTACTAAGCTGACAGCGCTATCTATGTAAGGTGAAATTTTACAAATGCATGAGGAATGTAAGAATAAATATATTTTTCTTTAGCCAGCAAATCTACAGATAATATTTAAAGATATTACTGACTTATGAATATATGCATTTAACAATGTCTGCAGTAACATCTTTTACAACATTCTTGGTATGACAAAAAGTTGTGAAAAGAAAGGTATTCCTATAATAGTAGAACATTACAAAAGAGTGGGGCAAGATAAATAAAATTATTGTCATTTTAAGGAGTTAGCATAAAAAAGGTGGAGCAGTTCGGTAAAGGGAGATTTATCATTTGGAGAAAACCTCTTTCAGTGAAATGTCATTTGATCCTAACTCACTCATTGAAACAATCCCCAAATTGTTTTGTATTTGTTTTACTGCAAGATTGCAATATGTGAGAGGACATTTATTTATTCATTCATGTATTTATTTATTACCCCTTACAGGATGTTTCTTCCTTGCAGCTGTGTGACCATGGAACTAGTACATGTAAGTTAGGGATATAGTGGGTAAAGCACTTTATTGTGCTGTTCAGTAGGTATGTTTTTGATAAGTTAAAATCATCACATTTGCTGTTCGTGGGTAGTGCATTGACTTTTCATAAGGGATCCATTGGTAACAGCAGAGAGACTGAATAGTGACATCTTGTTTGCCATGCAGTAGTTTCAGTAGTAGTATATGGAAGCCTCTAGGAATGAAGAAGGGTGTTCCATGGCCATGGTCTCAGCACTAGCAGTGCATGATCATAAGAACAGAGTTTATTACAGGGATGTTTGATTACAATTGTATTATTGGCTTAGGACCCAAGATTGCATTGGTAGAAGTTTGGTATTAGCTTGCTGGGTAGGCAGGGGTAGGATTCAAATTTTAGAATGTTTTGGGAAAGTGCAAAACACAAGAACTACCCATTCTTACACTGCCAGCCATTTTGCTTTATAAAGAGCAATAAAATGATGGCTTCTATCTGGTTACAAAATGATGACTGTACAAATCATATTTGCAGTTATGCAATTATTTGTAAAAAGAAGTTTTTTGAGGTGTAGCCTTAAGTGATAAAGGGGTTTATAATCAAGTTTTGCTAAAATAATCCTGCTGTCTATGTCTATGCATCTTCTGTGGAAATAAATTGGGCCCAAAATAAATGCTTACATATTTTAGCTTTTTTGATTTTTCAGCACTACAGTAAAATGAGAATGAGAGATTGTGTCATATATGTTGGGGGTACTTTCAAGTGTTTTGATAGGCTAAAAATGGCACTCTTGGGAGAGGTAAGTTGTTTATTATGAATTGTCTCCAGTATCATGACATTTGTTTTGCTTGTGCTTAGCATATGTCTGTTGTTTACCACCCTGTGTGATAATTTGTCAAGATTCTTGTCAAGAAAAGTTTTAGGCCATGGTGGTGCAGTGGTTAGTGCTGTAGCCTCACAGCAAGAGTTTCTCTGGTTTGTTTCTTGGCTGGAGCGCATTCTGTGTTGAGTCTGCATGTCCTCCCTGTGGTCAAGTGACATTTAGAGACATGCAGATAGGTGTGTGCGTGAATTGGTGTGCCTTCTTTGAAGGTTGGGTGTCGGGCTGGCACCTCGGTACTGTAAAAATCCATTGCCATTCATTAGCAGACCGGATTTCTGCTGTGGTGACCCCTAAACGGGAAAAGCTGAAAGACATTAGTTCTTGTCAATAAAAGTTTTCCAGCTGAAGGAGCAGCTTTGCAGATGGGTCTTACAATCTGCATAGTTCTTTCATGTCTATACAGAAATTTTAAAGAGTTGATGAAAAGAGGGACTTGTATGTATACTATGACAAATCACTAGAATGTACCAGCTGGTGATGGGTATGATAAAACAGGTTTTATAGTAAAGTACTTTGTATTATTTAGGAAGTCAGAGAACTAGCCTTTGATTTCTGAGTTGAAACCTGTAGAACAAAGAGCAGTTTTCGGTGTTCATGGCTTAGTGGTTAAGAAAGTGAATACTGCTTCTGTGTGCTGCCATTCTTCCATGCTTGGACAATGTCTTTGGTGATGGTGTTTTCCCATTTTGATGAAGATTATGCCCTCTTTTGTGAGGCATTCAGTAGCTTGTTAATGGATCAATTTTTCCAGTATTTTCAGAATATTAAAAAAGCTGCTGGGAATCTAGAGCTTGATTTAAAGTTGCCAGTAGACTTAGATGAAGCTACAAAGCAAAGTGACCCTTTCTGTGAGTGACATAAAGTTATCATTTGAAGCTCTCCACACTTCATTTTTGATTTTAAGCATGTTTTCTTTTTCATTCACTCACACCTGGGAGACTTTTTTAGGCCTGTTAATGGAGGTGAGTTTTGTTTGTACAAAGGCACTCTGCAGCACTGATAATGACTTTAAAACTTAATAAATTATCCAGGTTTCCATGCCAGGTCTAAAGAGGAAATAAATATTACAACATGGGTGGTACATTTATCTTTCAAAAGTGTGATGGAAAGAAATGCTCATTTCTTTACTTTTAGAAATAAATAGCAAGAAAAGCACCCCTGCCACAGCTGCAAGAGCAGAGCCATAGGGAGGATGTTAGAGGTTCGGATATTCAATTTAGTGGCCTCCTGTTCCATCTCATCCACAACCTACTTAGACAATCAATCAGGTAGATTAGTGGAAGGATGGACAAAAAGTCAGGAAATTATAAACTGTGATATCTGCAGCAGGAAGGGATCCTATTGGTGAGACAACCAAATATTTATGCATATAATTCTCCGATGTCCCATGTTTTGTCCTGTTTTTGTCCTGTACTGTCCCTTGTAACATATTTGATTTACTGGTAAATCACTTTAGATTACTATCAGTCAGTAATTTCAGACATTAACGTTTCTTGCTTTTTATTGTTCAGAAAAAGGCATATTGATGCAATAACTGTTGTTCCAATAACATCTTAAGTGAATTAGAGTATCACCTAAAATCGTCCATAATTTTAGGCCTTTTTCACCTTGTTATTGTTTGATTTTAAACTTGATTACTGAACAAACAAATTTTAACTTATAGGTAAACCACACTGGGGATTACATTCAGTCACAAATGTCAGACATTGGAGTTACAGCTAAGCGAAGTTGATCACCATAACAAATAATGCTAGTATTTGTGTGTGTGTGTGTGTGTGCGTGTGTGTGTGTGCGTGTGTGTGTGTGTGTGTGTGCGTGTGTGTGTGTGTGTGCGTGTGTGTGCGTGTGTGTGTGTGTGTGTGTGTGTGCATGTGTGTGCGTGTGTGTGTGCGTGTGTGCGTGTGTGTGTGTGTGTGTGTGTGTGTGTGTGTGTGTGTGTGTGTGTGTGTGTGTGTGTGTGTGTGCGTGTGTGTGTGTGTGTGTGTGTGTGTGTGTGTGTGTGTGTGTGTGTGTGTGTGTGTGTGTGTGTGTGTGTGTGCACGCGCATGGGCACGTGTGTATTGGGATAGGTTATGACAAACTGTTGCTCTTTGCTCATTATTCCAACTTTGCAAGATTATTGTGATTTATGTGAAGCTTCTCGGGATGCTTTATTGTATGGCTACTGTTTCCACGGAACAAACAGGAACTGGGCCATCATTTTTATTACAATCAGACCAATGGCATACACACAGATGTAGCATAACATACTTGGATGAGGGATGGGAGCTGTCTGTAGAAAGTAACTGACCATCTTATTTTTCAGTTTAAGTAGTCACTACCTGGTTTTGCAGGACTAGTGTGTATTTGCAGGGTTAATGTGATTTGTGCAAAGCAACTTAGAACACATTAATGCATGGCTACTTTTTATATGGAATAGAGCAGAAACACAATCTTTTTTACACAAACTACAGAGGTAGCTGTAAATGTCAGGTGAGGATGCAAGTTGCTTGTAGATATTAATTTACCCTCTTGTTTTTTTTTTTTTTCTATTTAGTCACCACCTGGCTTTCAAGGACTAGTGTACATTTCAAGGAACCTGTAAAAAGTAGTTGATCCACTTATTTGATATGTTTAAACACTGAATATCTGGCTTTGCAGGAATAGTGCACATTTGCAGGATTAATGTGATTTGTGCAAAGCAAATAGAAATACTTTAATGAGTCACTAATGTCTGCATGGAATAGAGCTAATACACAACACATGGCCATCATTTTTAACCTGCATCATCTTAAGTGCACACAGAAGTAGCTATA
>NC_056735.1:1397490951-1397708451 GCF_019279795.1 Protopterus annectens
TGTGTCCTTGTCTTCATCTCACATCTTTACTAAACAGTACAAACTGGATATTTGGTCTCAAGAAGATTAATTTACAGCTATGGTAGAGTAGCAGGTAAAAGAATGAATTCCACCCATATCATTACTTCATAATTAAGTATCTATTCAAATGTGGAGACTGAAAGGAAAGATGTAAAGTGACGCAAGTGTATGAGGGACTCACCTCAACAGCATACATTCAATATAATTTTCTTGGCTTAAGTATTAAAACCTTGACCTTCTTTCATTAAGTTGTCTTTATCTTTGCGTAGTGATCCTGTACAAATATGTAAATGATAGATGAGGTAAATAGCAACCTGTAAACTATTTGTTATAAAAGCAGCCCTGGAAAATAGTTTACTGTTTATATTGATGGCATGCAAGGCCTTGGCTGTTGTGCAACTATCTCCAGAATGTATGATTATCTCAGAACAGGAAGTCCAGCCACAGCCCATGCAAAACATTTATACATTGGTACAGATGGTCTGCTATTTATTTGATGGCTAAATATTTTGCAAGTTAATCTTTGTGCACTTTTCTCTGAGAGTTTGTAAGGTGTGTTACAACTGTTTTGGTGTTGAGTTACAGTTACATCATGAAAAACTGAAACTCTTTCTAAATTGTGCTTGCATCTGTCCAGCATCATTCTCTTGGGGCTATAGGCTGTAATTACAGACATCAGCATATCTCTCAACTGTACAACTTTTCACAGAATGTCCAAATTTTTGCCTCATATTTTGGTCCATTTTTCATAAAGTTGTGGTTTTCTGGCAAATTAGTGACAAATCATTAAAGACTGAAGTTAGAAAATAAGAACAGACATTTGAGTTTAGACTTCATACCATTTCAAAAATTCATGCTAATGCAAAACATGTTATTCTATCAACTTTCCAAGTTTGTAAGAAAAAATATTTAAAAATTGTCCCTATTTTTGTGCCTTTGTCCCACTTTTATTAATGGCTTTGTCCAGATTTCTTGATCTAAGAGGTTGAGAGGTATGGCAACTGGGTATTTGATGCTGCTAAAAAAAGTTGTGGCTATTTAAATGTCACGGGAGCTATCATAAACGTATGCAGAGACTGAAACTAGAAAAAATATTTTGAATATCTACTGTTATCCTTCCTCACTAAACTGTGACTCGTTGGTCTGACATATGATCCATATTCTGTTATTACCATTTTTAAGCTACTTAGATATCCAAACAGAATACGTGCCAACATTGTATGAGTGGAAAGTTTTAAAGGAATGGAGTTCATAGTGTGAAAATTTGACCCATAAGATGATCGCACAATCCTTGTTGAGAGCTGGATAGGTTCCTGCTTACATAACTGGTTAACCTGGTTAGAACACTGATTTCCATACATGGATCTTTTTTAGACTCAGTCCAGGAGCAATGTCTGCTTATGGGAAATCATATATGAAGGGTTCTATATACTTGTAAATTTGTTAAGAGGGTGGGAGTGCTATTCATGTTAAGAGAGGTCGGTAAGAAAGATTTGCATTACTGGTTCTCAAAGGACAATAATTGTTTTGCAAAAAAGAAGGGCTGAATTGAGATGGTAAATAGAAATGATACTGCGATGAAGACTAAGGATGTACTTTGGTAGTTACCATTTTTAGAGGGAGAGTGAGGCAGGAGAGTAAAGGAGTTAGCAGACTACAAAATTTTCAACACTTTTGCATAAGAAAATTTAAGAAGAAAAGCTAGATATGGCAGTCATTAGAGACACAATATATAGGAGACCAATAAAAATGAATGCAGTATACTAACATATAAATGAAATGTTTAAAATTTACCATTTTATATTTGCAGGTTTTCAAATGAGTCTTAAAATAAGATGGGTGATGATTTAATTTCAAGAATTGAAAATGCAGATTACATATGGATAAGTAGGATGTGACAAATAACTTGATAAAATGTATAGTTGGCATAAAAAAATGGAAAATTAAAAATAAAGAGGGCAAAGGTTCATTGCTAAGAAGGGAGGGGGAGAGAGAGAGAGAGAGAGACAGAAGAAATTAGAGTGGAATTTAGTGTATCCTATTGTCTGAATGAAGATAAGGCAGACATTTTGAAAGAGTGTCTAGAACAAAGAACTGAAGTAAAGGAGGAATATGACTGAAGAATAGTGAGTGGACATTTCATCGTTACCATAGGAGCAGTGCAAGACAGGATTTTTGAGGCCATGGAACTCCACAAGAGATGTGAAAGGGTCTTGGGGAAAAAGGGGTGATGAGGTTACAGGTAGTTGATGTCTGCAAAGTAGAAAGTAATATGAAATGTGGCATCACTTTCTGACAGATGACAGGAAACAGGAAAGTACAACTGATGGGATGTTAGTTAATAAGGAAAGTATGACAGACGTAAAATAAGTAAATTTAGCAGAAAAGGGAGGAATGGAGATACTGCTCTGGTTAAGATGAACTGGAACTAGGATGGAAGAAGGAAAATGATGGAGATTAAATCCACAGCATTGGAAAGATAGTGATCAAATTTACTATATGTAGGACATTGTAGAAGAAACGTTATATGGGAATCAGAGAGGGAGATGAGGTATCAGAAGTATAGAATTGTGTGGTGTGATGTTGACCTAAATAGTGAGATTAATGAGGCTGAATGGAAGGATGTGAAGGAACAAAGAAAGAATTATGAGGGGAATTTGAAAAAAATAATTAAGGAAGCTCTAGCAATGAGGAGGCATTGAGGAAGACTAAGAGGAAATGTTGGGGGAGATTGTGATGATCAAAGAAAGACAGAGACATCTAAATTAAACATCAAGATGGCCAGTAAAATATTAGGATGATGTGTGAGATCTGAAACTGACATTAAGTTATTACTGGGAAAACTTAAACATCAAAGGAAACAGGAATACATAGGAAAATGCATATGGAAAATGACAGACTTGTATGTAAACATTTAGACACAAAGGAAAGTTTAGGATATTTTCTTAGAAGTTATAGGCACCAGTAGTAGGCACTGTTGGAGGTGGGAAATGGAAAGGGATGTGTTTGGAAAGGAAGGAAAATGAATAATGAGTAGAGAGATATAAGTTTATTAAATGATTTTAACTATAAAAGGAGGAAACCAGAGGGTTGTTATGGCTTCCCAGTGCATTTCAGAAAGAAATGGGATTACAAGATGTGGTTAGTCTGGCTATATTATTCAATGATATACTGGATGGTCAGTCTGACTATATTAGTAAATGATATAGTGGATGGTGTTCTCCCAGAATTTATGCATCAATTGTGGTATTATATATGGGGAAAAAAGACACGATCCTTACAAATTACAGGCAGATATTACAGGCAGATATCACTGTGTAATGTGAATGCTTGTAATTTGCCAGGATACTAACAATGAAACTAGAATGGGCTTTTCAAAAGGTCATGATGAGGAGCATTTTTGGTTTTGTGAATTATGAAAACAATAGACCACTGAAAGGTATGAGTAAACTTCATAGTGTGAGCAGAAAAGTGGAGAGATGACAGGATAGGTATAGTGTTTATGGTGATGCAAAAAAGTTCATCTGTTTAAATTAAAGACATATGTTTGATATTCTGGAGCAAAGAATGCTGGTAGGTAAATGAATATAAGGAATAAAAATGTGATACAATAGTCCATGGGTCAGAATAATGGTCAATGGGAGTTTGTCTGGTAGAGGTAATATAGATGAGGCATGAGGTAAGGATGCTCCTTGTCTCCAATATTATTTTTGGTAGTAATTGTGCATCTAGTGAAAATACTGACTGGTATTAAAAAGAGCTATTGGTAAGAAAGTTAAGAATTGGGCATACGTGTTTAAGGATGTTTGTGTGATTTTGTTACGTTGCTAGCAGAGTTATATAAGATACATATGCTGTTTCAAGAATTTTCGGAGTAAATGGACTTATGATTCCACCCTGCAAAATGAGTAGTAGTCAATATTGTTGGAAGGTGGAGCGGACCAGTATAATTACTATGGGCAACTGGTGGGGAAAAGTATCTAGGCTTAGAAGTTTATCTGAGGGTGGTGGATATAACAAAAAAGAACTGGTAATCCCTAAAGGCTGTGATTGTTAGGATTTTATATATATAAATAGTCAGGGAAGATTTTCAAGCTGAAGGAACAGATAGAATGGGTGAGGGGCATTGTCTTGCCTAATATGACTCATTTAAGAATGCATGTTGCTGTAAATCTGGAGAACACATTTTGATAGCTATTAAAGAGAGCTGACAGTATCTGAGAAGGTTAATATAAGATTTTACAGAATACAGAATTGGCACCATGCTATAAAGATAAAGAGTGTAGGAAAGTAGTGAGCTAGGACAGACATTTTGGGATGAAAAAAGGAACAGATCAAAGGGAGATGTGATTAAGGATTTAGAGATAAATGCAAATCATATGGTCAGGAAGTGTATTGGGAAGGAGGTAGTAGGCTGCAAGTAGAGGTTGGAGGTCATAATGGCTTGAGAGATACCTAGTGATGCTGAAGTGGTATTGGCATAATGGGAAGGCTAAGATTTATTATCACCACTGACCTATGGGGATGAAGGGATTTAAAGAAGTTAAAGAGTTAAGGGAGCAATTGGGTAAGAAGGGGAATATCTAGTACATAGAATGAAATCAGCTAAAATGAGGTAAAGTATAGGGAGAGACAACAGGGAAGTAATATTTGAGAAAAGGTGAAGATAAGGGAAGACTAGAATAGATCAGTAAAGGAAGAATAGGTTTTTTATATAAGCAGCTAGGGGCTTGTGGGGCAACACAGCCTATATGACTTCTCACAGAGCCACGAATAAGAGGAAGAAATATGGGGAAAGAAGAAAATGTGAAAAAGGCATGGCAAATGGAATGGAGTTTTAAAACTATTGGAACAGTTCATGATGCAGTGTGGCAGTTAATCTACAGGTAATACAGAATTAAACTGGGGAGTGGAAGGAGGAATGGAGAATAACAATAAATTGCTGGAGATGCATAGAAGAAGACGCAGATCAGTTGCATACGTAATGGTGGTAGGAGGTAGTAGGAAATATAGAGTAAACTAAGGGAGGTTTCCAAGAACATTTGTTGGAAAAAATCATTAGCAGCCCTTCCACAGTCTGAGCTCAGTGCACTACAGTGTTAGCTTATACAAAGTAACTTCACTAGACTATTGCATTCACAGGCACACACATACACACACTCACACACACACACACACACACACCTGTTTGCACACACATACATACAAACACACACACACACACACACACACACACGCACACACGCACACACACACATGCACACATACTGCACACACACATACATGCACACACGTGCATGCACACACACACACACACACACACACACACACAGACACGCACATGCACACACACACACACATCCACAGCCACACCCACACCCATACACATGCACACACACACACACGCACACACGCACACACATGCACACACACACACACACACGCACACACTGCACTCACCATATACATATGCACACAAACATATGGACACACATACACATGCATGCATGCACACACACACAAACACACACACACACACACACCCATACATGTGCACACGCACGCACACACACACACACACACACACACACACACACACACACACACACACACACCCACTCACATGCACGCACACACACACACACACACACACACACACACACACACACTGCACTCACCGTATACATACACACAAACACACACATGAACACACATAGCTTCTGGCAGAGTTAATAATGGCTACTGTCATACAACTATTGCTTTTTTCCACAATAATTATCCCCTACAGCCACAACAGGTGTGATACACAGATATTCCAGTTATGGCACCACTCTTAGAAATCTACGTCAAATGGAATATCTGATGAGTCTTTCTGCGTCTCAGAGACAGATGCCAAAAGTCTCAACTGCTGTAGTGCAATACTCTTATATCAATGACCAAATAAATATTATACAATGACTGGCCATTAACATTCAAAATTGTGCCAGATAATTGTTCACCCCAACCAGCATATGCATTGTAAAATCCAGCAAATACCAATGGAAAAATGTCTGGTTGCCTGGACTTTCTTCTATTAATATATGCTATGGCATTCCAGTTTTCTTGAGCTAACAGGTTGAGAAGTACAAAATTTGAAATCTGGAGAGTTTAGACTTATGAGAGAGACAGGGCAGAAATAAAAGGAAAATTAGGTACAGTATGCAAAACATACCTGATTTTCCTTGTATTGCCTTGTCTCTCTCTTGTGCCTCCGAACTGCCCAGATTTCAAACTTTTTTTTTTTTAATAACTGAACGAACATAGCAATGGACATCTTCCTTTCTCTGTTGCTTCCTTTCCAAAGCACTGATGTACTGCGAAAGCATGCGAACGTAAGTTCCCATATGTTTGCACAGTACATCAAAAAATGCCCCATGATACCAAAAAAAAGTACAAGAATACCACAGCGCCCTTATACAAATACATTGTTTAAGAAGAAGTAAGTAACTTTTTCTTAAATAATGTCATTGTATAGGGTGTGGGTAATGTTGCATTTCCCCACGATTCGTGTGGTTTGGTCACCATTGCTAAATCCAGCATTAGCCACACCCAGCCATGGGTTATTGCTATAATAAATCAGAAGTTAAGTAAATAGCAATCTTTACTAAAAGAAATTAAACAATTAAATGAGAAAATTAAAGGCTGGTATGTTTTTTTTTTCAAATGGAAATACAAAATAAAAAAGTTTCAAACATCAAACAGATAAACTACATAAGAAAAAATATTTATACTTGATTACCCTTATCACTTACATCTAACAGAGTTACCAAAATGTTGTATATCACTGCTTTTAGGAGTTATTTTTGATCAACAATAAAAAGGCTCCAAATATGAGTACTATGTACTATGAAACTATGAGTATTTGTACTAGTCATATGAATGGTGAGAATATACATCCTTGTTCTTACCTTGTGACTAAGAACATATAGGTAATTGTGAACACAAGTAAATATGGCTTTGTTCACTTTTAGATTGCTACATTGATATATAATTTTATCATGTGGTATAGTATCAAATTCTTTAACCAACCAAAGTAAACTGAATCGACTGATAAGTCATCATCCAGGGAAGTGGGGACACTCAAAAATAAGCTGTACCTTTAATAAAAATGTACTGAATTAGGTCAAGGAAGAGGAGGTTTCCTGTATCTGAATAAATACTATGGTGATTCTCTCCATCATCTTCCACAGTGTGCTTGTGAAGCTGATAGGTGTGTAATTATTTGGGGTTGTACAAGGGCCTTGTGGACTGGAATTACAACAGAATGCTTCAAATATCAGGGGCATAGTCATTTAAGGTTCTATTAATAATGTGCATATGTGTGTATACTAGATTATTTTGGATTGCACAAATTATGCATCCTGCTGTCTCACATAGTCCCAAATCTAAATTTACTAACCATTTGTGAATCACTTTCAGCTGGGATTGTATTATAGGGATGAAGACTGGATTTGGTTCCCCTCTGTGCTCTATAACTGTATGTTAGTGTGTCTGCTGTACCTGTTATATTATGTATCTGTTATGGGGATAGGAATTTATTCCAGCACTCTACATTCCTGTGTGTTCAGCACCATTTTCCAGGAGTGGTTGTAGGTCTTGTTATTCTCATTCATCAAGACATGAAGTTGGCCTTAGTCTTGCTTTTTTGGGTTGGGTAAACTTTGAAGGCTTTGTAAACTGCTTCTTGGAGTAAATGTTGTAGCATATTTTTGCATCTGTACATATGTATATGTTTTATAGTATATCATTGTATCTGCACATATGCTTTGTAGATTTCCTGTGTGATCCTGTTCACTTGGATTGCGCCTGCAAATTGTGCATTAAGATCAGTGCACTACCCCAGTAAACAAATAAAAATAAATACATAAATAAATAAATAAATATATGCTATCTCCTTTTGGTTTAATAATTTTTCGCTTTTGTAACTTCTCCATTTATTGTTACTGAAGAATTTTCCACTGTATTTATGCCTCATATGGATAAATTTGAAGTATTGTTGAGGGCTGTAAATAATTCACCAGTAGATTGTGAATAATGGCTTAATCCAGTGATGGCAAACCTTTTGGGTTTGGTATGTCAAAAGCTCCTGGCACAAAATAATTCAGTGTACTTTACATGAGCAACGAATGCAAAAGCAGTGTCTCTGGTAACTCAGGTGTTGGTGATCGCTGACGTGTCACCCAAAATGTCATGGCGTGTATCACCTTTGACATGTGTGTCATAGGTTTGCCATCAGTGGTACTCCATATAGTTCTAAGTTACTACTCAGGACTCAATAGCTACAGCTTTAAAAGTCCATAAAGATGGTATCCTTTTTGATTATCTTTAGTTTAGTGTATATGTGGAATGTCACTGCATTATGCCCAAAGTGACAAGGGGAGGGGGGGGGGGTCAGACAAAGCTTAACTATGCACAGGTGAGAAGGATGTTTGTCAAGATATGTTTCTTTCCAGATATAGAATATTTACTATTTTCTTGAGATTGTTAATGCTTATGCAGTCTAGTAGTTTTTGCACCAATCACTGACTGAGGCACAGTTTTTACAGATGGTGGTTGGATAATTTACGTCACTGAGTAGAAAATTGTTTTTGTTTGTATGGAAAGTTATGAACTTATCAAGGGAGCTGTCATTCTCTTGTTTTAAAATTAGGCTGGTGTAAAACATGTCACAAATGTGTACTTTGCTGTGTTTAATGTAACGTGTGTGTGTGTGTGTGTGTGTGTGTGTGTGTGTGCGTGCGTGCGTGTGTGTGTGTGTGATGTACTTCATGCTCACAGTTGGTTTCTATAGTTGCAAACTGTTCCTGTTTTCACAGGACAACCTAATTTGGGCAGTTATATCCTGTGGGGAAATGGAGAGGGGAGATAAGAAAAGTGACAGATATTCCCATACTTTAGAAGAAAAAAATATATATTTTCTAACATTCTTCCAAATGCTACCGAAAATGATAATGCTGTATGTGAGCTCCATAACATAATATAAAACAAAGTGAAAGTACAAGTCTGGCAAGTAGTGCTGATGAATAAGACTCTCAACTATTATCAAGCTGCCTTCTGTAGTCAGTGGTAGAGGGTTTTATTCTGTTTATCTACAAGACAGTACTCCTGAGTTGTCCCTGAAAAGGAACATTTGTGCCCAGCAGGTGTAGTTAGGGTGGTGCAAAGGGGTCAACCAAGCTGGATGAAAAATATTAGGTTGCATGATTGGCAGATCCATTATTTTTGCTCTCATGTAGAATGTGAGACTATGGCATGGACTTGATGCTTTTCCTTGGGAAAGAAGGGAGGAACCCTGATCAGAGAATGGACATTTTTTTTGCTCCACATCTTAATGATGAGGAGCTTCAGATCAAAGAGCAGCACCAGGCAAAGATGAACCAGCTATGCCTCTGGTACCAAATGGGGTTATCTGGTTAAAAATGTTTATAGTAGTGAATCTTTTATTTTGGTAATAAAGTGATAAACCTCTAGGCAGCTTATTTTTTTAATTCAAGCTGCAGTCATTACTGGGTCCCACCTTTACATTATTATTTCTGAATTTTACCTTGGAATGTGCATTGATTTGAGCATGCCTGAAAAAGCACTTGGGGTAAGAAAAGGGTTTAATCAGTATCCTAACCCCTTATGAGGAAAGGTTTAATCCATCACTTGGAAAAGAGGTCGACATCCCCACAAACCATTCCAAACACAGAGATATTTAATTCCCCTGGACTGATGTCATGATCTAAATTACCTGCTGCAGTCATCATACTTCTCAACCTCTTAGTTCAAGAGATCAGAACAAAGCTTAAAATATCATGGGGAGAAAGGCCCAAGAATAGGGACAGATTTTAAATATTACTTTTATAAACTTAGAAAGTTGCTAGAATAACAGGATTTGTATTAGCATACATTTTCTGAAGAATATAAATCTAAAACTCAAATGCATTTCATTATTTAGTAACCTCAATCTTCAGTGATTTAACAGAAAACTACAAATTTTATGAGGGACAGATAAAAAATATAAAGCAAATATCTGTACATTCTGCAAAAATATGGACATTTCAGAGATATGGAAGTCAGTATTTTTTTTTCACATGTTTAGATGCCATCTTTAGTGAAGGAAAGATCTCATTAATAGCAGAGCATTAACCAGTCTGAGTAAGGGCATCCACAATATCTCCCTGTCTAGTAGAGTGAGTAGAGAACCCAGTGTCATTGATTCAATGTGCACAACTACAAAATCAAAATCATTCCATTGGCCCTGAATATGCCTAATAGCCTTAATGGTATCCCTAATCTTAGTTCCAGGGAAGCATGACACTGTCTCTATCCTTATCCAGTAATGCAATATGCTTTCCTCAGCACTATTTATCGATCTGTCCAAGGCATTTGATATGGTTAATCACCAAATACTTATTAATATCCTTAAATCCCTGTCACTAGATACACTCACTATTAAATGGTTCCAATCCTATTTAGATAACAGACAACAGGCAGTACTTTGGCACAACACTCTATCTACCCACCTGCCCATTAACATTGGCGTCCCTCAACGGTCCATATTAGAGCCTCTTCTTTTCTCCATATTTATCAGTGGCCTTCATCTAGCAATTCCCCAAGCTACATGCATTCAATACGCCGATGATTGTACACTTATATGCACAGCCACATCCACTCCTAAACTTCACTCCCTTACCCAAGAAATATTTAATAAAGTAGAACAATGGTTTACACAACATTGCCTTCTGTTGAACCCCAAAAAAACTAAACTCCTCCTTTTCAATCCTACTCGTAGGACCGCTCCAATAGATGTCTCAGTTACATCCACTAATGGTACTCTCATATCACCTGACCCAACTACCAAACTACTTGGTATTACCATAGACAACAATCTTAACTTTGACATCCATATCAACAATACTATAAAAACCGTTAACAAAAAACTAGGCTCTCTCTACAGAGTCAAACCCTTCCTTTCACCAACAGTCAGAATAACTATTGCTTATACCCATCTAATCTCTACACTCCTCTGTGCCTCACCCATATTTACTAATTTATCTAAAAATAACCTCACCAAACTGGAAATCTCCTACAATAACATTGCCAGGTTTGCTACTGGCAACCCATTCAGAACCCACCACTGCTATAATTTTAAGCAGCTAGGATGACTAGAAATTCAGAATCTGCTTAAATTCCACCAACTAACCGTTGCCCATAAGATTCTTTACCAACCTTCCAGTACTCCTATACTACCTACCCTCATCATTCCCTATAATAATCTGAAATTCTTGCGCTCATCACACAAACTTCTAGTAAATGCCTCTAAATCTAATAACAGGGCTGGGGACTCTCTTTTCAGTAATACTGTTGGAAAATCCTGGAACCTTCTCCCCAGTGAACTTTCCTCAGTTTCCTCTACGTCTCTTTTCAAAAACAGACTGAAGCTTTTCCTAAGAACACACTGGCTATGTCCCTGTACTAAACCTGACTAATCATTTTTCTACTTTTTCTACTCATAACAGACACTGCCTACCCAATACTTCCCTACAACTAGTTCTACTTTCCTTACTTGCCACTTTACCTTTTTCCTATTCCTTACCCTTCTTTTCATCCCCTGAGCTTACTCATAGTGTGACAACTCTTTATTAATATAATTACGCAATATGCCTCTTTTATTGTTACTTTCTCTATTCTACCTGTAATTTGCACTGTACCTGCCTATTGTACTGCAAAGTACTCTGCCCTCTCTGTAATTTTTGCATTGTACCTGCCTTTGGCACTGTGAAGTATTTCTGTCCTCTTTGATTTTTTTCTGGGTTAACTTCAAATGTTCTTTGTAAATATAAATGTAATTATTTCCTCTTATCCCAGACCTTATCTCCCAGACTATAGTATATTATTATACCTGCATTTTTTGTATTGTACCTGAATTTTGAAATGGGAGGTATTTAGACCTCTATGATAATTTCTGTATTAACCTGTAACACAATTGTATGTAAAAATGTTTTTTGTTATTTTTTTGTAAGGAGCTTATCTCCCTGGGCCTCTACTGAAAATGGACATGTATCTGGTTAGACTAGCCCGGTCAACAAATGTAAAATAAAAATAAAATAAATAAATAAAAGAGCGCAGACTCAGTGCCCCAGTCATACAGTTACCAGTTATAGGAGTTTTTCCAGTATGCTATGTTTTGGTTTTAAGGATGGATATAGTAGCAGTCATTAACTTGTTTCCTTGTGACTGGTGCCCAGTGACTTTGTGTGTGTGTGTGTGTGTGTGTGTGTGTGTGTGTGTGTGTGTGTGTGTGTGTGTGTGTGTGTGTGTGTGTTTTGTATGGTGTGGTGGCGTGATGTATATGTCAAATAGAATACAGGGCTTGGGGGTGAACTGGCTAGTACCTCAGTTTACTTTCTGCTTGGGACAGAGGAGGGATCACTTAGCACCTCCTCTGTAGAGAGGTATGTCTCCAGCATAAGTACATATCTGCATCTCCTACACTTGCAATCATTTGCCTCAAAGAGAAAATAATTGTCAGTGAGCATTAAGGAATGTAGGCACTGTATACAAAGTCTGCGTGTAAGAAGGTTGAAGCTGTAGAGTTAAGGTTTCCCTTGCATTGACTGATACAGGAGAAGAGTTCACAGAATGAGGATATGAAGGCTAGATAATAATAAAAACCCATACAGAAATGATATTGTTTACCTAAACATAACCACTTAAGCACAGGGCCAGCAGTATGACAGACGGAGTGAGCTACATAACCTGCAGTTGGACTGTGGGGTAGTGACCTTATATTTTTGCACTTTTCTGGATACTTGATTAACAGCTGGTGACCATCCTGTTGCTTAGGATATGACTGATGTAGATAACCTCACATGAATAGGAATGTAGACAGCAAGGTCAGTTATACCACATGCGCCCCTTCTCCATCACAGATGATATTCAACCAGTATCCACACAATACCCCAGTGTGTACAATATGACTACTGAAGGCAGCCAGGCTGCTTCCACTGCAAGGCTGATGAGGAACTCTTAGTCTCCATGTTAGCAGGTTGGTGACATGCATGTTGTACTCATGTGGACAGCATTGTTTGTCACTGTATGTGTTCCTGTTAGAAAAGAAAGGTCATCACCTGTGTTATAATTTATGGCAGTAATAGATAACACAGTACCAACTCAAAATGGCCAAACAACTAGAGCAATACATGACAGGTGACTGTGAACAGCAAACTAAATATGGCAACCTGGGTTTAGATTTCATTGATTCTTGTCCTTTGAAGATGGAGAGTCTGTAGCTATATAAATATATAGACTGTCACTACAAGGTCTGGGATCTATTTTTACCTTACTTCTACAGAGACATGTCACAGTGACCAATGGTGATGCTGAGAACTTCACTGGTATATTGCTCTGAAACAGCACCCACTCGTTTTGAAGGACTGAGTCACCTCTCAGTCCATTACAGCATTAAAGCCACAAGATGTTGATCACAAAACAAATATAATGTTTTCGGAAGTCTATAGGTACTCTGAGTAGTGTGATGCGCATCTTTGGCAATTTGTGTCAGCCATCATTGTACAACCATGATGGCAAATGCAAACACATCACACATTTGAGTGGATGTCTGGGGACTCAAGGACACTATAAGGAAACTACTGTAACAGCAGATTTTCATGGCCACTGGGCCCATCATTGAAATACCTTTACTGTCCCCATGCAGTTAATCATCTGCTGTGGGTAGTTTGTATCAACTCAGCCTTGCTGTTGTTTTGATTACTCCATTAGACAAATGTTCACATCGAGGCATATGACACCTTTCTTAAATATGTATACTTTGTGGTACTTAACTGTGGCTCTGTGGTTGTTCTGTAGTCCTATGAGGTGAATCCCATTAAAGCACCTATATTCTCAATGGCCATTTTAGCAGAACATGCTATTAACTGGTTTTACCTGTGATGTAGCCTCTATGGTTGGCCAACCTTTTTCTTGATGGCACTTGCTGCTCTGTTTATTACTTAACGATGACAACGTTGCTATTCTGAACATTTGAACATCTGCATGTATGTGTATTTGTCTTACTTTATGTACACCGTGTCACACATTCCTATATTTTCTTAGACATACAGCATGAACTTTCATTAAGGAAACAAGCAAACCCCTGCAAGATGAATGAGGGAGGAATTTGGTCAGCACTTATCTGTTGTTGTAGGTGGCCAGGTTGTCTGGGTTGTGGTACCTGTGCTTTATACTCCTAGGTATCTCCCTGAAGGTTGTTGTGCAGGCACAGCTGAGACAACAGCTCGGACATGTTGGGCCACGATGTGCAGTATGCAGCAGGTGACAGAAATATGACACAGATTGATAGGAGGGTATTGTATCACTCTACTTGGCTTTTACAGAATGTTGGAAGTATGTCTTCAAGTGTGCAAAATACAGCAGATTATTTTGAAAATGTCTCAGTACATGCTGTTGTTGCAGACATTTTCTGTGGCTTTTGTTGACAACTGGATTGGTGCCCATAGCCATTGTAACAGGGATTATCCAGCATCAAACAGAGTGTGTCTGTACAGCACCTCATCAGTATTAGATACATTGCAGAGGACAGACACACCAGATGTGAGAATCATGGCTGCCACCAAGCAATGGTATACTCAGACAAGCACCATTATATTTTTCTTAAGGTAGCCATGTCTGTTCATGCACATACAGGTTTCCTCTTTGCTCTGTGCATGGATTGCAATGTGCTGCTCATGGGAGTTCACGGCACATGGGACCCGTGTCGCTCTTTATATTTGTGAAGCAGTCAAGTTGATGTGGATATAAGCATGCTGTCTCAGACTTGTTGGAAAGTAGTTGAAAAGCTTATTGGTGGATTCATAGGCATTCACGGGCTGCCCCTGAGCATTAGCTATATGGTACCAAACCAGAGTAAATTAGCAATTTCTCCTCTACTGGTCCAAGTTATTTTGAATATGGTTAGGGATATGGTTAGGGATGAGCTTTACTTCACATGGATGGGAAGCTTGCTTCAGAAAAGGGGTAATCTTAGAGACACATACTTGTCCCTCTAACATGTCGGAATTATATTGTAGAAAAGGTTTAGGTCCTTAGAATGGGTATTTCTGATGCTATTAGTTTAACGGGTATGCAACAAATCTAGCAGTGTGTGATCAGAGAGTGCCTTGTAAGCTAGATATAGATTGCCATAGTGCAGTCTGTAAGAGACCAAGAACAAGCATGGGGCTTTGAAATGGTCCACTTAGGATTTGTTGCTTTCTCCCTATATTATTTTTCATCACTTTTTTTTTATTCTGTATTAATGAGATTACTTGATGTTGCACCCAATAGCTATTGAAAAGCGCTTGTGGCTGTTATGTAGACAGCATTCATTACTCTGATCTGCAGATTTCTCTGGTCTGTAGAATATTCCCTTCTTCCATGCACTGCCACGTCTCTACAAAGGTCACAGGGCAGCCTCAATTGTAATGCATTGCATGTCTAATATTATGAAATTTATTGTAGTAAGTGTGCTTAGTCCTCCTTTGTCATATACAGTCTCTGATGCCCAGCTGGAATTTACACACACGCACACACACACACACACACACACACACACACACACACACACACACACACACACACACACACACACACACACACACACACACACACACACACACACACACACACACACACACACACACACACACACACACACACACACACACACACACACACACACACACACACACACACACACACACACACACACACACACACACACACACACACACACACACACACACACACACACACACACACACATATATATATATATATATTTATACAGATCTACTTTAGTAGATCAAACATCCACATAACTCAAATGTATATTACTGAGATGAGAAAACTGAAAATCTAAAATAATGAAAGTAAACTTTATCCAAAGTTGAAATAATGAAGTATGTACTGTGCATGTCCGAGAACATGGAGATCACAGAGCAAAGACAATGGGCGCTCCACTGAAACACTTGATTGAAATTAAAATATACTGTTTTCAACATTTCCAAATGAGATCACATGCAGTGTGGAGTGCGATCTTGGAGCTGGTATATATAATTTGCAGGGGATGTGGGGGCTGCAGCCCCCCTACATGAGGGATGCAGTTGGGCACAGCTTCCCTGCAAAAAACACTGAGAACAGTATATTTTTATTTTAATTAGGTGTTTCAATGGAGCACCCATTGTCTTAGCTTTGCAATCTCCATTCAGGAAGTCAGAGTGTTCTTGGGCATGCACAGTATACATTTTGTTACTACAACTTTTGATAAACTTTATTTTCATTATGTTAGACTTTCGGTTTTCTTGTCTCAATAATAAGCATTTTGGGTATGTCGATGTTTGATCTACTGAAGTAGATCCCTATATAGACATAGCTGGCTCTTGTGAAAACAGTTTTAAGCATATTGTGTATACAATGAACATAAAATAAATAAATATCCCAAGCTTACATGAAAGCATGTATTTTGCGAGGGATCCAGACATTGCCCCAAGTCCTGCATCTTTCTCCCATGCAGAAATTAATCAGATTGCAACAGGCGAAGATACTTTTTATAATGTTTGCATCAGTGATTCATAAATAAATATTGACAGTACCCAATAAAATTTATGAATGTTTATTCCCAGAACACATTATCAGAGAAGAAAGTAAAATTACAGGCCTGGACCATCTGATTAGCTAAGAAATCATCTTTTGAAAAATCAAGCAGTATTAATTTAGGCCTATATAGCTTTGATTGTGTATTCTTATTCTGTGAACTTGGAGCATTAAAATAAATACTGCTTATTAACTGGAGGGCTACTATCATTAAAGATATCAGTCAAATAAAATTATACACAAATTTCCTAAATTATTTTGGTCATGGTTAATTTAGTGCTGCAGCAGATAAATTAACTTTATCAGCCATTGATATTGTGCTCATGAGAGTTGGCACATGAGATATTTTTAAATAAAAGTCCCTTAACATATGCTTTAATTTGGAAGATAAGCTAATTAGCAACCATTATATCTAATCAACATCTAATCCCTTCCAGGCTATTCATTAACTGAATGAAAGCAGAACAAACCCATTAATAACAAATGTTTGTTTACTTTGTATAATTTGCCTTTAGTTGTAGCACAGGCTTCAGTTTAAGTCCTATCTGCAAACAATTTTATTTTTAATTATCTGTTTAAGATTACCTTGCTGAAAAGTAATCTTTCTGTGCAAGTTGAATATAATAGATTATCATACATTGGCATTATATTTTTTTCTACAAAAGGTTTTTTTTATTTTATGTTTGTACAGTACCTCAGTGATGCATCTACCTGTCCCACCTATCACTCTGAAATAAGTAAAGGAAAAATGTTTTACTGTCTGCCAAGGCTTTCTACACAGTTCATCACCTAATAACATGTCCTATAATTAGAATTTGCTTTTCCTTTATCTTTCCTAGGCTATGGCTGAGCTCATACTTTCTTTTCATATATTATTAGACATTAGCCTTGATGGTACCACAGGGCAAAGCATCCCCACTTAAACTAATGTTAGAACATGCTTTAAATACAGAATGAGCTATGGCAACATAAGCTATACTTTTTATTTCACTCTAAACATCTGATAAATTTCAAGTATTATGCTTCATTTGCCTGTTTTCTTAGTCCAAAGGCAGGATGCATATTTCTTTCTTTCTTTCTTTCTTTCTTTCTTTCTTTCTTTCTTTCTTTCTTTCTTTCTTTCTTTCATCAGTTTGTTAACTGGGGTAGAGCACTGATCCCATTGGACCAATTTCAGTCCTGACCCAGATTGTAAAAAGAAATCAAGTGGAAAAAAATGAAAATAATTTATACAATAAAAGACTATACTAGAAACAAAAGTGTAGTTAATATACAATGGAAAATTATTTAAGAAAGTATTCAACAGAAACTACTATGTACACTATTTATATTAGTTAGAGCAGTGACATGGCAGGAGTTAGGGAATAGATGTTATAGTGAAAACTGTAGGCAATATATATCAGAGAGTAGAAAGACCGAGTTGTATGACTTGAAGCTGAGCATTTACAAGCAGCATGTGTGGTGAAATGGTCTTTAAGCTATTCCTGAAAGAAGGAGTAGTTAGAGAGGCCTTTAAGATTTGAGGAAAGATCCCTCCAGAGCTAGGGTCCAAGGGTAGAATGGGAGCGTTAGAGCACTGAAGTCTGGTTTAAGGTGCCTGCAAAAGAGGCCTTGAGTGGCTATGAGATCTACGGTTAGATGACAGAGCCTGTATAAGTAAGGTAGAGGAGAGAGAGAAGGGCAGGAGCTTTCAGCAGGTGGAAAACTTGGTCACCAAGGAGAAGTCTTGTTGAACCAGCAGACTTAATTTCCAAAGCTTTGACATCAGCAATGTTTTATCCTTAATCATTTAACATATTTATTGGAAGAATATTTGTTTTCTGCAGAAAAGAGCATAAGTGCTAGATGGTCTGTCAGAGTTCCTTGAATATCTGCTCAGTATTATTCTTAGCTGGTCAAAGATGGTGGTCCCTCTTGTTCCATTTTTATCTATGCCTGGTGTACTTTACATTCCATTTACCAGCCTTTGCACAGTGCTTACTGATTTGATAACTGAACAAGTGAGCTAGGGTGAAGATCCTCTTTAGTCATGACCCAAGTCAGAAACAAATACACAAACGTCAGTAATCTATCTTTGTCCTACTTGATTTCTCAGTTGCTTTTGACATCATGGAACATAAGATCTTCTTTGAGCATTCGAGGCTATATAATGGTTTATCAGGTACTGTCCTTGGATAGTCCATCCCGTACCACTTGGGACTCAGTGAGTGGTGTCCTGTTTGAATTCATCAGGTTCCTACTCATTGATGCCTCAGAGTTTAATTTTCACTCTCTGTTGCTCGTTGTGTACATGTTGCCACTTAGGGAGGATATTGTAAGGAGACATATTTTCTGTCAGTCATATGCAAATGGCCTATGGCTATATCTTTACTTTTTTCTTCAAACAACATGCTGGATTGTTTAACTAAATAGAACTGTTTAGATTCTGTCCTTGACTGGATATCCTGTAATCATTTAAAGTTCAACACCACTAAGACCAAAGCCATGCTGGTGTATCCAGCTGTCCCCCACTTCTCCTTTTATTCTTTATGTTGATTACATAGGGGGGCCAGCTGCAATTTTCTGATCAGTGTTCTTGGTGACTGACTGATGCTAACAGAGCAGATGCCAGCCATCACCAGGACACCTTATGTTCTAATTAAGAGTATAGCGCAGACAAATTGTCATAGTGCAACTTCAAACTTTATGACAGTAATTCTTGCTCTAGTCTTGTCCTGACCTGAATATAGAAATGTTCTCTACCTTGGATTATTGGATGCTGGTATAGTCCATTTGCAGCAGGTTCATAATTCTGCAGCAAGGCTTTTGAGCATCATACCTGAGATGTGTCATACCATACCTGTGCTGCAGGGCCAGATGTGGCCAGATGTCTGCTTCCCAAAAAATGCCTTTTGTAAAATAGCCTCATCATCTTAAAACAGCTTAGCCCATAAGATATGTAACAGAAGAAGTCTGATAAAAGTTGAAGAAAAAAAAATATCTAAGAAGGCAAATGAAAATCTTGTAGGAACACTGATTAACACTGACATTTTTGACAAATAAATCTAGTACCAGGTTAGTTCACCTTAATACATTCTAATAATGTGTCTTACGTTTTGTACTCTGTGCGAATAATGCAGATACTGCATGTACCCAACATATGTACTGCTTCCTATCCTTCTCAATAACTTGTGACATGATGTATATTAACTTCTTCCTCTGTATTTTAAGAATAAAATGTGTTACAGTTTGTACTTGTTATGTAATACGAACAGTGCTTGTATAAACTGTTTTATTTTCCGTTAAACAATGCATGCCTTGTACTCTTGTAATAACTGTCATTTATACAAACTTTCATTATCAGTAATGTCACTGACTCACCTGAAAATATCTCTGAGACTTATTGTTTTATGTCACCTGGTTCTACATAATTGTCTTAGTGAAGCAGGTTTTCACATGAATTGAACTAGCAAGTTTATTTTCAACATGCCCTTTTTGGGCCATTTGAAGCAGCCAGTTACCCCATGAGAGAATCTTAATACTGCATGTTGTAAAATGGACTTGTTCACTGATTAGTATAACAATATTCTGTTGTCAAAGGTAATTAAATGCTTCAATATAATATTTGCTATTTATATGTCTTTGCATATTGGCCAGAGTTGTGACTAAAATTATCCTTGGACCAGCTCACTTACCTGTTTAACAAACAAAATATATAACAAAATAAATAATGTTGGCTGCCAAAAAAGCAATTACTAGAAGATGGAAATCAAAATCTAAACCAACTATACTGCATGTAGTGACTATAGTAACAGAGATAAAACTACTGGAATTAAGATCTTTAGAAAAGGATGGGTGCAAACTACAAAGGAAAAATGGGAATTGTGGGAACAATACACACAAGGGAGGAATGAGGTCTAAAAGGCAGTAGGACTTAAATGAGCTATATAATGTTTGATTGAGAAAGATTGGGTAGATTATAAGTAATGTATAATGTTTACAACTGGGAGTGTGTCAGTATGGTTTGTGATGTAAAATGCTTGGAGCTATTATTCTGTCGGTGTGGTTTGTTTTCTTTTATATAAATATATGATTACCTATGTAGTAAGTGATGGTTTAATAAAGATGTTTCTTGTTTAAAAAAATGAGGCAGGAATTGAATAATTTAGGTACTGTAATATTGCTTAGGTTATATGATATATAGCAATATATGTGAAGTATAATGTTTATATTAATATAGTTTGATTACTTTTGTACAAATGTAAATTTGCCTATGTCAAAAGTGATATTTCATTAAAGGTGTTTGAAAAAAAATGGTCAGCAAGGTCAAACAGTCTGCTAACAACAAAGCATACCATAGTGGTCAGGAGTGCTTTATTATTTCTGGATTAGATTTTCCAAGTTTCTGAATGAATAGATGTGATGGTGTTGACAGAGTTGCAAAACAATGTCAGGAATTCCCATTTTACTGTGATGGTGAGGTCATTTGGGAACACCATTTTCTCAAAGAGTGTTTCCAGTGAGGAGATGCTTGATATGAGCCGACAGTCAGCTGCTCAGTTCGGTTGCTTAATTTAGGAGATGGTAGCATGACTGCAGATTTCTAGCATGGAGGCATTTTTCCAGAGGAAGGTTGGCAATCAGTAGTGTAGGCAAGGGCTCAGGGTATTGCTTAAAACATTGTGATTTAAAAACTGCTATGCAGAGCTTGTTCAACACATTGCCTTTTGAATGATGTTTACTTAGGAGAAGCATGTATGTCCTGCATATCACTCTTAACCCTTTAAGAAATGTACTGTGCTATGTTAGAAACTGGAAAGAGGACCACTGAGCAAATTGCTGAGATGACAAAGTATTCCATACTCTTATTTTAAGTTCATAGAAACAATGATTTTAAAATAAAATGAAATACTTCACCATTGTCAAATTAGATTGCAATTACATATTTTTGTTAGTACACATAATGTTAAAATAAAATAATTGCTCAAAAATTATCTTAAAAACTGACTGGATTAGCATGAGATCTCTTGACTTTCTCTGCCACATAGAAAAATTCCATGGTTAACCAACACATAGCTTGTTACCATGTGATATAAACACTGACATCAGCTGCTTAACATAGCCAGCCTTAGGCACAGGCCAACTAGGCGGCCGCCTAGGGAGCCACTCTGGCAGGATACTTTTCCAGTATTTATTTGGTGTAGGTAGACCAGGATGGGGGCATCGGGTGGTGCTGGGGGGTGCCATAGAGCCCTTTTGCCTAGGGCATCAGTTGACCTAAGGCCACTCCTGTTGCTTAAATGCAACTAATGCTAGTACCTGCTGGCAATCTCATTTCATTTGTTTAGGGATCACTGATAGCCACACAGCTCTTGGCTGTTGAAGTAGTCTTCTTTCTATGTGTTTTTTTTATATCAGTAATACTGGCAGGACAACAGATAATTAGATCTGTGGCAGGTTTAACAACAGGTGATTAGTGTTAGGGATGAACAGTGAGCAGAAAAGAATATTCTAGAGATAGCAGGATGTCAGATAATTAAACCTGTGAACAGTTTTGGCAATGTAGGTGGTTCATAACAATGAATCACCAAAAACTGCCAACAGGTCAAAAAGTAACTAAAAAACCATATACCAAGACCCTGGAAGAAAACACAATGAAGCTTATGGACAGGACGACTTAGTCAAGCCTTGTAGTTGTTGATTTAATAGTGTAGTCCACAGAAATCCACAGGATATAAACGCCAAGGAACAAAGCTTTTCAGCTGTAGAATAGTTTAATCCAAGCATTCGCTTTACAGGAAAAAACACTGAAATCACACTAACGCTCCAAATGCAAGTACGTTTTTGTTTCAAAAACTTCCTCAGATGTGGGCTGGTAACTGCATCAGTGCATTTATATATACATCAATTAACATTTAAAATCACCAATCTCATGCTGCATAGTAAATGAGGCATAACTGAAAATTATGTCATGAAAACTTTTAAAGGCACATTCTAAATGCCTTATTTCTTGCATAAAAAGTACTATTGGCCTAATTGTACTAATGATAACAGTCAAATATCATACCAGTTGTCTAAAAGTTTGCAAACTCTTTGATACGGTCACTTTTATTACTTCAATTTAAACTTTAAATGTGATGGTTTTAAATGTTAATTGATGTATATATATGCACTGATGTAGTTACCAGCCCACATCTGAGGAAGTTTTTGAAATGAAAATGTACTTGCATTTGGAGCGTTAGTGTGATTTCAGTGTTTTTTTCCTGTGAAGCGAATGCTTGGATTAAACTATTTTACAGCTGAAAAGCTTTGTTCCTTGGCGTTTTTATCCTGTGGATTTCTGTGGACTACACTGTTAAATCAACAACTACAAGGCTTGACTAAGTCGTCCTGTCCATAAGCTTCATTGGGTTTTCTTCCAGGGTCTTGACATATGTTTTTTTTGTTCATAACAATGATTGTTTAAATAATTAAACCCAGGATCAGAGGTGAAGATGGTTACGCTGAATAGATTGTTTTATATGTCTCATACATTTATATTGTAGTAACTGTGCAGGATAGAGTATTGTCTGATAACATTGTGGGGAAAGCAGTAGCAAATCATTTTTTTATTTTTATAGTAAACAATTTATTAGCTATGTACGCGTGGACATAGATTTCAGATTATACTGCTATATTAAGACAATTGTCTGCTGAGGACACATGGGACCTGATAAAACAACAGTGTTTAACTTGATTGGAGGATTACCTGAATAGTTCTCCCAGTTAATGACGGGGTAGTTTGAATCACCCAGTATAAGAGTTTATGGTTGTATCTCAATAATTCCAGTATGTTTAGTAAGGTGTAGTGAGGATCTTTGGGGGATCTGTAGCAAGCTACAATTTGGATTGCAGTCTTACCTAGTGTTAGTTGCACCAGGAGATATTCAGATGCATTGTGTTGGGAACCAGCCTGGATGTGTGAATAACTTTGTTGAATATGAACACTCCTCCTCCTGTAGTGTTGTGGTCTTGTTTTGGTGGCCAAAATGTGTGGTAATAGTGGTAGCCTGGTATTGCACGAGTGCTTTCTGGAGCATTGAACCAGGTCTCAGTTACTGGCCAGCTACCGATGTTCTGCATTTGTAGATGTGTCTCGAGAGAGTGCATGATTAGGATAAGACTTCATGCTTTGAGTAGCATTACCTTCAGTTTGCATGCTTGTATCTGTTACATTGGTGGTTTTGTCCTTTGAACCTTGCCTAGAAAAGGCACTATTGGGGTGGCAAGAGCTTTAGCCAGTAACCTGAATCCCAGGGTCAACACGTGCAGACCATCTCTGGCAAGGCATTGTGATTTGTCAAACATGTCATCCCAGGCAGACATATACTGGATCCCCTTTCAATGACATCAGAAGCTTAGCCAGTTGTTGAAATTATTGCTGTGTATATGTATATATATATATATATATATATATATGTGAGTGTTTACATGTATATATATAAATGTACATATATATCTCCATATATGTACGTGTATATCTATATGTCCATATATGTATGTGGATATGTATATGTGTCTATAGCTATATAGATATTTAGATAAATATGTACACATATATGTTTACCATATGTCCAGAACATGGAGTGGAGTCCTACCTCAACACCAATAGTCCCAACTGCTTAGTGCAAGGGGATGTCATGGATGTAATGCAGGTATATATGTAGACTGTTGCTACTGTAATAAGGGTTGTCTTAACAGACATGTCAGGTGTGGGAGGTCATATCTGCTGTAGACATGTGTGCCATTGCCTATGAACAGACATCCTAAGGACATCATAGTACAGTACAACTGCTAGTACAGTAATGATCCTGTGGACTAAATCAGGGATATGATTGATATGTGTGGACAGTCTGGCACTCTGTGGGCAGTCCTGAAGTGTACACATGTCCCCTTTATGCATGACATATGGACCACGCCTCACAATGGGAATGTGACTAGCCATGTACATGGGTATATCATGACAATACTGGACTATATATGCCGACACATTGTATGCACGCACACACGCCAGTCTGTCCTGACACATAATACCTGGTGGTGCAGAGGTCACATGGCCACATACTACCGAGTAGATACTGACATACATCTGTACAGCACACCACTGCTTTGTCAGAAATACACAATCGTTATAGTGGCCTGGCAGCAGTATGTCTTGCAAATAAATGGACATAGCACAATGGGTAATTACACTAGGCTGCTAGGCATGTCACTAAGTACTGTGCAAACTACAGGCAGACTGCCACAACACTGGACTATATTTTGTATGGGGGAATACACATGTACCTGTGATTATAGTGGACTCCACATGCAGGTCACAGCACAGTGTGGCAGACACCTGTACGAGTGCATACTTGCATCCAATGTCAACCCAGCCACAGACATGTGATATACAAGCTTAATATGACACTATAATGACTGTCTATTAAACACCATCCTCATATGTGCCACTCACACAGTAACCCTACATACATTGGTCATGGCACAGTGTGGTCCAATGGCTGTCTGTGGTATGGGACACATGTGTCTGGCCCTACAGACATGTGAGCCAGTAGGGTACCATACACTGGAGCAGCATGTAACATCAGATAGAACAGAACCATTAGCAATGGCATCTACCATAGTCTGTGCACAGCCCAAGGTACGTATGCGCAATACACATACTGTCGTCAGTAATCCTAACTTGGGGGTTCTGCAACCTGTGGCTCTTACAACCCACTGTAGTTGCTCCCTGTACCTCTCAGGATTAATGGCCACTCTACCACACCGCACACACACACACACACACACACACACACACACACACACACACACAGATCAAGCAATCCCAACATACGAACACAATTATGGATGTACATCCGGTATTGTTCTTATACACTTAGTCCTTTTATATTTAGTATAACTATATGTATAATCTTATATGCTCTGTTATCTTCATTTTAGGGATCTAATAGCTGTTGTGGCTCCTGATTACTTTCATTTGGTGGGGGAGGGGCCATACATGGCTCTCTGGATAGTGAAGGTTGCAGACCCCTGCCCTACATACACAGACCACAGTACTGTGCACACGACCAAAGAATGTCCAAGTAGTGTCTTCAGAAACACCACTACTATACAAAGTATGTCCAGCAGTTTGTTATCTGACTGGCTTGTTATCGGGTACAATGTCAATGAATAATGGTGTACAGAACATATGCACCATATATATGTGGGCATCATCTGCACAACACATGTGTGCCCCTCTGCAGTCTAGAGGACAGTGTATGTAACATTGTTATATGCCCCTGTAAGTCAGTCTATGGGGTGGGGTATGCACCATAACTATCCTAGGATGTTACAACATGTGAGGTATACCAGTATTCAGCTGGCTTAAGGTATACGGATGTACATTACCATACATTTCACCTTGTGAACATTTCTGGCCTACTGCTTACTGCCATATGGACTCTTCTGTTTGTCAGTGTGATTGTGATGATTGCAGGTATGCATTGTTATGTAACAGATACCACCGATTGTGTCAATCTAGGTATTTCCCTCTAGGAGTTGCGTACACTTTACATACTTTAAAGCATATGTGCCACCTCGTTTGAATAGTGCTGTTGCTTTAAAGCTTCTCCTAAAGAAGAGAGGCTTAGTTCATTGATAAGTGTTAACACCCAACAATTGTAATTGTTTTTAATTAACTGGAAGCTTTTTGTATATAAAGTCCTGTTTTTTCATACTGTTTGTTAAGGTCTGAAGAAGTGAGCAATCATGAAAGCGCTTACCTGTTTTTATTTGTTTTTATCTGTTTTTTGGAATTAAAGTGTTCTTATTCTCAGTATTGGGCTTCTTTTTGTTTGCTGAACTTTGTTTTTGGATATCCTAGATTCCATTACATTCTCTTGCTGTAGTTATTGTTTTTTTATTCACCAGTGGAATCATGGCTGACAGTATTAATTTGGATTTGAGATGTGCATCTAGACTGAATAAGTTGATGTATAAGGGGAAAACAGTGGATGTTAATACTAAAGGTACTGTAGGGATAGCGGTCCATGCTAATCCCCTGATTGGTGTGTCCTTTAGTGATAAGGATGTTGCACCTAATAATGTTGACTATAATAAAGCACAAGATTTTAAAAAGGCTTTGAGAGTACTAGAGGATAAGCTGTTTAAGCATAAGCATCTGCTCTGACAGCGCTTTCATTTTGAAGCAGCTATATTCCATCAGATAGTCCCTAGAGGGCTACGGGTACTACAAATGTCATCATATGGTGATAGTTTGCCTGCATTGATTAAAAGGTGGCAAACTCTTAACTTGCAACTAAGTCTGGACTATTTGGCACTACTTAATGACTATTTTCACCCTGAAGAGGATACCTTATCACAAGAAATCAATTATTTGGCTTCCCATCTGATGTGCATGTTTAAAGGAGAGGAGTTTGAACAGCTATTGGATGACTTAATACTTAATGTCTCTCTTTATGAGAGAAAATTAGAAAAAGGGAAGACTAAGAAGCTCCACAGGGATTCTGTGGACTTCTGCTATGGTAATGTGTTCTCCTGGCCGAGGTATACTCAGCCGAATGCCCCTATAGGAAGTACGTTATCGTTAGATTAGCGTACCACAACTGTGACACCCAGAACCATTAATGGAGTAGTTGGTGATGCATGATGAGCTATAGACTGTGTTAATGCTCAGAAACTTGTTGTGGGAAAAGGTGATGTTAACCTCCACCAAAAAACTCCTGCGACTAAACACTAAACATGTAAGTACGGAAAGCTCATGAGTGGATTTAAGGGTAATGAATGAACCTTTGGATGTATCTGGTACTTTCACAGTCATCAAATGAACTGCTCATTCTGATTGTATTTCCATAGGTGGTCATTCACCTAGTAGAACTGTAAGTACTGATGCTCTGCCTGCTGTGGCTAAGGATAGCACTGTACTTAAAGCTCACTCAGATCAGGACAAATCTGATGAGTTTTCATCTGTTAATGTATCTTTAGCCTCTGTAAGTGAAGGAACAGGTATGGGCCTGTCTGTTGCTACTAGTTTACAATCTGCTAGCAGTTCAGATGTAGTTTCTTTATCTGTGATTGATGTAAGGGATGGTATTGATGTACATTTATCTAATGATTCTGTGTTATGTGATTCAGGCTGTGCTCTAGATGTGGTTAATACGAAGAGTTTAGACTCTGTTAGACTTAAAATTCCTAGTATTTTCTTGGACAAGGGTTCTGTTGTTAATAAGAATACTAATTCAAAGTCTGCGTTTTTTTTTGGAAAAAGCACTACCTATCATGCAGGACAAACATATAGGGAGGTCAAGGAGTTGCAGAAGGAGAGGCAGGATGCAGTTAGACCCTCTGACTTACTCCAAAGCCCCTATGACATGCAGTCAGAAGTGAATATTTTTTTTTAACTTATCTAGTGAGCTCACAATAGAACAGCTAGCTGTGTTGAACAAAGGTCTTTCTTTTATACCTGCTACGAAAATGGACCTTGTGAAGACGATTTTAGATCTTAAAGTGTTTGTCAGGAATATTATGCTGAAGACTATCTTTTCAGGTAGTGATACTGAAGTTTGCAGCACTTTTAAGAAACCTAGTACATTCACACTAGTTAACTCTCCAGCTATGGAGTCTTTTGTTAAGTTATGTGAGGATGACTTAAGAAGGTCCTTTAATGACAAAAATAATAAACGTTTTTTTAATCTAACACCTTATGAGCTTGAGACACTGAATCAATTGGTTAGAGCAGAGCACCTAGTTATTAGACCAGCTGACAAAGGAGGTGGAGTTGCAGTGTTGGATACGTCTGTCTAGCTGGACAAAATGCACGATATGTTGTATGACAATACGGTGTATGTGTTATTGCAGAAACTTCAAGTTAATGGTATAATTAACAGGCTGAATTTCTTTTTGTATGACTTACTAATGACAGAGCAGACAGACTATTCTCTCTACACTTATTTTTCTGTAGAGCACCCCACTATACCAAAGATCTATGGATTGTCGAAAGTGCACAAAGACACCAAGGATCCTCCCTATTATCCCATAGTTTCAGGAAGGGGATGGCTCACTGAGCCAATGTCGATATATGTTGACAAACAACTGAGAGGCATATTGGACAAAGTTGATACAGTTTTTGTAGATATTAAACAGTTTCTAGAGCATTTATACAACTGGGCTAGGGGTAGATCTAGTAATGACATCAAAAGAATTTTGTTTGTTACTCTAGATGTGAAATCACTGTTTACTGTGATACTCAATGAGGATGGAATTGAGCAGGTTAGGCAATTCTTGACTGAAGAAGGTGGCTTCTCTAACTCTAAGGTTAGCATGATATATGACCTGCTAGATCTGATCTTAGAGAATAATTTGTTTCTCTTTGAGTCAGAATATTTTCTACAAGTTGTAGGGGTAGCAATGGGCACAGCATGTACCAACATGTATGCAAACTTAGTATTAGCTAATTGGGAGCTAGAATGTGTCTTTAGCAAATATCTATATAAAACACACGTTATGTTTTATAAGCAATTTGTGGATGACATCTTTTTTGTCTGGGATGGTACTGTGGATGAGGTTCAAGCCTTTGTGGATATGTTAGAGACTTCAACTAATTATTTGTCTTTTTCTCTGCACTACTCTGTTGACATTATTGATTTTTTAGACATTACTATGAGCAAAGATATGTTTGGTAACATGTCCACTAAAATGTATAGAAAACCATGCAGGAAAAATAACATCTTACATCGTTCTAGTATGCATCCATCCCATGTTACTAGGAACGTGGGTAAAGATCAGGTTCTTAGGTGCATGGGATTGCATACTAATGCTGACTCTTTAGAGCAAGCTTTAACAGTGCTAAAGGAAAGGCAGATCTCCTGAAGAGGGTCTATAAGGGCAGTGAAACAGATAAAGAAATTAGAGAACTGAATACATCGGCTGATTTTAAAGTAAAACCCTACTTCTCTGACAGCTCCTCAGTTATAGTGAGGGACACAGAGGCTAACAGCACCAAGAGTGTAAACAAGATCTGTTTGACCTATTCAGCAGAAGTTAATAAAGTCTGTGAAGTTATAAAGAAAAATTGGTCCATTCTGATGACTTGACCCCTCTATTAGTGAACATATAAAACCAGTTCCTATGATTTGTTTTAAAAATAAAAATAACTTAAAACAGTGACGCTGTTATAAACACATTGAACCATATAGGCATCTTACCTCCCAGCGTAAGGGCACTCATGCATGTCGGTCTTGTAAGGCATGCAGTTATATATGATCTACACACTTGATTATGCATCCATTAAGTATGGAACCTATGCATCTGTCCTTTTATGCAGACTGCTGTACGAAAAATTTGGTCTATATGGCTAAGTGTAATGTATGTGATTCATATTACTTAGGGAAGACAAATCGTATGTTTAAGGACAGGATTTTGCAGCATCAGAGAGATATACAGAATAATAAACTAACAAATGCATTAGCAAAATATGTATCGGAAGCTGGTATGAGTCACAATTTTAAGTTCTTGGTACTACAGAAATTAAATGAAAGTTTAAGGAAAGGGGATCTGAGTAATGAGACTGAACTTGCTGAGTTAAAATGGATTGTCAACTTTAAAGCATATGTGCCACCTGGTTTGAATAGTGCTGTTGCTTTAAAGCCTCTCCTAAAGAAGAGAGGCTTAGATCACTGATAAATGTTAACACCCAACAATTTTAATTGTTTTTAATTAACTGGAAGCTTTTTGTATTTAAAGGCCTGTTTTTTATACTGTTTGCTAAGGTCTGAAGAAGCGAGCAATTGTGAAAGTGCTTACCTGTTTTTGTTTTTATCTGTTTTTTTGGAATTAAAGTGTTCTTACTCTCAGCATTTGACATCTTTTCATTTGCTGGGTTGTGTACACAGTGTATTTAGAGGTTGCTGGGCTGTACATCTGCATTACTTACTTTTGAATGATTTTTATCCTGTGGCCCAGTCTGTCTTTCCTGTTGTACTACTTGACCCCTTGGCGTGGACACCAACATATGTTATGCTTTCGGATTAATGTATTAAATGATCTGTTTGAGAGCTGCATTCATCTTTTTGTATGTATTTCAAAGTCTACACAGCTAAATGACTTGGCATATACCACTGCAATAGTGTACAAATAAACCTTTAAAATCTATGCAAACCTGTGTGTGGTGTTACATCCTTTGACTTCTCTGTAGGTATATGGGTATATATTTCAGGCAACAATTGTCATTTGTATGGGTGACTCATACACTATCCATCTGATGAGGTTGCAACTGTAGGGATGCTGGCTGTTCAGTGTGGTGTGTACCCACTAATTATGTATCATCCTAGACATACCTCTTTGTGTGTGTATATGTAGTTACACACACACACACACACACACACACACACACACACACACACATATATATATATATATATATATATATATATATATATATATATATATATATAGGCATATAATATGTATCTGCATACCTGTGTCTGTGTATATGTATCGTAGAAATGTTTATTGCTTACACATTGTACATTCACTATGGTAGCCAGACTGTACTGTATGATATGTTATCGATACCAGCCTCACATCACTCAGGTGGCATGGCTTACTGTTAACATCTTGTGGCCCAACATCCCACTCTCACCTGAAAAAAAACAAAAGGGCAATCTGTTCCCACAAAATATCTTGCCCCATACATAGCTGTCCATTCATTCCACACACGTGTCCACTGGACACATGTAATCCGGTCTAATTGGCATCATAACTTATTTTTGTTGAACTCACCTCCCCTCCCAGGGGTTTGAGTGTCCAAATCTACCTCCAAATTCAGTGTATATGCACATCTGTTGCTGTAGAAGAAATGGGCAGCTACGGACCTTCCCCACACCCTTCCTGCACATCCCTGGCTATTTTCCCTACTTTCTTTCCCTCTTTGTGCCCCTTTTTTCACCACTTTCCTATCAACCCTTTTTCTTTTCTTTTAAAGAAATTAGCATGGGGGTAAGCGGGATTAAGCACTTTTAAGCAGCAGTGAGAGGCTTTAAGCCTGACTGCGTGGGAGTAAGCAATGCCTACACAGGTTAAGCAATTTAAAAGTTAACTGAATATAAGAAACTGTAACCAGAAGTTAGCAGTGCTTATCTCCATGCAAACCCATGCAAACCCACTTACACCTGTTTTAAAGTGCCTTAATCACACTGTATCCAACAGCCCATGTTCTGCCCAGCAACAAAATAAACAGCATCTGCAAGGCTCAAACCCATGACCCTGCACACCATAGACAAAGTGATTTACCATGAAGCCATGACAGATGTGCATAAATCTGATGTTTTCAGAAACATATCATCCAGCACAGTCATTCTACAGTACAGAGAATGTAACCAACATCTAGATGTATGTGTGTGTATAAATATATAAATATCTAAACAGATACAACATATCTATATATATATATATATATATATATATATATATATATATATATATATATATATTTAGAAATACATACATATATATAAATATATATGAACATATATACATGTTATGCCTACATCGACACATATATATATGTCTACACCTATATGTCGACATATGCACAGCAAGGTATATATATGTACGCAGGTATATAGCTATGTAGGTCAATACGGACATAGTCATGCATATGTAAACTGATATATATATATATATATATATATATATATATATATATATATATATATATATATATATATATATAGGTATATGTGGCTATACATCTGTAGATAGCAATGGTAAATTAACAAAAACAAATATGTCCGCATGCACCATTAATGAGGTTGAGAGGCCCCAAACAATATATGTCTTGTACGAATAGGCATACCCCCAGCCAAACCCGTCCACCCTGCAATACACTACCAAGTGTTGCAGATCCCATAACCAGGATCTGACATGACATGGGCACAAGATGTTAACAATACTACATCCCACATGTATGATGTCAGGCTGGTATTGGTAACATATCATGCAGTACAGTCTGGCTCCCATAGGAAATGTAAAATGTGGAAGCTATCAACATCCCCAAGATACATATACACAGAAACATATATGCAAATACAGATATACATAAATATATATATATATATATATATATATATATATATATATATATATATATATATATATATATATATAGAGAGAGAGAGAGAGATACATGTGACTACACATTCACACTCAGAGATATGTACAGTAAGATACATATGTAGGAGGTGCACAAAATATGGAACAGCCACCATGCCTACAATTCACACCTGAAGAACTGGACACTGTATAGGCCACCAATATGAATGACAATCATTGCGTGCAACATATACACACAGAGAGGTCATAGGAAAAAACACAACACACAGGTTTGCAGGAATAGAAAACCTTTATTTGTGTACTATTACAGTTCTGTATACTATTGCTACTGTAATTTGGATTGCCTTCACAGACATGGTGCGTGTGGGGAGTCACATCTACTTTCCACATGTGTGCCATTGGCTACTGACAGACATCCTAAGGACATTATAGTAAAGTACCGCTGCTAGCACGTACTGCTCCTGTCGACTGCAGCAGAGATATTGTCCAATATGTGTGGACATTCTGACACACTCTGTACAGTCCAGAGGTATACACAGAACCCCTTAGTGCAAAACATGTGCGACCATGCCTGACAACATGGTTGTTAACAGCCATGTAGATGGGTATAACATATAACAACTGGTATACATATGCCACCATAGGTTATACATTCACTCACACCTGTCTGGCCAGACACGTACTACCCACTGGTACAGGGGTGCCAAGGCCACATACTACCCAGTATATATTGACATACAACTATACAGCATCTCACTGCTCTGTCTGACATACAGGACTGTTAAGGGAGGCCCAGTGGCAGTACATCTGGCAAGAATCTGCACATGGCATCTCACTGGGTAAGTACACTAAGCTACTAGGCATGTAACAATGCACTGTGTAGGCTACAGGCAGACTGGCTTAGCACTGGCCTACATCTCCTATGGGGGAATGCACATGTACCTGTACATATAGTGGGCTGTACAGGCATGTCACAGCACAGGGTAAGATACACCTGTGTGCAAGTGCATAACCAAAACCAATGAGAACAGAGCCAGAGCCACATATGGCAAGCTAGCATAATATTGCAATATATGGACTATTTGTTCAACACCATCCTCATATGTGCCACTCACACACTACCCCTACATATACTGGGCCTCTACACAGTTTGGTCTGATGGCTGACTGTGGTATGGGACGTGTGTATGTATATCCCTACAAACATGTAAGCCAATACGGTAACATACAGTGGAGCAGCATGTAACATCAGATAGGACGGGACCTAGGATGATGACAACTACCACAGTCTGTACACAGGCCAAGGTGCATATTAACAATATACACACTGTTGACATTCACCATAAGTACACAGACCTCAGTACTATACAAACAACCCCAGTGTGTCCAGGTTATGTCATAAAATATAACCCCTACTCTACATAACATGTGTAGCAGTCTGATATCTCACTGGCTTGTTATCAGATATGATGACACTAATTATGGAGTACAGCACATATGCACCTCTTCATGCATGACATATGTGCAAAGGTTGACATAGTTGGGGCTGGAAGCATGTACAAAGGGCTAATAATGACATGTTGCTGTAATAACTCATACATTTACTGTTGTAACAGGGTTTGTTGCAACATATGTCCTATGAGGGATATGAAGTCAGTAACTGTCATGGCTTTCACCATCTACAGACTGCAATCCTCACACTACCTTCTGCAGTCCAGAGATAGATGCTCTGTGGGTAACACATGAAACCAAAGGCACAACACACTGCCCAGTCTGCAGATGACCCTGCAGATGGGAATTCCTCATAAACATAGAACTGACATGTCAGGTATTGAGACATGTAGGACAGCCATATCCACACATGCACACACACACACACACACACACACACACACACACACACACACACACACACACACACACACACACACACACACACACACTGTTAAACCAACATTACTCCAAATGCAGTATAGCAGCACTTACAGTCTGTAGTCAGGTCAGGCACATCCCCCTCCTGTGTGTTGCCCTGTTTCCACAGTGTATGTTGTTAGAGGTAACTCCCCAATCCAAATAAAAGATCAAGTTCCTACTCACAGTGAATGAAAGGAGCCAACACCAACATGATGTTCCTAGATATTGGAGTGTGTTTCCATGCAATTGGCTATGGGAATGTTACCTCAGCTGTTCCACATGCAATCAGCTAGGGGAGGCCTGAAATTCATGCAGAGGCCATCAGCTGATCAGGAGCATCACTTAAAATACACATGCTCCTGCCTAAGCAAAGCAGGTGTAGGTCTTCACATCCACCAGGGAGCGAGTGGGAGAGGCAGACAGAGGCAAAGACAAATCAGGGAGGGGTGGGAGAGTAAAACTGAAGCATGTTTGTGTCACACACCTACCAGCACAGGGTATCAAACCCCTGATGACTATGGAGTACTATCACAGTTCTATGCAGTTAGTGGATGCACCACATGGCTTAGCTGTTGTGGAACCCTCAGAACATATATGTGATGGTGAGTGACATCTGCAACTGGGATATGGTAGCTTTAGGGTAGGTGATGTACACATGCCTGTCTGCATGAACAGGTGCCACCATCAAAACAGCCACATTCTCACAGGGATGCACACACATTGACACACTTGGCAGGGCCAAGATTAAAACTCATCAGTAGTGGGATTGCCATAACACATCACTGTGCAAGTATCACATGCACCACATGAGTAATAGGGAGGTTGTATGGGCAAAGGGTATGGAGAGGTGTCTGACATTAGACACTATGCTTCAGCATGTCAATGGGGATTGTAGTGAGTGTATTTGTGAGCATACGCACAATACAACACACACTCACAGGGTGCCAGTACTGACATGCATGGGTGCATGTCTGCACGGGTGTGTGGTGGTCGACTGTGCCAGATGACTATACAAGACTAAGCAATGGGTATATCTTGGCATCAGGCCACATGACGATAGTCTGCATTGTGGCTCAGGGTGGTGGTTTCTGCATTTGCCCACACAGGTGGGTATTGTATCCCCCATCGAGACACCTCAATGACTATTGTGTGTGGCCAATGCTGTGCATCACTTGCCATGTATGTATTCCTTAGTCCATGACATGGACAGTGTCTGGGATTTGCACACCTCCCACATGCATGTACAGTGATATGTGGAACTGTACCTAGGGTGTCTGGCCCATGTTGTGAACACAGATTATCATCAGATGTGGCAGTCTTGCCCACCTGTGGCAGGAACTGGTAATGGGCAGCAGGTTTACACTGCACCTACACTGATAGCATGCTAATGGCAGTCCCTGGTGTCAGTGGCATCTGTCCATACAGGGCATGTTGTCAGGCACAGTATGTCCTTTTTGTGTCACATGTGATGGCACCACAGGTGTTGCAGGTGTCCATTGGGGAACATGGGGAGGGTGCACTGTCTGCATGTACATGCATATTGGACAGATGGACAGGGTGCCATGCCCTCTGTAGCCCACTGATATCACTACATAGTTACTAGTGGCCAGTATGCAGTGTACTACCCAAATATTGGCTGTTACCTAGGCATGTGTGTGTAGGAGATATGGGTTGAGAGTGTGCTCTGGGTAATACCGGGGTTGCTAACTGTGATTGCCTGGCCTTGATGTCACATGCATTGGTAAGGCTTTGAACCCCAGCCTCCCAGCTATTTCATGTCTGTTATCCCTGTATGGTGTAAATTGCAATACATAGTAGGGCTACCATATAAGAATTATGCAAAAGCCACTCCATATTGACCACAGGTGTCACACACTCACAACCACCTCCACACAGGATACAAGTTACTAACACACACCTGTCATGTCTGAGAGTAGAACCCATACCTAACTAGTTTATTACACTACACAGTCATATTATGTGCCATGGAGATTACTGGAGTACGCCTTCCCCAAAGGTGTATATCACATTGGATGACATCAGCAGGATAGCCAAAGTAGGACATTCTAATTGTAGTGAGTGTGATTAGCCTAAAATGCATTGCTCTCTACACAGACAGTGACACACACACAAAACATCCACAACCGGTGTATAGGTATAGAACCCCTAACAGGGGTCTATATCACACTACAGCATGGAGCTGTTTTAGGACACACCACAGGGATCACTGGAGAATTCATTTCCCAAAGGTGTAGTTCACTATGAATGACATCAGCAGGATTGCCAAAGTTGGATATTCGAATTGTAGTGAGTGTGACTAGCCTATAATGCATTGTATCATACACATACATTGAAACACACACAAAACATACAGAGCTGCCATGAGTGGGGATGGAACCCTACCATAGTTCTAAATCACACTACAGCAGTATGCAGTTATGGCACATGCTATGGAGATTACTGGGCTACAACCTTCCCAGATGTGTATTTCTATGTGGATGACATCAGCAGTCTTGCCAAAGTTGAGTATATGTATTGTAGGGACTGTGAGTACCCTAAAAAGCATTGTTCTCTACACAGACAGACATGCACACTAGCCATATCTGGGATTAAAACACCTACCTCACTACTTTATTACACTACAGCAGTACGCAGTTACATGCTGCGCTATGGAGATTACTGGGCTACAATCTTCCCAGAGGTGTATTTCTAGGTGGATGACATCAGCAGCCTTGCCAAAGTTGAGTATATGTATTGTAGGGAGTGTGAGTACCCTAAAAAGCATTGTTCTCTACACAGACAGACACACACACTTGTCATGTCTGGGATTAGAACAACTACCTAACTACTTTACCACACTACAGCAGTTGCACAGTTATGGGACGCCCCACGAAGATTACTGGGCTACAACTGTCCCAAAGTTGCATTTCACATAGGATGACCTCAGCAGGCTTGTCATAGTAGGGCTACAGGGAGGGTAGTGTGTGTGCATGGGCCATAACCCATTCATCTAGGGGTTGACACACCACATGCAGGCACACACAGGGTCATATTTCAAGGGTATGTGTATACAGCTGCTAGATGACTACTTCCTTGTACAGTCATGTTGCACAGCTGGCACATGCACTACATAGTCTGTCATGCTGACAGATACTGGTGGCTAGTATCTGCAGTGAGTGACATATGTACCTCATGTGTTTGGGGACCTTTGGCTGTGTGCTGGGTGGGGCAGGTCTGGATGGCTCCTTGTCACAGTCACCCTCTTCGACACATCTATGTCCATCTACCTTTGGCTTATTATAGTGTGTTGTCCTTACATATATGTCTGTATTCCTATCCACTGTGTATGCAAAGCATGAGTGGTGCATACTGAGTGTCTGCACTAGCAACTGCAACTGCCATATATGTCTGGTTCACTGATGTTTGCAGACATGGCCTTCATGTGTTTGTGTGCGAGCATGCCCAGTATGACCTTTCAGTATTTTGTTTACTGACATTGCCTTCATTTCTCTAAGTGTGTGAGCATGCCCAGTATGGCCATCTGTATTGCATGTGTGGATCGAGTCCAGGTAGTTTGTACTGCAGTGCTGATATTTGTGTTGTACATTGACAGGTAGCATGCTGTCTCTGCAGGCTATCCATCAATCATTTTGCATTGACTGTTACTACATTTCTGCATAGCAAGGGGGCACACCTGACTGTTTCTACACAGGATGGGGGGGCACAGCTTACTGGTACTTTATTTCTACATAGGATTGGGGGGCACACCTACTATTTCTACATTTCTACACAGGATTGAGGGGGCACACCTAACTGTTACTATATTTCTACGTAGGATGGGGGTCACACCTGACTATTTCTACAGGTCTACACAGGATTTTGGGGGGCACACCTGACTGTTATTATATTTCTACATAGGATGGAGGCACACCCGACACTTGTACACATTTGCTAGGACTGTACTGGTATGTTGGGTACTTCATTTCAGTCTGTAGTCTTACCTATCATGCTGGATAGAGGCATACCAGTGTACTACAGATCTTAGCTTTTAATTACCTACATGTTGATTTCTCACATCCTACCCTTCAGAACTGACATCCCACTGCCTGACCTGCTGTAGTCTGTCTGTGTAGGCCTGGGGGGAGGTTACCCATAGGTCTCATTTAGAGGCCATAGCACAACCTTTGTTTGTGTTTGTCTACACCTGTCCTGCTGGCTGTGACTGTTGTTGGTTATGTGACCCCCCCCCCCCGATTGGCACGTGTGAGTCACTTGCCTTGTGGGTGTCCCAGTATTGAGGGTGGTTCTGCAGTGCTGCTTATATCGGATGCACATAGTACACTCCCTACACATGGTTAGGCACAGGTAGTGCAATGTTTGGCATCCCTTTTACTGTATGTGAGAGTCAGAGAGAGGTGTAATTCCCTGAGTCCCTCCTGTGTCAGTGTATGTGCTATGTATTGCCTCTTTGCCAAGGCCAGGGTGTACTGGGCGTGCCTTCTTCTGCTTACTTGGGCAGGCTCAGGTTGTTCCTCCTCCGAGTCACTCTGTGCCTGTGCAGGCCTTGGCAATGGTGGGGGGCTGTGTGGCCCTGCCCCATGCTGTTCCTGCTGCAGCTGTTTCCGCAGGATAATATTGTGTAGCATGGAACATACAAGGACAATTTGGGTACATGTAGCTGGTGAGTACTGCAAGGCTCCACTAGATGTGTCCAGGCACCGGAACCATGACTTGAGCATCTCAAACACATGATCTCCTATAATACTGGTCTGTGAGTGTGCCTCATTATGGAGTTCTTGTTCGGGTGTGTGTACATTTCTGATGGATGTCATCAGCCATGGCTCCAGTGTGTATCCAGCATCCCCCACTAGGCGACCATGAGGGATGTCCCCTTTGGCAAATCTCTGGTACAGCTGCATCAGCCAGCACACATTCATTATTATGTCCTGGGCAACACACATGACCTGGCAGTTGATGGAGGGGAACCCCTTGCAGTTGATGTGGACCCTACCACGCTCACCAGGTGGTGCTTTGATGTGTATGTGCGTGAAGTCTATGGCACCCACTACCTCTGGGTATTCTGCTATTTGGTGGAACAGTTGCATACTGCTGGCAAATGCCTCATGGGTGTTGGGGAAATATATGTGCTCACCGACATTTGCAGACATGACATCCAGGAATTGGTGGAGTACCCTGGATGCTGATGCCTGTGAAATCCCCATCATATCCCCAGTTGGCCTTTGTAACTTACCTGTAGCTAGTATTCTTAGGCCTACACATACCTTGGTATCCACTGGGATGGGTTCCCCTCTGTTAGTTCTGTGTATGAGGTATAGCCGGCACAGCTCAACAATTTGCTGTAGGAGGTCCCTATCCACCCTATAGCACTCCACTATCTCCAGCTCATGTAGCCCTTGATAGGTTACCCTGGTCTGTATACTCTTCTCTGTCTCCTCACTGTGGGTTGGTTGACAGAATTCACATCCTCACCACCCTCAGCCTCTTACACAAGTTGTATGATAGCTTTGCAGCCCCTATCATTTTCTGCTGTGAGTGTTAAAAGTTCCCCGCTTGTTTACACCGGTGGTGTAGAATGTGGGAAAAACCAGAGGGGAAGGTGTTTGCTTAGTTTATAGTGGTGTTCTGAGCTGTGCTGGTCTGCTGCCTGGGTAATAGACTGGTTCTGATACATTTCACCTGCCAGCTAAGCTAATTCTCCTTGATTACCTTCCTACTGCTGTTTTTCCTTCCCATTGTATTGCTGTTTAAGCCAGTGTGCACGCCACAAAAACAGAGTGCTCAAATGTGCACACTACTGCTATTTCCTGGTTTAACTTCTTTTTTCTTCCTGGAAAACCGGGTGCGTGGCGCACACACCCGCTTAGGCTTTGTAAAGAGTGCTAGGCAGGTTTAGACACACCCACTAGCTTAGCTTTGCTAAGCTAAGAGCAAACCCGAGCCACAGGGCTCCAATATGTTTACAGCATGCCTGACACACACCCCCATGATGTCACCTAACTTCTGGACTTGCACCAAGCTATTCCTGCTCTTACACTGGTGGGACCTGACTCACATGCTGGGGAAAACTGGGATTCACTATCATTCCCCTCATTTGCATAGTATTGCCTGCTGATGCATAGTTACATGTCTCACACTGAGCCTCCTCCCTTAGCAACCACTACTCACTGGCCATGTTGGATACTAACCCAGAAAGATGAGAGGTATTTCTTTAAACTGCTATCTTTTATTCATTATAATTTGCAAACAAACAATTGGTAATACCAAGAAGTCATTTCTAAAAGAGGAGTCAGCCAAGTGGCACAAAAAACTAAAAGCAAGTCATAATGAGGTAAAAAAATGGGTGCATGTCTATGGGGAAATCCATTAAAGTAACCACACAGTTTGAAAACCAAACTAATAACACAATGACAAACAAAAAAGAGGTGGACTCCTTAATACTTTAGGAGGCACAAATAAAAGTGTCTAGTGTATATCTATTAGTTCAGTATGATGAAGCTACACAGATAGCTTTATGGGAAGAATATGAACATGCAGCTAGGAGTAATTAACTTCAACTCCAGTAACAAAAAAAAAATACTTGTACACGGAAAAAAGTTAGTTATAAAGGGAATTTAGATAAAAGGGAAATGCAACTCATCTATGTAAACCAGTAGACACCTGAATGGGGGAAATGCAATGTTAATAAGTACAAAAATGTACCCAGGTTGGAATGGGTGTGAGTGTCCACTGCTGGCTTGCCACTCCTGAGGGGGTGACAATAGCTTACCACATGGGTGACACCAAGTTGGAGTACTAGGTGTCTAACCCATTGGATTTAACTCTCTTGAGCCTCTGTTGCCATATGCAAGTAATGTTGTGTGTCATGGGGAGTTCAGCAAGTAAATGTACACTTCTCTTTGTAAGGCAGCTAATAGTAGAGCTCAGAGGAGCTGTCACAGGGGGGAGGGAGTCATGCCTGGGAAGAGAGTAGGCTGCCCCACAGAACAAGCACACACAGCCTGATTCCTACCACCTGAATCTCTCTGTAAGTGGATATGCTCAGTGGTGATTACTGGGCAGAAACAAATAAGCTGAATGTCTCTTGCCTGACATTTAATGCCCAGCTCCTTGACTGCAGAATACATGGAAAGATTGGGTGCAGGTAGTGAAACCATCAGGTTTTGTACTTTATGGATATAAACAAAAATATATGCTAAAAAACAACTGTGTTAATAAAAAACTTATACCAGGTATAAACTGTTTATAAAGGTAAATGAGAATAAAGAAAAACAAAGATAATCTAAGTAATCAGTAATCCACTAAAGAGACAATACTTGAAAAAGGCATGCTGACAACTCTTGAAAGGCACACTATAGATACTGACAAAGAAACCAAGTGTGGTAGGTCAACCAAAAAAAGATAACTAAAAGAAAAGCAGACTGCAAATAGAATCTGTTAGGAATAGCAGATAGGAAATTACTTTTGAAGACATAAATGCCACATGTCACATAATAAGTACTCATACCAGTACCAAGCTGTAACTGTACTAAAAAATGGAGAAAGGAGATCCAGTTGTAAATATACTGGCTAACATTAAGAATAAAATGTATGTGTGTATTTAGCAACAATATATAAAGGAAATTGAAAATAGAGAAGTTAAGTGTGAAATTTTATGTTTCGATCACGAATAATACTAATGATTGGTGAATGGAGCATAATAACTGAGAAAGATTATATAAATTGTGGACCCAGAGAAAATGCGAATACGCAAGGAGTAAATTTTTTCAAAAAAGCCTGTTAAAACTATTATGGGCTAGAAGATGTGCAGCAAGCAATTTACATATTATTCTTACAAGTATGGAATGTCAGCTAGGTTAGACAGAACGTATGGAACTATTGAACAATGGCATATGGTATTTGGTATAGAAATTTCAGACACATCCAATAACAGTTTCTTACCACACAGCAATTATTTTAACAATTCAATCTCCACACAGGGGACCATTTCTTAGACACTGGGGGTTCCCTAGTTTCTGGATTAAAAAGATAGGAATACATAAGTCATTTGTTAAAACCTTTCCAAATAACTTGCTTATTGAAATGGATACTACTTGGAAAATATTGAGAGCTCATGTTGACTTACCAAAGCTAGTACAAAGCACTCTCAATTTGAAAATATATTTAGTATAAGCAACATCAAACTTCTCTTCCATTGAAACTCACATTTATTTTCATTTTTATTGAGAATGCATCTGGTAACCCATTAAACCACAAGAAAAATGATGGAGTCCTGGTCATATGGTGCAGGAATTCAAAACACAAATGTGGTTATTCGCTAACATCATGGAATAGCCCACTGCATGCATGACCCTTTTCAAGGGCAGCCTGGAAGTACTGTCTGATGAACTGACTTTGTCAGAGTCCCACAGTATATTAAAGAAGGTAGCAGGAATCAAACACTGCACTATAAGAAACAATTCATTAACAACTCAAAGCCTTGCTCATCTTTACCATGTACTAGACAAATTGCTGCAATGCAACACACTGCATTTCACATCCATTTGCCTGCAAAAAAAACTAAATTAAAATGTATTCATAGTTAAAATATTAATATTAAACTAGTAGACATCATACTTATTCACAGCCAGATAATAAACGTCCTGTCAACAGTAAAAAAAAAAAAATGAAACCAAGTATTATACCCAAAGAACATGACTCATGTTGATGCTTCTGTTCAGTACAATCAATTCCTTTTTGTATTCTGTAACTACTGAAGGATGCAGGCACCAAATATTTTTACACACACACCCAGCCATCACCTGCAACTAACTGCATGACAGTACACCTCAAGTATCTGCCTGAGATCAAGTGAATGAATAAATTCATAAATAATGGCCTAGAACTCAACTTCTTAGCCTAAAAATCAGAGACAATGTAGGAACAGATTTTAAATATTTATCTTACATACGTAGAAAGCTATACATTCTTAGGTAGTTACTAGGCATTTAATCCAGGAGACCATTAAGAAGCCTATCCCATATTCCCAATTGCCCTTTTTGGTTAAATGACCTGCTCAAGGTCACATAGTAGGCAAATGAAGGTAGAAAGACTCAAACCCTATACCTGCAGAACAAGAAGCAACCTATCAACAACTTGCAGTTTTAGTCCTTTGCTGTAACTGACATATATCAGCTTCATGCTAGAATAACAACCACTGTATTAGCAAGCATTTTCTGAAGGTTATAAAGTAAAATTCACATCCCTGTCAGTATTTAGTCACCGCAGTTCATAACAATTTACCAGAAAACTGCACATTTTACAAAGAAGAGATAAAAATAACACCTCTTTGTTTACGAATTCCAAACAAAGGAAAAAAATCCCCCAGATTCTGCAAGCCTTGCATGGCATGCAGGATTAGTGCAGAAGCTGTAGCAGGCAATATGTCTGCAGTGCGATCCAGGAATAATCTTGTAGCGGTGTGCACGAGTGCTCCTGATCTAGTCCAGCACAGACTCAGCCCCTGTATGCAAATTGCCCCATTTGCAGGAGGAATCCATGCGAGTGAGGTGAATTTGCAATCCAGGAAGCTGGAAACTGGCCATGCAGGACTAGTGCAATCTGCAGAAATGCACTTTTCTGCAAATTCCAAAATGGAGCCATGACAGCTCCAAATAAAGGGTGCATATCATTCAGGAAGCATGCTAATGGCCAAGCATAAGGCCATTGACATTGAAAACAGTTTAGAAAATAAAAAAAAATCAACCTTTATTTCTTTTTAGCCAATCTCAGCCATTTAAGAGTAGGACAGTGGTGCGCAAATGGGATCAGGGGGAAATAAGAAAATAAACCTAAAATAAGCATTCTAACTAAAATCACTATTCTGCCGTTAAAATGAATGGCAGGCAGAAGACAACATGGAGAGTGAGTAGTGGTTGCTAAGGGGGGAGGCTCAGTGTGAGACATGTAACTATGCATTAGCAGGCAATCCTATGAAAATGAGGGGAATGATAGTGAATCCTAGATTGCCCCAGCAAAGAAGGGACTGCAATGGGAGCTGCGTATGCTCACGTATATGCAGTGCTATTTTTGGATTATTTTGAGAAAACAAAATTGTATAATATGCCATTTTATAAGAACAAGGTGGTATTTTTTAAGAGATATATTGATGATCTCATATTTATTTGGAGTGGAGATATGGAAGAGTTTGGAAACTTCATTAACATGTTGCAGGATAATCATTTTGGCTTAGAATTCACATATAGGACAAGCAAATAGGCAATACATTATTTGGACTTGGAGTTCTTTGTTGATGGCAATTTTAGGGTAGCACATAGACCTTATATTAAGGAAATGGCTGTGAACAATTTTTTGACAGCAGGCAATATGCACCCCACCCCATCTTTTGTGTCTTTGCCATATGGTGGGTTTTTGAGGATAGCAAACAATACATCAGACAAGGATGAACTGTTGAATGAGTTCAGCAGAGTAAGAAATAGATTACATGTAAGAGACTATCAGGAAGATGTCCTAATGGCTGCAGAAATCAAAGCCAGGAGAACACTAGGCCTAACATGGAGCACTAGGGAGGGAGTGAAATGTATTAGATGGCATCAGGCCAATCCGAATAAGATGGATGTGCAAAATCCTCTTTTCTTTGTCACTAAATATTCTCCCTTTTCGGACAAACTAAAGGAGTTAGTGTGCAGATATTGGCCAATAGTCTTGAATGATGAAAGGTATGGAGACATTTTCCAGGAAAGGACAGTGTTTTCTTATGGAAGATTCAGTAATCCAAAAGAGCTGTTATCATATGGTAAAGTGTTTAATGCAGAAAATATCAGGGGAAGTTTTCTGTGCAGAAATTGTATAGTCTGTGAGAAAATTAAAAACGTGGATGGGGTTAACATTAATGGCAAGGTCTATAAAGCCAGTGAAGTATATACATGTGAATCTAGTGGAATTGTCTATATCATAGACTGTGGGTACCTGCAGATAAAATGGTATATTGGACAGACTAAAAAGAGCTGTCAAGAAAAGAATCATGGAGCATCTGAGTGATATAAGAAGGAATAGGATGGAAAATCTGGTAGCTACACATTTTATTCAGGTACATAGTAGCTCAGTAGAAACTTTCTTTTTCAGTGTGTTGGCAAAACCAAAATCTCATGACAGGCAGGTGGACACTAGTAAGTTGTTAATGTTGGAGTCCAAGTATATAATAAACTTTAGGACATTATATCCTGGAGGTTTAAATATGGAATTAGACACCAATGTTTACAATAAGTAAACTGATATTGTCAGTTGTATGGTTGAAAATCTAACATTTTATTAATGGAAATAGAATTATATTGCTGTAGTCTCATTTTAATATCAGAAATAGGTGGGATTCATCTCAGTTTTGTTTGTTTGTCTTTCGGCTTTTTCCCAGTAAGGGGTCACCACAGCGGAACTCTGGTCTGCTAATGATTGGCAGTAGATTTTTTACGAAATGCCGAAGTGCCAGCTCGACGCCCAACCTTCAACGAAGGCACACCCATTTACACACCATGTCTTTTGAATGCTACCCAACCGCGGGGAGGACATGCAGACTCCACACAGAAGGCACTCCCAAGCCAAGCTGAGAATTGAACGGGAGAACCTCTTGCTGTGAGGTAACAATGCTACCTCTGTACCACTGCGACAGCAACAGGTGGGATTCATCTCAGTAATTTTAAAATTATGTATAAAATATGTTATGCATAGTTAATACATGGGCAATGTAAAATGTGTGATAGGCACTTTAAATTATTGATTGGACATTGAAAGATGGTTAATTGAATGAATTAAGTATGATGTATATAAGAAAGCTGCTTGATGTAAAAATGTATTCTTTGAAGGCGTAAGCTGAGGTACCAAATACATCAGTAAAACTTTTTCTATCCTGATGTTTTGTGTGTTTTGTGAATCCCAGATTTTACCAGCATGCTAGTCAGCTCCCAACAGTGTAAGAGCAGGAATAGCTTGGTGCAAGCCTAGGAGTTAGCTGACATCATAGGGGGTGTGTTAGGCATACTGTAAGTGGATTGGAGCTCTGCGGCTCAGGTTTGTTCCTAGTTAGCACAGCTAGGCAAGGGGGTGTGTCTGAGTCACATTGCCTAAGTGGCATGCACCAGGTTTTAAAGAAAAAAAAAAGGTAAAGCAGGAAATAGTAGCTCTGTGCACAATTGAGCACTGTGTTTGTGTGGCGCTTCCCTGGGCTTAAACAGGAAGGCAATGGGAAGGGAAAACAGTAGAAGGAAATTAATCAAGGAGAATTAGCATAGCTGGCAGGTGAAATTAATCCGAATCAGCCAATTACACAGGCAGCAGACCAGCCTAGCCTAGAGCACTACTATAAACTATGCAAACACCTTCCCCTCTGTCTTTTCAAATACTTTACACCACTGGTGTATACAAGCGGGGAACTTTTAACAAACAACAAACAAACCTACAAAATGATAGGGGCTGCAGCAGGCATCATACAACATGTGCAAGAGGCTGAGGGTGGTGAGGATATGAATGTTGCCAATCAACCCGCAGTGAGAAGACAGAGAAGAGTGTACAGACCCAGGGTAACCTACCAGGGGCTACATGAGCTGGAGATAGTAGAGAACTATAGGGTGGACATGGACCTCCTATAGCAAATTATTGAGCTGTGCTAGCCACGCCTGACACACTGAGCTGACCGAGGGGAACCCATCCCAGTGGATACCAAGGTATGTGTAGGCCTAGGAATACTAGCCACAGGTACTTCCCAAAGCTCAACTGGGGAGATCATGGGGATCTCACAGGCATCAGCATCCAGAGTATTCCACCAGTTCCTGGATGCCATGTCAGCACATGCCAGTGAGCACGTATATTTCCTCAACACCCGTGAGGTGTTGGCCAGCAATATGCATCTCTTCCACCAAATAGCAGAATACCCTGCGGTAGTTGGTACTATAGACTGCATGCACATATGCATCAAAGCACCACCCAGTGATCAGGGTAGGGCCTCCATCAACTGGAGGGGACTCCCCTCCATCAACTGACAGGTTATGTGCAATGCCCAGGGCATTATAATGAATGTGTGTGCTGGCTGCCGTGGAATCTATCACAATGCCCACATCTGGCATAAGACGCAGCTGCACTAGATATTTGCCAATGGGGACACCCCCTACAGTCACCTAGTGGGGGATTCTGGTTACACACTAGAGCCATGGCTGATGACACCCTTCAGAAATGCACACACACCTGAACAAGAATGCCATAATGAGGTACATGCACAGACCAGACATAATAGAGCATGTGTTTGGGATGCTCATGTCATGGTTCTGGTGCCTGGACACATTCGGTGGTGCCTTGCAGTACTCACCAGTTACATGTACTCAAATTGTTATGGTATGTGCCATGCTACACAATATGATCCTGTGGAAACAGCTGCAGCAGGAACAGCACAGGGCAGGGTCATGCATTCCCCCACAAATGCCAAGGCCTGCACAGGCACAGAGTGACTCGGAGGAGGAACAACCTGAGCCTGCCCCAGTAGGCAGATGGAGGCATGCCCAGTATGCCCTGTCTTTGGCAAAGAGACAACGTATATCACATACACTGACACAGTAGGGACCCAGTGAATGACACCTCTCTCTGACTCACACATACAGTAAAAGTGATGCCAAACTTGATACTACCTGTGCTCAACCATATATAGGGAGTTTACTATGTTCATCCAACATAGGCAGCCCACCAGCACCATCCTTAATACTGGCACACCCACAAGGTAAGTCAATAAACCTACCAATTGCTAAATGGAGTAGAATGTGTCATTACCTGTATCTATGGTATGGATGTGAGCATGCAAGGGAATTGAGTGGCTGAATGTTATGGCAGCAGATAGTAGACACCCATAGTGACACCATGAGATCTGTAACACATACTGGAGTCACCATAGTAGCCAGTACTACACAGGGTGACAAAACCCACTGCAGGAAATGTGCTGGGCATCATGTGTGTCCATATGACTCACAGATGCCAGTCAAGGAGGTTCACATACCCAACAACAGTCTCAGCCAGCAGGATAGGTGTAGACAAACACAAACAGAGCTTGTACTATGGCCTCTGAATAATGCCTATGGGTAACTCCCCCACCAGGCCTACACAGACAGACTAGAGCAGGTCAGGCAGTGGGATGTTAGTTCTGGAGGGTAGGAAGGCATATATTAATATGTAGGGCAACCAAAGCTAAGACCTGTAGTACACTGATATGCCTCTAGTTAGTATGATAGGTTAGAATACAGAATGAAACGGAGTACCTGACATACCAGTACAGTCATAGAAAATGTGTGCAAGTGCCAGGTGTGCCTCCCCCATCCTATGTAGACATTTAGAAACAGTAAGGTGTGCCCCCTCAATCATGTATAGAAATGTAGAAACAGTCTGGTGCCCCCCCCCAATCCTGTGTAGAAATGTAGTAACAGGCAGGTGTGTCCCCCCACAACCCTATGTAGAAATGTAGTGACAGTCAGGTGTGCCCCCCATTCCCATGCTGACATGTAGACATGGTCAGGTGTGCCCCTACCCCCAATCCAGCATAGAAATGTAGTAACAGTCAGGTGTGCCCCCCAATCCAGTCTAGAAATGTAGAACCAGTCAGGTGTGTCCCCCCACAATCCTATGTAGAAATCTAGTAACAGTCAGGTTTTTCCCCCCACTCCTATGTAGACATGTGGAAACAGACAGGTCTGCCCCTACTCCCAATCCAGTGTAGAAATCTAGTGACACTCAGGTGTGCCCCCCCAATCATGTGTAGAAATGTAGTAACATGTATGAGTAGGTATAATACAAGTGGAGCACAGATTCCCAGAGGTGGCCAAGTTAGCAGAATAGGTCATGGCATTTGCACAATATGCAGGTCTGTGTGTGTTAGGATGGTGTCTGTTTCATAATGTGTGAGAGTGGTCAGTATGTATGCATGTTGAGGTAAGACCTGGTGGCCATTGCCCACTACTGCTGATGACAGGGACAAGCCCTCACAACTGCAGTGCCAAAGACAATCCCCATCAGTATAACACATGCTAGAAGAAAGCCATTGTAAATGTATGGTGGTAATATGTGTCACCATCTGAAAGACTGTCATGATATGGTTGTTGGGCTAGATATACAAGCAGTATACAAGGGAAAGTACCCCAGACATACAGTATATATTGAGTCACTGTGAAATGGAGACACCCTTGGATTTGTACATATAGGTATGCGTCACAGTAACTGGACCTGTAGTAGGGGATACTGGTGATGTCTGCCTGAACACCTGCAGATAACAAAGGAGGTAGGACTGATGTATTGGGAATCAGCTGATGTACCCGCACATGCCAGCATAACTGGAAAGCCCCATGCATATCTGTGTGCAGATGTAAGTAGTGTCCATAGCACACATGTACCCAGCCACACAAACACCACCCACAGGCACATCTCTCGTAATATCCCTGCTGTGGTGAATGGGTACAGTAAGACCCCACCTGTATATGGCAATAGCAGAAGACTGCAGCATGCAGTGCAGGTGTCTCATGCAGGTGTGTCCCTAGATGTAGGTAGCACCCTGCCAGCATCCATACCACCTGATTAAGACTGATATAAGGTATTGGTATGAACACCTATCACACATACCCTGTCACCCCAGGGGAATATACTGTATAGTGTTCTAGGACTGTAGGACTGACAGAGTGCAATGGCCTTCCACATCTGGCCTGCAGCAACACCTAATGCCCCTCAGGCTTCTGCCAAAGGCCTGTGTCTCACATGTACTGCCAATGCGTGTTATGTCATGGACACCCAAATAACAACATAACACCCTCCACACAAGCCATATGCAAGGCCATGTGGACAAACCACAGTTACATGTCCACCATGTCCCACTGCATGAACTGTGGACCAACACTAACACACACCTGTGATGAGGTAATACCCTTAGGGAAAGTATCAGAAAATGTATGCATAATGAATGGAAGAGGTTAGAATAACAGAGAGTGGTGTGGGAGCATGGGCAGCATGGAATGTGCAGGGTCCGACACTAAGCTGTGTGCACATACTATCCCTGGCTGCAAACACATAAATGGGTGGCTACACACCTGCCAGTACACCACAATAGGGTAAAGGTCCTGACCCATGGCCCCTGCCTCTGGCTAACCTATGTGAATCTGTACAGCTGTGAGAAAATGTCACAGCAAGATAAGCCCATACTGTCATGTTGATGGGTGGATAAGTATGGGATCCTCTGCCAGCACCGTACCAAGGTGCTGAACCGGATACACAAATCCAGCACCAAGTGTCTGCAGCTCCCCCTCCAAAATGGCATACCTTACCATGAATACATAGGTGCCTTCCCACAATACCAGACAGAGCTGCAGTCACCCTTGTCCCTCAAGTCATCACTGTCAGCAAGAATGTCCACCTGACAGTATATGAGGACAGAAAACATCACTGTGCATAACAGTACTCATGTCTGAATATCTCTGCTAACAGCAGTACCATGCAGCTGAAGCAGTACAGCACAGACATAGTCACCTACAGTAAACACTATCCCCTGTACAGTTTGTCCCCATATTGCCAAATGATCAACTGATACCCTGCAGAAACAGTATGCTACATGTAGGTGTACAACACAAAGGTCTGCACTGCAGTACAAACTACCTGGAATCGATTCACACATTCACTACAGAAGGGCATACTGGGCATGCTCACACACTTAAACAAATGAAGGCCATGTCTGCAAACAACAGTGGACCAGACATATCTAGCAGTTGCAGATGTTAGTGCAGGCACTCCTCAGTATGCACCACTCATGCTTTGCACACACAGTGGATAGGAATACAGGCATATATCCAAAGACAACACACTATAATAAGCCAAAAGTAGACATACAATGATGTGTGGAAGAGAGTGACTGTCACAAGGGGCCATCCATTATGAGGCCTGTCCCACCCAGCACACAGCCAAATGGCTACAACCACATGAGGTTCAGATGTCACTCACTGTAGATCTTAGCCACTGGTATCTGACAGCATTATGGGCACATGGAAGTAGTCATCTCGCAGCTGTATATGCTTACTTGCGGAATATACCTCTGTGTGTGCCCGCATGTGGTGCGTCAACCTCTAGATGAATGGGTTATGGCCCATGCACACACACGTCCCTCCGCATAGCTCTACTATTACAAGCTCGCTGAGGTCATCCACTTTGAAATACTCCCTTGTGAAAGGTGTAGGCCAGTAATCTCTGTGGCACTTCTATAACTGTTACAATAAATCACTTACTACTCAAGTTGGTTTTTCCTATTTTTTCCTTTCTTAAATTTGTTTATTAATATTAATATTTTAGCTGCTCTAAATGTTTACAGCACTATATAAGCTATTCAGCTTCTAAACAAACACTATTGTACTTGATTGTAATTTAGCCACCCATTTCTTTAAAAACTTGTAGTTGGATAGATTTCACTAATTTGAATAATTAATTGGTTAATCATAGTATTGGATGATTGATCTTAATGAATTCAATGAGTATAGAGTATTTAAATGAGTGGTCTAACCATAAGGATTAGGATCTGAAGAAGCATACATAGTGTATGTGAAAGCGCTTATCCACCTTGTTCGTTTGTGAAATAAAAGTTTTATGTTTTGGAGAAATTACGTCTACTGCTGCTTTGCCTTGGAATTATAGAAATTGACTGTTTCCGTGACTGCTCACCAGTTTTATTGTTTCCTGACTTCCTATAACTGCTTACTGCTGTAATTTGATAAACTAATTAGACAGGAGTTCTAATCCCAGATATGGCAACTGTGTGTGTATCTCTGTCTGTGTAGAGAGCAATGCTTTTTAGGCTGCTCACACTCACTGCAACTCAAATGTCCTACTTTGGCAAGGCTGCTGATGCATTACACTGTGAAATACACCTCTTGGAAAGTTGTAGCCCAGTAATCTCTAGGGTGCATCCTATAACTGTGTGCTGCTGTAGTGTAATAAACTAGTGAGTTAGGAGTTCTAATCCCAGACATGACAACTGTTTGTGTGTTTCTGTCTGTGTAGAAAGGAATGTTTTTTAGGCTAGTCACACTCACTACAATTCAAATGCCCTACTTTGGCAAGGCTGCTGATGTCATAAACTGTGAAATACATCTTTCAGAAAATTGTAGCCCAGTAATCTTTGTGGCGCGTCCTATAACTGCATACTGCTTTAGTGTAATAAAATAGTTAGGTAGGAGTTCTAATCTCCAACATGCCAACTGTGTGTGTGTGTGTGTGTGTGTGTGTGTGTGTGTGTGTGTGTGTGTGTGTGTGTGTGTGTGTCTGTGTAGAAAGCAATGTTTTTTAGGATAGTCACATTCACTACAATTCAAATGCCCTACTTTGGCAAGGCTGCTAATGTGATACACTGTGAAATAAACCTTTCATAAAGTTGTAGCTCTGTAAACCCTGTGGGGCATCCTATCAGTGCATACTGCAGTAGTGTGATAAACTAGTTAGGTAGGAATTCTAAACCCAGACATGGCAACTGTGTGTGTGTGTCTCTGTATAGGGAGCAGTGCATGTTATGCTAGTTGCACACACTTCGATTCAAATGCCCTACATTGGCAATCCTGATGATGTCATTCACTGTGAAATACACCTTTGGGGAAAGAGTACTCCAGTAATCCCCATGGTGCATCTTATAACAGCTTCATGCTGTAGTGTGATATAAAACTCTGGTAGGGGTTCTATTCCCACACATGGCAGTTGTAGATGTTTTGTGTCTGTTTCTATGTCTGTACAGGGAGCAATGCATTTTAGCCTAGCCACACTCACTACAAGTCAAATGCCCTACTTTGGTAATCCTGCTGATGTCATTCATTGTAAAATACACCTTTTGGGAAGGAATACTCCAGTAATCTCTGTGGTGTGTCCTATAACTGCATAGTGCTGTAGTGTAATAAATGAGTTATGTAAGAGTTCTAATCCCAGACATGGGAGGTGTGTGTGTGTGTGTGTGTGTGTGTGTGTGTGTGTGTGTGTGTGTGTGTGTGTTTGTAAATTGTATTCTGGCTGGAGGTGGCTGTGAGTGTGTAACAACTGGACTCAATGTGAAGTGGGTTTTGCATATTTTTATATGATGGCCCTAGTATATGTCACAATGTCCACCATACAGGCATAACAGATGTAAAATAGCCAATCCATTACCCTACATGTGACATCAAGGCCAGACAAACAAAGTTAGCAGCCCTAGTATCACCCAGAGAACACTCTGAACCCATGTCTCATACACACACACTTGCCTAGGCAACAGCCGCTGTGTTGGCAATACCCTGCATATTGCCCACTGATAGTAACCATGGTGTGATTGCAATGGGCTACAGAGGGCATGGCAGCCTGTCCATCTGTCCAATAGGCACATGCATGCCAACAGTGCACCTTCCCATGTTCCCCACTGGACACCTGCAACACCTGTGGTGCTATCAAATGTGACCCACAAAGGACATACCATGCCTGAAAAACATGCCCTGTATGGACAGATGCCACTGACAACTGGGAATGCCGGTATCATGCTATCAATCTAGGTGCAGGTTAAACATGCTGTCCGTTAACAGTTCTTACCATATGAGGCCAGGACTGGGACATCTGATGATAACAATCTGTGTACCCAACATGGACCAGACACCCCAGGTACAGTTCCACATGTTACTGTACATGCACATGGAAGGTGTGCACATCCCAGACACTGACCATGTCATGGGCTAAGGAACACATTAATGGCAAGTAATGCACAGCATTGGCCACATGCAATAATCAACCAGGTAACTGGATGGTGAATACAATACCCACCTGTGTGGGCAAATCCAGAAACTACACTCCTGAGCCACAATGCAGACCCACTGTCATGTGGGCTGATGCCAAGATATGCCCATCACCTAGCCTTGTATATTTGTCTGGCACAGTCAACCACTATACACCCGTGAAGCAATGTAGTCATACATGTCAGTGCTGGCACCCTGTGAGTGTGTGTGTGTGTTGCATGATGTGTATGATCAAATTCCTACTCACTACAACCCCTATTAGCATACTGAAGCATGCTGTCCAGTGTCAGACACCTCCACATATCCTTTCCCCATATAACCTCTGTATGACCCCTGTGGTAAATGTGATACCTGCACAGTAATTTGTTGTGGCAATCTCACTAGTGATGATTTGTATTCCTGGCCCTGCCAAGTGTGTCAATGTGTGTGCGTCCCTGTGAGAGTGTGGCTGTGTTGATACTGGCACCTGTTCATGTGGACAGGCATGTATACTACAATTACCGTATAGCTACCATATCTCTGTTGCAGATGTCACTCACCATCACATATATGTTTTGAGGGCTCATCAATATGTAATTTATGTGGTGCATCCAATAACTGCATAAAAACATGATAGCACTACATAGATGTCAGGGGTTTGATACCCTGTGCTGGAAGTTGTGTGAGACAAACATGCTTAAGTTTTACTCTCCTATCCCTCTCTGACTTTACTTTGCCTCTGTCTGCCTCTCTCACTCCCTCTCTGGTGAATGTGGAGACCTACACCTGCCTTACTTAGGCAGCAGCATGTGTATTTTAAGTGATGCTCATGATCAGCTGATGGCCTTGCATGAATTGCAGCCCTTCTCTAGCTAATTGCATGTGGAACAGCTGTGATAACATTCCCATTGTCAATTGCATGGAAACACACTCCAATATCTAGGAACATCACGTTGGTGTTGGGCCTTTTCATTCACTGCGAGCAGATACTCATTCTTTTTGGCAAACAGCATCTCAGATGGATTGGGGATTTACCTCTAACAACATACACTGTGGAAACAGGGCTACACACAGGAGGGGGATGTGCCTGACCTGACTACAGACTGTAAGTGCTGCTATACTGCATTTGGAGTAATGCTGGTTTAACAGGGTGTGTGTGGATATGGCTGTCCTACATGTTTTAATAACTGCCATGTCAGTGCTATGTTTATGAGGAAACCCCATCTGTAGGGTCATCTGCAGACTGGGCAGTGTGTGGTGCCTTTTGTTTCATTTGTTACCCACAGAGCACCCATCTGTAAACTGCAGAAGGTAGTGTGAGGATTGCAGTCTGTAGATTGTGACAGCTGTGACAGTTACTGACTTCATATCCCTCATAGGACATATGTTTCAACAAACCCTGTTACAACAGTAAATGTATATGGCTATTACAGCAACATGTCAATATTGGCCCTGTGTATGTACCTCCAACCACTACTCTGTCAACCTTTGTACATATGTCATGCAGTAAGAGGTGCATATCTGCTAAACACCATAATTAGTGACATCATATCTGATAACAAGCCAGTGAGATATCAGACTGCTACACATGTTATGTATAGTAGGGGTTATATATGATGACATAACCTGGACATTCTGTGGTTGTGTGTACAGCTCTGAGATCTATGTACATAAGGTGAATGTCGACAGTGTGTGTATTGCCAATATGTACTGTGGCCTGTGTACAGACTGTGGTAGATGTCATTGTTCCTGGTCCTGTTCTATCTGATGTTACATGCTGCTCCACTGTATGTTACCCTATCAGCTTACATGTTTGTAGGGTCATGCACACACATGCCCCTTACCACAGACAGGCATCGCACTGTGTAGTGGCCCAGTATATGTAGGGTTAGTGTGTGAGTGGGTTGAACAGATAGTCCATATACTGTAATATTACGCTAGTTTACCATATGTAGCTGTGGCTGTGTTCACATTGGCTGTGGTTATGCACTTTCACACTGATGTATCATACTCTGTGCTTTGACATGCCTGTACAGCCTGCTATATATGCAGGTACATGTGCATTCCCCATAGGAAATATAGGCCAGTGTTGAGCTAGTCTGCCTGTAGCCTGCACAGTGCTTTGTTGCATGCCTAGCAGGTTAGTGTACTTACCCAGTGGGGTGTCATGTCCAGAAACTTGCCAGATGTACTGGCCTCCCTTAATCATGTATGTCATACAGAGCAGTAGGATGCTGTACAGATGTATGTCAATATCTAGTGGGTAGTATGTGGCCATGGCATCTCTGTACCAGCAGTTATTATGTGTCAGGACAGACAGGTGTGTGTGAATGCTTAACCTATGGGGCAAATGTATACCAGTCATATCTACATGGCTGTCAACATCCACATTGTCAGGCTTGGTCCACATGTCTTGAGTGTTATCAGTACATGGCTACATCCATTTATGTTTCTAACCTCAACTCCCTGACTAAGGGTGTGTTGCAGACTATCCTGTAACACCAGCAACTTGCTTAGTGTATGACAACAGTTTTCCCATTATGGGCCTGTGTTCCAGCCTCTGTCCTCCACCTACATACCAGGCTTTGCACATATGACATTCTGTTAGGGGTTGATATGTAGTGGTCTGTGAGTATGTCATGCAGCCATTCCTGCCATCAGTCCTCTGCTGTTGTATCCCCCACACATATGGTGGGGCTGGGGCCATATATGTGTGAGCTTCACCTACACAATGCACGTGTGCCCTTATGCTCTCCAGAGGCCAGTGTATGTAACAGTTGTATATGGCCCTGTATTATTGAGTCTAGGGGAGAGGTTGTACTATAACTAACCTAGGCTGTTACAACATGTAGGGGTATCAGGGGTGAGCTGCCTTAAGGTATCTGGATGTACATTGCCATACAATTCACCTATATTTAAAAGAATTAAATACATTTGGTTAATGCAGGCCTACTGCCTCCTGCCATACAGACTGTTCTGTTTGTCAGTGTGCTTGTGATGATGTCAGCTATGCCTTGTTATGTAACAGTTACATCCCATTGTGTCAGCTGAGGTCTTTACCACCTAGGGATTGTGTACAGAGTGTAGATACAGGCTGCTGAACTATACATATGCATTACTTACTGCTGATTGTTTGGTATCCTGTGGCCCAGTCTTTCTTTGCTATTGTACTATTTGAAGGCCTTGGCCTAGACAGCAACATTTGTAAACTTTTCCAGACTACTGTATTAGTATAACTGTTTCACAGTTGCATTACTCTGTTTATATGGATGTCAGTGTCTAAACAGCTATATGACATGGTATATACAACTGTAATAGTACACAAATAAAGGTTTCCCATTTATGCAGACCTGTGTGTGGTGTTATATCCTTTGACCTCTCTGTGGATATATGTTGCAGGCAACAATTGTCATTTGTATGGGTGGCTCATACAGTGTCCGGTCGTTAAGGTATTAACTGTAGGCATAGTGGCTGTTCCATATTGTGTGCACATTCTACATATGTATCTTACTATAAATATCTCTGTGTGTGTATGTGTAGTTACATATATATCTACATATATATATATATATATATATATATATATATATATATATATATATATATATATATATATATATATATATATATATATATATGTGTGTGTATGTATATCTGTATCTGCATATATGTGTCTGTGTATATGTATCCTAGGGATGTTGATAGCTTCCACATTGTACATTTACTATGGGAGCCAGACCTTACTGCATGATATGTTACTGATACCAGCCTGACATCATACAGGTGGGATGGAGTACTGTTAACATGTTGTGCCCATGTCATGTCAGGTCATGGTTTTGGGATCCTCAACACTTGGTAGTGTATTGCAGGGAGGACGTGTTTGGCTGTGGGGGGGGTATACCTATTCGTACAAGACATATGTTGTTTGGGGCCTCTCAACCCCATTAACGGTGGATGTGGACATATATGTTTTTGTCATGTTCCCATTGTTATCTACAGATGTATGTTTGTATATACCTATATATATATTTAGAGATATAGATGTAGACATATATATATATATATATATATATATATATATATATATATATATAGCTGTAAGCATTTGTGTGTATATATGTTTATATATATATATATATATATATATATATATATATATATATATATATATATATATATATATATATATATATATATATATATATATATATATCTACATCTACATATATACATATGTTGTATCTGCCTAGATATTCATATATATATATATATATATATATATATATATATATATATATATATATATAAAAATACACACACACACACACACACACACACACACACACATACATCTACATGTTGGAATACATTCCCTGTACTGTTGAGTGACTGGGCTGGATGATATGTTTGTGAAAACGTGAGGGTTATGTATATCCGACATGGCTTAGTGGTAAATCACTTTGCTTATATTGTGCTGAGTCCTGGGTTTGAGTTTTGCAGAGGCTGTTTATTTTGTTGCTGGGCAGAACAAGAGCCATTGGATAAAGTGTGATTAAGTCAGTTTTGAGCAGTTGTAATAGGGATTGTGCGGGTTTGCGCAGAGGTAAGCACTGCTAACATCCAGTTACAGTTTCTCATAGCTTCTCAATTGCTTAACCAGTGTGGGTATTGCTTACCCCCATGCAAACAGGCTTAAACCCGCTTACTGCTGCTTAAAAGTGCTTACTCCCACTTACCTTTGCGCTAATTTATTTAAAAGAAAAGAAAAAAGGGTTGATAGGAAAGTTGTGAAAAAAGGACACAAAGAGGGAAAGACAGTATGAAAATATATAGGGATGTGCAGGAAGGGTGTAGGGAAGATCCGTAGCTGCCCATTTCTTCTACAGCAACAGCTGTGCATATACACTGAATTTGGAGGTAGATTTGGACACTCAAACCCCTGGAAGGGGGTGAGGGCAACAATAATAAGTTGTGATGCTAATTAGACCAGATTACATGTGTTCAGTGGACACGCGTGCGATATGGACAGCTATGTATGGGGAGAGTTTTTATTTTAGGGAACAGATTGCCCTTTTTTTCAGGTGAGAGTGGGATGTTGGGGAGGACAAGACAGACAAGACAAACAGGACGCATACAAGGGGGTATGTGACATGTGTGAGGGGTAAACACCTTGATGGGGAGGGCTGTTGGTAAATCGGAAACCCATGAGCCCCCTAGTGGATGTAGTGTGGCTGAGGTTCCACACCCATGGGCAGTCACCACTGCACCTTTATGGCCCTGAAGGTGGCTGTGCTGGGTTTTGAGTCGCAGAGCCATGCTGACCCTCTAATCATGACACGCGACCCTTGAGCTGGCGTAGCAGATCACCAAATTGCTGGTTGAGCTCACTATGCACCACGACCCAGACCTGGCGATGGGTGACAGGTTCCTGTCTGTGTCCACTCCTGGGGGGCAAGCCCCATCCCCTGAGGTGGTTCCATCCGAAGGTGGTGCAGGACCAACAGACAGGGAGGTCCCATTTTGGGCCCCAGACATGCTGGTGCCCAGTGCTACAGCCAGCTGAGGTGGGACAGATGGGTCCGCTGGGACCAGCTTTCCCAAACGTGCTATAGTGTTTAGATTTTATCATCATATGTGGGTTAGTAATAGCCAACACATTCCAGGGTTAGGTATAACAGCATGCATAGATATTCCCATTTACCCAGACACCAGATATGGAACAGTTGCATAGCAAATAGAACACATGCATATATGGGACCACAGTGGTAATAAGAACAACATGCAGGTGCATTGATGGCACCATGCCACCAATGTTGGAATAATTCAATATAGCCCATGCATGGGAACAATTAAAATATTTATCAAACAATTGGACATCATCAGAACATTGGAATCATTACATAGCGGTTGGGGTGGGTATGTTTTTTATTGTTGGAGATTTGGTGGTGGGGGGGAAAGATGTCAATTAACAACTGGTATATTCCTGTAGTCCACATTACTTTCCTAGTCAGTGCTGTTATCTGTACCTTACAAGTCTTACTACACTACCCTATAGCCTTAGTTTGGGCAGTGATATGGCTGTCATCATCATTATTCCTGAACTGATTTTACCTGCAATATACACCTCTTACCTGGTGTACCTGTGGAGGGAACGTTTGTTAACACTAACTGTTTCTACACATACTCCCAGATTATGGGTTGATGTTGTGCATATAGCTATGCAGCTCTTTCCGCACAGAATCTGGCCATGTGTTGACCACATGCAGGTGTACCGGGACATATCTAGACTATTGCCCTCTTCAACCTTTAGTGACTTGACACACACACACAAATATATGCTTTCCTACACTGTTATATTATGTAGCACAGTGTGAGTGACAGTGATCACTCATACTTTATTATTCAGAGAAAGTGCAAGACTCACAATCCCCTACAATACCAGAGTAAATAGTACCAGTACAGGGTATAATGGTTTGTATTTTTCTGCACAGTCTTCGTATCCGACGTACCTGTGGGAGCAATTTTTGTTAGCACTACCTGAATGTTGCCACTCAAAGTTCCAGATTACACATTAGTATTATGCACATACATCTCACTCTGTTACTGTACACACTCTGGTCACAGCTTGACAACATGGGGGTGTAGATAGGACATACTTGGCTTATTACTGTCATAACAGTTTTGGGAGTTGCTACAGTGATAGGTTTGTTCTCATAGATGTTTGACAATCACTTGTATTCCCTGTTTGCTGGCTAAACATCTGGGATTATCCCACAGACCTACCAAGGGGACAGGGGAACAGGCAGCAGATATGGGCCCATATACTGGACATTCTGATCTTATCTGTACAGTTGTGGGGTATGAATCTGTATGCAGCCTACTTCCACTCCCAGGATTCAGACCATGGCTGTGTCTGCTACAACTTAAACACTGTCCATCAGAGTTGTGTGCGCTATATAGATATTGCTGTATATCTCTTATCTGCTTTCTGTTTTATAATTTTCCTGTGCTTTTCCATTCTGACCTTGTATTACAACACTCTTATACAGATATCTTAGACAGTTATATTTTGTAGGACAGTGTGGGTGACAGTGATGAGTAATACCTCATTATTCAGAGCAACTGCATCAGTCACAATGCCATACAATACCAATGTAAACAGTACCAGTACAGGGTATCATTCTTGTATTTCTGGGCACAGTGTTGGTATGTGACAGACCTGTATGAGAAATGTTTGTTAGCACTACCTGAATGTTGCCACACACAGTACCAGATTCCACATTAGTATTATGCACATACATCTCACTCTGTCACTGTACACACTCTGGCCACAGCTTGACAAGATAGGGGTGTAAATGAGACATACATGGCTTCTTACTCTCATAAGTTTTTGGGAAGTTGCTACTGTGCCAGCTTTGTTCTCATAGATGTGGGTCAATCAGTTGTTTTTCCTGTTTGCTGTCTATACGTCTGGGATCATCCCACTGATTTCCCAGGGGGACAGATTGATAGGCAACAGATATGGGCCACTCTACTGGACATTCTGGACATATCTGTACAGTTGTGGGGTATGATTCTGTATGCAGACTACTACCACTGGCAGGATTCGAACTATGGCTGTGTGTGCTAAAAAAAAAAACAGTTCACATCTCAGTTGCATGTGCTATTTGGGTTTTGTTGTCTGCCTTTTCCCTGTTTTCTGTCTATGTGTCTCTCAGTTGTAATAAACGGCCTCTGGGGATTATGCCAGTCATATGCAGGCATTCCTACACATTCTATTTATGGTGCACGGTGTAGATAACAGTGCTTATTACAACAGAACTATTACGTGAATGCAAATCTACATTACCATATGATACCAGAGTATACACATCCAGTCCAGCAATTAGACCTTTATTGTCAGGCTATTATGCTTTTATTTGCATACATACTATATGAGTCTTTTCCTGCCATATTCTCTGGTGTATGCAGTAATTGCCTTAAACAATACAGGTTTTATACTGGCAATTAATTTATTAATACTTTTAGATTTATTTCCTATGACAGTACAGCAAGAGTATTACTGACCTGCCTCGCATCGCAACCTCTCCAGGCAACTGCCATGGGCCTCCTGGTTTGTGGCACACTCGATTGCAGCTGTGGAGGACATAAGAGGAATATTTAGCCATACCTATCCATGATATACATGAGCTGGCAATTATTACACACTTAGTGGGGTGATACTTACACACAGCTAGAACATCCCCTGCCATTCTAGCCTCTTGGACCCACTGCTCCAAGAGGTTCACCTTATGCCACTTCAGGTCAGCATAGTGATGGCTGACCTGCTCACCAGTTCGGAGTATGACAGTGGCACTGGTGAGATCACAGGCGAGACTGTCCCAGGTATCCGCCTTATACTGGGAGCGCTGGCACTGGCCCTGTAGCAGTCTCTGTTCATGGTCTTTGACAAGGAGTCCTGCCATGACTCTGGACTCCTGGATGCACCAACAATATGCCCGAATGCACACACCATCTCCCCTTCCTGACATAGTGCCTGCAAGGGAAGCTACAACCAGTTATGATATGTATTCCCACCTCTTGGGTTTAAGTAGGCCGATTTCCCACACCTTTTTCGTGATTGGCTGGTTTTGAAAAGGCTAAGCTATGGGCAAACCTGCTTACCTAAGGTTGGCATTGTTTAAAGGGATATAACACTAGGCACATTGAGTTAGCTGGCCTACACATTGCTTACACCTCCTAAGCTGGCCTGTGGAATGCTTAGCATTGCTTACATTTGACTTTGCATTATATTTCCTTTTTGGCATTGATTTATTATTCATTACATTTTATATGTATGCCTGGTATCCATGATTCATGTGTACGTACACTGTATGGGGTCCTTGTGTTTTATTGGGGACTTCAACACTCTATTACAATTACACCTGACTTCTGGGCTTACTGCTGTACTCCATTTCACATATTTATGTTAGTAGTGGGTTATGGAACGTACGTCTGTATGGTGATTCCTTTCACAGGTTCAGTTTGATTTTACTATAGTGAAGACTTGTTTGCTGATACCTCATTCTTTTGTACTACTGTGATGGCTTGGTGTTAATTACTGTGACTATAGTGTATAGAGTCCTGTGCTCAAGACCTGCAAGGCTGTTTGTTTTTGTTGATGGGCAGAACAAGGACCATTGGATACAGAGTGATTAAGGCACTTTTGAGCATTTGTAAGTGGGTTTGCCTGGGTTTGCGCAAGGGTAAGCAATGCTAACCTCTGGTTACATATGCTTACAGAGAGTTAGCTTCAAAATTGCTTAACTTGTGTGCGTGTTGCTTACCCCCATGCAAACGGGCTTAAACTCACTTACTAGTGCTCAAATATGCTTACTACTGCTTATTGGTGCTTAAACCTGCTTACTAGTGCTTTATTCATTATGATACTGACACCTCACATGTGCATTTACTGCAGTACTCCAGTTCACAAATATATGTTATTTAGTGGGTTATGCAACAAAAATATTGGTCATAACGTGCTTTGCCATGGAAAATGGAATGTGTTGTAGTGGGACTCAAACTGGGAATGCCTCCTTGTAAGGTGAATGCTCTGCTCACTGCACTCTTGCTATGCTGCTTCATTTGCATATATCACAATTGTTATCCTCTTCAGCCGTTTAAGCTACATTAATCGTAGCTAAGCAATGGGCACACCCATGCACCTATTGTTAGCTTTAACTGGATTTTTACAAAAATAAAAAAATACAGGTTTGTTCATTTTATTTGTATTTACTTGCTGTTGTACACCAGGGGGAATGTTGGTGGGGATATGCGGACATCTATGAGCAGTCTCACTCTTTTCTTGGGCCCTTCTGCTGTTCTTCATTGTGGAGGCATGTATTGTCTGAGAGCACTGCTCTCAGACATGCCCCCTGCACTCTTTCATGCTCCGTGTAAGATTAGGAGCTCAGGCAGCGTGCCTCATTAATATGCATGGTGTGCTGCCGTCCTGCTCCTAAACGGCCGTTTACGTGCAGGACTAAGCTAGTCCTGCATGGAAGATTAGTAAATTCGTGGGAATGTGTGTGTGTGTGTAGGGGGGGGCCTAAATTGGTAAACCCACTGGACAAAGTATCCCTTTTCAAGGGAAACCTAAGAGCACTGCCTGGTTAAGTGATTTGTTAAAAGTAACCACAGGAGGCAAATAGAAATGGAAAGATTCAAATCCTATACTTGAAGAAGTTTGTTAATAGCACAAGCTTTAAATACCAGACAAATCTGCTTTTCTTAAAAAGTTAACAGACTAGCAAGTGTCGCATGGTCATACATTTTCTGGATGAAATGAACTATGAACTCTTGTAGTGCAATCCTCAATGATTTAAAAAAATGTTAAAATGGGGTAAGGCATGAACATGATTCAAAATTCAAGATGTTCTGCAAAATCAGAGGCAGATGTATTACCTCGCATTGAGAAGAAATGTATGATGATGTAGTAAAACCACAATGTATATAAGATGCAGTTCCTCTAAAAAGATTAGTTATTTTTGATTCACCACAATACTTTGCAGCTATATGGAAATCTTTGCTCTGTACCTAGTGATGTCATAGTGTAGGTGTGGTTATAGAGAAAACCCAAGTAAACAGTGAAGCTAAAAAGTCAAAGAGCATACAAAATTCTTTATATTTTGTAAAATTGTTTATCATGATAGGCACAACATGAAAAAATATTAATTGTAAAAAAAGAAGCTTCTAAACATTACCAATGCACTTTAAAATGATAGAGACAATTATTTTAAACATACTATATTAAACACATTTCAGTATAAATGACAATTATGCAACCAAAATAAGTTAAGGAATTTTACAGACTAACATGTATCTCCATTCATGAAACTACATCAGTTTCTAAATGTAACATACCAAATACAAAAGTTATGAATGGGCCAAAATATAAATCACAATTTTGATAGTTTTCACAGGGCATCGTAATTAGCTATACAACTACTATGGCATAGTCTTGAATACTATGCCTTTCAAGGGGGGAACCCTGAGATCTCCTGCATCTTATAGCAATTATATTCCTGCCTCCTCTCCACACACATAAGTATAATCCTACTTATTCTTTCATTCAGATAGTTGTAGCTTGACGAAACAGCAAAATATATTTTTACTTTTTTTTCAAATTTTTCAAATTGTTAAATAAGTCTTTCTCCAAGATTCAGTTGTCTGAGAATGAAAATAATAGAGCAGGTAGTTGCTGGGGACACTCTCCATTGTGAGAATTATAGGTACTTGTTACTATTCAAAAATGTTTTGTAGCTCTATACACTTTCTTTTAGTTTGATTTCTGTGAAGTATGCATGACTTCTTTACACAGTAGAGTGGTTATTTTTCTTAATGAATTTTGATAACTGTCTTGTTGATCAAACACTCATCACTAAATGATGATTCACTACATTTGGCTGAGCTGTTATAATTTAGGATAGGATTCCTAGTATGGGGCTTCATATATTCATAGCAGTGATCTGTGAAAAGCGTCACTGTGAGGTTATGCAAATCCTGGATTTCAGGATGACTATGGAAATGCAGAGGACATTTTTTTTTGAACACGCCTACTCCATTGGAAATGTGTAATGTGATTTATGCATAGCCAATAAAGGGAAAACTGCTACAGCATTAAGCGGTTTCACATGTATGTCCATGATTCATAGACATTAATCTATAATTAATTAATTTGCATATAAGGTGTGTAAATTGCCCTGAATTTACACCAGAAAGCAGACTTTTTTCAGTCAAGTATGAAGATGCCATGGGAGCTGATATGTTTCTTCAGCATACCTGAACATTTTTACTGGAGAGGTCACTTGGCTAAATGTTTTATTTTGTTGCTTGTGTGTCCCTGGACATTTTATTGAAGGGGTCACTTGAGTAAAATGTGTATTTCAGTGCTTGCGCATACCTGGAGATATTACTGAAGGGGTCACTTGGATGTAATGCTTATTTCAGTGTGTGTGCATACCTGGAGATATCATTAAAGGGGTAGCTTGGGTAAAATGTTTATTTTAGTGCTTGTGCATACCATGGCATGTTACTGAAGGGGTCACTTTGGTGAAATATTCATTTTAGTACTTGTGCATACTTAATACAAACTAATGAAATAGCTGCTGGGGCAAATAATTCATTTGTGTGTCAGGGAAGTGCTTGTGCATACTTTGACAAAGACATTTGTGGATTGCAACTCCAATATCAAAGGTGAAACACCACATTTAAGAATCAATGTGCATATTATTCCAAGATGGCCGCCAACTAGTCTAGTCCTTACTCTCTGAGCTCCTCACAGCTATTTAACTTTTGTTTTTTTTTACAACTTTACATCAACCTTTTTCCTCAAATTTTTATACTAAAAGATTTTATAAATCTTTTTCTACGCATTTGGATTATTTTTTCTTCTGGAATTATTATCCTGGGATTTATTTTACCTCAGAACATTCTTGGTCTCTCTGCTGCTGGGACTCCTACTGCTCCAGTCTGTTCCTGGTTCCTGGTATCCTGTTGACTGCATTCCATTTCTGGGCATGGCTACAAAATCTGACTCCATGGAGACTCAGCCTACAAAGGCCAAATATACTTCAATGCTCTCTCCTGAAAAAGATTCAGGTTCAAAAAGACTGAAATCATTTAGACAACCTACAGAAACTATTAATGTAAGTAATAAAGATTTAAATGGCTCAAATTTCCTTTTAGAAGAACTAAAAATAGCATTAAAACCAATCCAAAGTGCTATACAAAACTTTTCAGAACAGTTTGCTGACTTTAGTAAATCTTTAAAGCAAATAAACGATAGTATTGTTACTATTGAAAATAAAATCTTAGCTTTGGAAGTAAAAACAGACTTATTGGAAAGTGACTTTAAATCTAGAGATAAAACTATTTCAGATTTACAAGCTAAAATATTAGATCTGGAAGCCAGGAGTCGAAGAAATAACATCATTATTCGTGGTTTACCTGAATCTTATGACAATAAAAACTTGTTATCTGTGACTAAAAATATCTTTGAAACACTGTTAAATTGTGAAGCTTCTTCAAAATCTATAATTGTAGGGAGAGCACACAGAGCACTGCATACAAAGCAAGTGTCTTCTACACCAAGGTTAATTTATACTAAGTTACTAAACTTTCAAGACACTTTCCAGATCCTAGAAACTGCTAAAACAAAGAAACAATTCATATGGAAGTCTCACAAACTATCATTTTCCCAAGATCTTCCTGCACAGATCAAATTAAATAGACAAAAACTAGCCCCCTATTGTGCTGACTTGATAAAAAGAGGGATTAGATTTCGAATGGCATATCCTAATACCTTGTCTTTCACAGCTAATGACAAAAGATTTGTATGTTCAGATCCTAAAGATGCAAAAGACATTTTTCTTAAAACATTTAAAAAGCTTCCTGACACTGTATCTTAATATTCTACTGTTAAAGAACTACAATAAGGTTTGATCTTTTCTTTTCTTTAATCTGACAGTATTTGTGTTACATGATTTGTAATTCTGGTGTGACATAATTATATTACCTTAAGAACTTGTCATGTAATTTACACATGATGGATTTGGTGTGACAGTGTGCAGTGACAGGATATATGCTTGTTAGATTTGTGTGGATTAATAGAAGCATTTAAATTCCTGTATTTACTTTTTTCTCTTTTTCTCACATATGCTTGCTGTGTAAATAGATAATATGTTAATTTTACTACAAGCTTTGGAGTTACAGCCTTCTGTGTAAGCTAAATGATTTTTGGAGGGAAAAACATTCCATCTCAACATTCTAGCAAGAAAATCTTCCTCTCAGAGTTCCAGCTGATGCTCTGCATGAACATGCGCACACTACAGTCTCTCTGAGATGGATGGTGATGTCATCATTTGTGAGGAAAGAAGGATAGTTTCAAATACACAAGTCTGCTTGTTTTCAACAAGTATTCAATAGCACTAACTTTTTAATAGATCTGGCTATCATTTAAAGTGTTTTCTCTTCATAAATGAAGGTTGCTTTTTAAATTTAAACAGATTCATGTCACATAATATATTCAGTGACTTTTAGTGTGTCTGCATGACTTCAAAGCAAGCTGCTACTTTCATAAAGCAGAGTGAAAATGTTTCTGGAAACAAATGAACAGGTTAGTTTTATATATTAAAATTCTAAAGGATGTGTAAAGAAATGAACATATTTTCCTATTCAGAATATTTTTCATACAATATTTTATATTATACTGAAGTGTTTAATTTGACAAATGTTACAAAGTATACCTGTTCATATGAAAGTTTCATGTTCTTTCTATTCTCTGCTCTCTCTCTTCTCAGAGGCTGGATGTGATATTTATGATTAGTAGTTTATGTTTAAGAAAGCCTTTACTTATTTGAAAGGTTTGAAATAACTATCTTTAATATGATTAGCTGAATCTACATATATATATTTAAGCCCTTAGATTTACTGCATTTAGCTTGCTTGTTTCTGTTTTAATTAGATGTTCAAAATGTTTACTTTAAAAGCCTTGTCTTTTCATGCTGTTTTGCTATGTTACATCTATAGCTTAGAAGAATAGTATGGCTACATAACCTAACAGAGTCATTAGTAAAATATTCAAAAAGTAGATTTAAAATTATATGTATGCACATTGTTGTACATTCAGTCCAATATATATGATGCTGTTTAAGTTACTATTTAATAATATAATTATACTTTATTCATGTATATTAACTAATGTTAAAACCTTACAGCTTATAATATTTCATTTTGAATAGTTCCTGTACTATTATTATCTAGTTAATAGATGCCTCTCCAGACTGAATTGTCTTTCATTTTGAGATATGGTTGCTTGGTAGTTGTTTTTTGCTTTATTTGAACTATAACTAAATACTCATTCTACAGGTATTAGTGCTTTTATCATACTAATGGTTATGTTGATTAATGAAATTATCACTAAAGTACTAAAGAAGGTTTAGTAGATAGTGCATGACTATTATCTTTAGTTCAGTAATGCTATGCTTATTTACTTATATTATAATGTTACCAGTTGGTTTTGTTATACTTATATATGTTATCTTACATATCTTTCAGTTTTAATTGTATTACTTCTTATGATAGAGTGTTCTAGTTAAGCAGAGTGTGATTTATTTATTATTTACTTGTTTCTCTTTCTCTTGAAATACTTGAGGAAATACATTTAATCACTATAAATTTCAATTTAAGGATAGGAGCTTTAGATTAGTATGAGAAGTAGGGATTAAGCATGTTGGACGGCTTGAAATTAGTTAATTTTGTATATATTTTTAGTAGTATTACTCGGACTTTATGTTATGTTAGGCTTCCTTTGAGTAATTTGTATTCTAACTTGAGGTTATTATTATCTATAATTACAATGTTTTTTCATGTTCTTCTGCTCTTCCTTTATCACAGGGGATTGGTGGGTAGGCACTAGGGTTAGGATAAAGGTTATTATTATACATTTCATGGTTCTTAAAAAACTTTTTCTTTTTTTTCAACAAATGTTATTTGATGACTTGCTTGAATACTTAAAGACTGTTTTTCTTTTATTTTTTCTTCTTCTTTTTAATGTTGTGTTGGATTTGCACCTTGAGTTCACTTTTATAGCATCAATAATGATTATACTTGTAGAATATGCCTGTTGACATAATTTTAGATTCTTGGAATGTTAGAGGCATTCAAGATAAAGCGAAAAAGTCACTATTATTTCATATGATCTTTAAATCACAGGCTAACATTTGTTTTATTCAAGAGACCCATATTTCACGTATTGATTGGAATAAAGAGTTAAAAAAATGGATCAAAAGATTATAGCTTCAGGTGACTCATCTAACTCCAGAGGTGTAGCTATAATCATTAAACAAAAATTAATTGGGAATATTATTGATGAGAAATCTGATGATGAGGGGAGGTGGTGCTTATTTACCGCTTCTATTGCTGGTTTGGACAAACCCTTATTAATTTTAAATCTATATGGCCCATGTAATTCACAACATTTGTTCATTTTAAAAATGTACAATATTCTTGCATCCTATAAGGATCATCATATTATAGTGGGTGGTGACTGGAATGCAGTTATAAACCCTGTAATTGATCGTTCCCGCTCCACTGTCACCTATAATCTTCAATCTACTCTGGCTCTAAATGATTTGATGACAGAATATAATTTAATAGACCCCCTCCGCACTGTTAAAAATATAAACAACAATGATATATATATACTTATTATTCTAAGTGCTATCATTCGTGGTCCAGATTAGACTTCTTTCTAATTTCAGATTATATTTCAAAATATATTGTGGACTTTACTACAGAACCCAGATTCTTTTCGGATCACTCAAGAATTTCACTAAAATTGAACATAAAACCCAATATCAAAAATAAAACTATGTTTAATAAGTGGACCTTAAATAATAACTTATTGTCAAATGAAGATATTTGCAAACAAGCTTCAGAAATCCTAAATGAAATGGTGAATAGTCTTGAATCATCAGACATTCCTTATGACATACAATGGGCAGCATGTAAAGCAAGATTAAGAGGTTTATTTATTAGTAAAGCTGCTTTTTTCAAAAAACAATACTTTAAGAAAGAGGAATTCTTAAAATCAAGAATTTCTTCGTTGGAAAATCATCTTAGTCTGAACTATGATGCTACTTTAGAAAAACAAATTTTTGATTGTCAGAAAGATTTAATTCTGCTTCACCAAAATAACCTCTCCTTAGCTGAACAAAAGCTACTTGCTTCATATTCAGAGTGGGCCCAGGTTCCATCTAAATTGTTAGCGAGAATTATTAAAGTTAACTTCAGAAATCCAAATATTACATCTTTATCTTATAATAACAGATTATATAATACTGATGAAGAGATTATTCAACTTTTCACCTCTCTTTACACTGAGTTATATTCAGGTTCTTCTAATTCTGTTAAAGATAATCACTCAAAACTCTTTTAGACTCTTTGCAGTTCCCTAAACTTAATGATAATCAGCAAAAACTACTTTCTACCCCTATATCGGTACAAGAAATCTCAGATTCAATAGATAATCTTAAATTGGGTAAATCTCCGGGACCTGATGGTTTTACTCCAGAATTTTTCAAAACTTTCAAATTGGTAGTTCTTCCCTTTCTATTTAAAGTTTACAATCATATAAGAGTTAATGATATCTCAGATATTCATTGGAACACATCCAAAACCATTCTAATTCCAAAAAATAATAAAGATAAATCTGACCCAGTAAATTATAGACCCATTTCTTTAATTAACGTGGATATTAAGATTCTGTCATCTATTCTGGCTAACAGATTGAAACGGATTTTACCCTCAATTATCTCGTCAGATCAATCAGGTTTTATGTCTAAGAGACATGCTTGGGATAATACTCTATCTTTAGAGACTATACTTCATCTCATTAAGAAAAATCCAAACCCTAAATATGCTTTGATTATAGATGCATCAAATGCCTTTGACAGAGTATGTTGGAACTTTCTATTTCAAACTATGTTATGTTTTAATATTCCCTTATTCTTTATAAATTTGTAAGAGTTTGATCCAAGAATCTGTTTACTAGACTATACATTAATCGTCAATGTGCCGGTCTGATAAAGATCACTAAAGGAACAAGACAGGGTTGTCCATTGTCCCCTTTTCTTTTCAACATTTACTTAGAACCTTTGCTATTGTTTATTACTCAAAATACTTTTCATAACATCCCTAGAATTCTTAATACTAATATTCATTTCTCTGCTTTTATGGATGATTTAGTAATCTACTTTCAAACTCCATTATCTGATTACAGAAAAATAATGAATTCTATTGATTATTTTTCTTTGGTTTCCAACTATCTTTTAAATTCTACAAAAACTCATATTTTTCCCTTAAATCATTTAGCACACAAATCTTTTTTGTTTCCAGACGATCATTTTCAGTTTACTTATAATATGAAATATTTAGGAATCAATTTAGAACACAATAATAAATCTTCCTTTCAAAATAATATTAATAAATTATGGAACTCTATATTGTCTGATATGGACAGATGGAAGCATCTAAACCTTTCATTTCTTTCAAGGGTGGCCATTATTAAAATTAATATTCTACCTAAATTTCTTTACCAATTCTCAACATCTGATCAGATAATTTCAAAAAGTTTTTTTGAGTCTGTAAATAAAGCTTTGGCAAAATTCATATGGTTCCCTAAATCTGTTAGAATTTCCTATTCTAGATTGGCATTTTCGAAGGACAAGGGAGGTTTGGGTTTACCTATTCTTTATCTCTATTATTTGATTGTCTTATCCAATAAACTTCTTACTATCTCTAAATTCAATAACACTTCCTATCCAAATCACTCTTTATGGATAAAATTATGGTATAATTATGTCATTTCTAATAATTTAAATCCTGAAGCTATTCCCTTTATTTCTCTGGATAGTTTATTTATTAAAAATATATCTACAGTATTTAAACAGAAGATTAGAGATTTCCAAACCTTACTCAAAATGTGTAAACTAGAAAAGATCTCGCACCATGTTCAGCCAATTCATCTAAACCCAAATATATTATTGGACAATAAACTTTTGAACTTAACAAACTATCCTTTAATTAAAAATCTAAAAGTAGGAGATGTTTTGAAATATCTTGACTTGCCTTTATCTGACTGGCGTAAGTTATTGAAAGTAAACTGGAATTACTCACCAATTCTTACACAACTAAAAGCAATAATTAAAAACAAATTTGTATCTCTGGTCCCCATAGACTCACAATTGAAAAACCTTAACACGATTATCAAAATACTTTCATCATCTGATAAAATGCTCTCAAACTCATATAAATTAATTAATTCTTTAATGATGGACCACAACTGTCTTTTATCTAATGTTTGGTTGAATTATAATTCCCAATTGTCAGAATCTCAGAAAGTCCTGGCTATTAGACACACTAAGGAATTTATCCCTTTTAAAAATTAGCATACACACAATTAATGATTAATAATGATGCCTACTTTACCCCAATCAAATTAAACAAATTTAACCCAAATAAGTCCCCTTCGTGTTCATGCTGTTCTCATCCCCAAGCAGACCTCCTTCATATTCTATGGTATTGTCATTTTTCTCACAGATTGTGGACATCTTTGAAAGTCAGACTGCAGAAAATGGGATATCAAAAATCCACGTTGACGTGGGAATTTGCTATTCTACATATTCCATTGATTCATCTTTCAAAAGTTGATATTCATGTTATAATTTTTATTTGCTCATTACTAAAACTTTATATAATACAAAATTGGATTGATCGTTCTAAATTAAAATGGGTTACTTTCCAGAAAATGGCTTTTAAATTTATTGATGCTCAAAGATACTTAGGTGGAAGTCCAAAAAAAAAGCTATTAGAAAGGTTGTGTTAGAAAAGGTTCTAAACATATTAAATAGTTAATGTTAAATATTTTTATTTATTTATTTATTTATTTTTTCTCTCAGGTTGCCTAACTTGTATATAGTGTACATATGGTGTATGTTTTATTTCTAAATAACTTATCAAAATCTCATGAAGGTTGTTATCACTAGATGAATTGTTATATGTTCATTTATGCCTTCTTGTTATGTATAATCTTTTAATTGTCTTGCTATTCATATAATTAATAAAAAAAAATTTGAGAAAAAAGAATCAATGTGCATACTGCAAGGATGCTGGACTATGAATTGCAAAACCACTCATTAGCATATTGCACTTATAACACTTTTCATTTGCATCTCATTATCTTTAAGGCCTTACACATTAGTGTAAATGGCCTCAATGAATTGCACCTTTGCTATGCTCACTTGTAAGCATCAAGAATATCCCTACTGCATTTGTGCAAGCAACTATGAATATCACCGTTAGTGCACTGAAATTCATATCATAACAGGTGAACCAGATAAGAATGCCACTTTAGGGAATAAGGGTCTGTCTGTGAGAGGAATAAGAAAGTTCTGGAGGATACCACAATGGGAAGTGAGATAAAAGAAAACATGTTAATATTGTCTGAATGATTGTGTCTTTGCGGCATGAGTGAGATAAGGGTGTCACACCAGAAAGTTTATTGGGACTTGTTTTAGACTTTGTAACTCATTAGGCTGCATTTCATATGGTTTTGGAAGAAAGATTGCCAATTAAGAAGCCATAAATTCTTAAAACCTAAAAGCATTTTTTGCTGGGGACAAGCCCCTTTGCACCCTATTAACCCAAAGGGTGAGTGCCTTACAGTCCCTGGGATTGCAGTAATATTGTTTCCATATACATCCCCAAGTAAGTTATTGCACTTATAAAATGGTCATATGCATGTTTCTGTTGTTTGAATTTTATATTTTATTTTATTTTAATTTAATTTTAATTTTTCAATTTACTGATAAATAGTTCTACTGCTCATTTTAGGTAACTGTTTGTTATGTGGCGTTGCAACTGTTTAACTGTGGAATTTTGCTTCAATGTTTTTGTTGTAGCATGTTAAGGGACTTTTAAGTCATATTGTTGGGTGCTTTTGCACAGCCCATTTTAGAAATATGTGCTAACTCGATATTTTTCAGCAGCGGAGTTCTGACAGGTGAATAACTCCAGATAAAGAGACTTATGTAGGCATAAGCAGCACAGTGCTTCAGAAACATGTACATTGTTTTTAAGTAACACAAACTCAAAGATATTCACCGGAATAAAGATTCAGGTGGCAACTCAAAGAAATGAAATGCATATATGTAAGAAGCAATATGTTCCCATCATTTTTAAGTTGGTTAAGCTAATAATATGCTTGTTGCATCTGAAAAATACTTAAAATGATAATAACTTTAATGTCAACTAATAACGATTCCCACACCCACATTTTTTTTTTATTTTATTTAGCTGATGTTGTGGTTGTTGTCTTCAGTTAATTGAATTTCTTTGCCAGTTTCTTATGTGTGTTTTATTTCTGTTTTAATATGCATCTGTATTCATTCAGTGTTTTTGCTTTTGTATACTTTGAGGACATGTTTGTAGAGTTTATGATTTCACTTTCATCATCATTATTAGTATAAACTGCGGTGGTGGTGCTGCGGTAGCATTGTCGCCTCACAGTTAGATGTTGCCCGTTTGATTCTCAGTTAGATTGTCTTCTGTGTAGCGACATGCGTGAATGGGTGTTCCTTCATTGAAGGTTATGCATTAGGCCCGGCAAGCTAGTACGTAAAAATCTACTGCCAATCATTAGCAGACCGGAGTTGCGCTGTGGCGACCCCTAACCGGGAAAAGACGAAAGACACAAGCATTAGTATTAGTACTGCAACTAGTATTTCACCTTTTTGAATGTCTTTTAGTGTTTGTGATCAGGAAATGGAAATAATTTGATTTTAGTGGTGTTATTACTATATTTGTGTATAATTTATGTCACAACTCTAGCTTTTATTATGTTCTAGTTCTTTTCCTTATTTTTTTATGCAAACTTAATAATGTATTTGAGTTAGGTGCATGCAGTTCTGTTTTCTTATACTGTTTGAGTTTACTTTCCTGGCTTATTTTTTTTAAGTACTTATGAATTTTCAAGGTAGTGGTAGTCTGTTGGGTTTGTTGGATTTTGAAGTCTGTGAGGGGAGTAGGGAAGTCTAGGTTGCCTGCAGTAGATTTTTACTGATGCACAGATCTGACTGCTTTCCCATTTTATAAATTTATATATATTATTTATTTATTTACATTTGTTGACCGGGAGTGTCTGACTGGACGTAGGTCCATTTTCAGTGGAGGCCCGGGGAGAAAAGCTCCACAGTTAAAATAAACAGACAGTAGTTACATTGGATTACATAGCGATTAACAATTTAACATAGCAATTACTTACAACATATTTACAGATGAAGAACATAGTACATCAGTAGACAACTCGAATCTTTATCTGTGAAGTACATAACAGACATTAACAAATGTTACAATAAGAAGTTCCTGCTGTATAATAAGTACTAGGCTTATTAGCATCTGAGCTTGCTATAATCAAGGTAGTTAGTGGAGTGGAAAGAAAGGTAGTGGTTGGATGGGGTAGGTGATATTAGAGTGGGAGTTGCAAGGGCATAGCCAGCATAAAGAATGTTTTGATCTGTACAATATATATTAACTCTTAACTCCATGAAGTTTCTGTACAAGCAGTACACTGGTGGAAAGGTATCAACACTGCTGCATAGTAATACTGTGGACTTAAAAGATTTGCTGTGTTACTAAGAGGATCATCTAATTAATATGCAAGACAAATGAGTCAGATTTATGCACTAAAATGTCTTTTGCTCAGTTTTACATTGTATTTGTATTATTGTTTTATAGGTTCATAGGTAGGTACTAGGCTATCTGCCAGAAGGCATTTATAAGCCTAGCCAAAGTGTGTCAGCTTTTGCCACCCCATTGATTAATTAACTGAGCCTCTGTCAAGAAGAACCAATGAAGTGATCCCAGGGCTGTATTTTCTGTTACCCATCCACTCGTCAAGGTTTCTCTTGAAGAGTGTTAGTGAGGGGCTCTGCCTAATGTAGTTAGGAATTTTGTTCCAAAGCATGGGTAGTCTCTGTAACAGGAATCTATCCCTCCAACATGTAATATTTATTGTTGTGGTAAAGTTTAGCTCACTAGAGTGAGTGGCTTGCAGTGACTTGGATTTCTTTAGGTGGAGCAGGTCCATCAGTTCTGAGTTGGACATGGCTTTGTAAGTCAGGCAGAGATCACCTCTGAGTAAGCGATATGCGGCTGAGTACAGCTGGAGTTTTTTCAGTCGGGCTGCATAGGACATATGTTTGAGGCCAGTAATCCTCTTAGTGAGGTACTTTTGTGGTCTTTCCAGCTGTTGGAAGTGTCTTGTGAGGTACATCCCAAATGGGGCATTGTACTCTATGATGGGTCTGATGAGTGACGAGTAGAGGGGCACTATAACCTCTTTATTTCTAGATGCGAACCCTTTAGTAATTAGATGGGCTACATAGATGGATTTCCTAACTACTTTGGCAATATGATTGTCAAAGGAGAGATTATTATCTACCTGGGTCCCCAGATCTCTTATCACCTCTTCTGTATTAAGGGGGTTGCCACCTATGTGGTAATTCATGGGTGTTTTGTTTTTCCCAAATGGGATGACTATGCATTTTTTGGCATTTAGCTTGAGACCATGACTTTGACACCAGGTGTCTGTCTCAGTAAGGCCCTTTTGGAGAATGTCCATGTCAGCCGGAGAGTCAATTATGGCTCCCAGTTTGCAGTCATCGGTGAACTTGGTTAGCCATAGTCTTCCTGTATTTGCCTGTACTTCTGAGAAGTATATGTTAAACAGTAGGGGTCCCAGGACCGAGACTTGTGGGACACCACTTGTAACTGGTTTAGAGTCAGACCTGAAGCCCGCTATTCTTACCATGTGAGTTTTGTCTGTAAGCCAGTTAGCAACCCATCTCGTGACGTAGGGGTTTATGTTCAGGCTGGTGAGTTTTTCTATAATTCCAGAGTGGAGAATGGTGTCAAAAGTTTTGGCGAGGTCAAGGTAGGCTGTGTGAACTACCTTTCCCTCATCTATGGCCTTGGTGACTGTCTCGAAGAAGTCAGCCAGGTTTAGTAGGCATGATCTGCCCTTAACAAAGCCAAACTGGGTCAGGGCAAGTGTTTGGAGGTTCCCAATTTCTTTGTTAATGAGTTGCATGATGATGCGCTCCATAGCCTTGCAGACCAGGCTAGTCAGGCTTATGGGGCAATAGTTACCAGGGTCATTTGTGGCCCCTCCTTTGTGGAGCGGAATAACTGTTGCTGTGTGCCATTCTATGGGCATGTAGCCTGTGGAGAGGCTGAGGTTGAACAGTGTGTTTAGGTGGGTGGTTAGTTCGTTCTGTAGTTCATGAAAGACACAGCCTGGGACACCATCTGGCCCAATTGACGCTGTGCTTTTGGCTTTTTTTAAGGGCTGTTTTCACCTGTGCGTCTGTGATTTTTGGGACACTATACTTTTCCGGTATTGTTGTGTGCCATTTTGGGGGTTTGAGGCGGGTGAAGATTGCACTGAATCTATCTGCCAGGATGTTGGCAATATCAGTGGGTTCAGTATATTTTGTGCTATTTTGCACTAGCTCAGAGCATATCTGCAAGTTGCCACTTAGATTCCTGACATAGCTAAAGAAGACTTTGTGGTTATCTTTCGAATCCTTGGCTATTTTTCTTTTGAAGTTAGCCTTGGAGGATTTTATGAGGGACCTTAGTTTCTTACTGATACTGATCAGGGATGTCTTTCCTTCTTGGGATTTGCTTTTTTTCTGAACTAGTTTCCTCCTTCTATTGTATAGCCTGTTTATGGCAGGGGTCCACCAGACTGGTTTCCTTCTCTTAGGGGAGTGAGTCTTGGTTTTGCTAGGGATGGCACAATCCATGCATCCTTGAAGGTGCTCATTGAGTCAATTTGTAAAGGTTTCTGCATCTTGGATACTGTTATCCTTTAGTATGGGGGCTGTGAAACTTACCACCTCTGCCTTAAGTAAGGTGAAGTTTGCTATAGAAAAGTTTTTCACTGTGATTTCCTTGGCTGGAGGTGGTGGTGTGAGGTGGACATCCAGAGTGATTAGTTTATGGTCTGGTCTAACCAGTGACGGGTTGAACTCCGGTGTGGAACACCTGTCGCCCATGTTGGTGATGACCAGATCCAATATGTTTTCACCTCTGGTAGGGAGGTTTACCAGCTGATCCAGGCCATTTGAGTTGATAAATTCCAGGAAGCGCTGGACCTGAGAGTTTGTACTCGAGTAGTTTTCCCAGTTAATGGTAGGGTAATTGAAATCATCAAATATCACGGTGTTCGGTAGGACCTTCATGTTTTGTTGTTTGTGTTACTTGATGGAGGTTTTCTCCCTGGATTTGTTTTATAAAGGTGCTATGTATGCAAAGTCAGACTAACCCAACACTTGACTATCATAAGCAAATAACCAAACATACAAATAGATAGCACCAGTCACCCAGACAAACTATAGGTGAAAGTCAGAATTAAGAAGATCTTAAAATTATTCAAAACATTTAATACTTCACTGTTAGATGCATTGAGTCAATTTTCCACTCTCAATTTTGAAATGTAAAACATATGTTATCTTATTAATGGTAATAATATTTAATTATATCTTTTACTGGAATTCATTTACCATGCAAGTGTGCAGAAATATAAAACTTGGAAAAATTGTAAAATAAACATCTTCATATGCTAGATGCAGATCTTTTTAATTTGCTTGTTTTTTATAATACATGAATAATACTAACACCAGACCTTTTGCAGTCAAAACTACTATGATTTAAATATTTTCAGCTGTCCAGCAATGTCCATACTCTGGGTACAAATTGTCCCAAAAACTAAACACCTGTTGTTGATAAGCAAGCATTATTAAGCCTAATGGAATTATAGTTTCTCAAAGAATCAGCTTAAAAGTTAAAAGCAATAAGCTTTGGCTAATTCAGCACTAGGGAAACCCGCCTGTGGATCTCAAAGATCACTGAGTGCCATAACCTCAGAGAGCAGTATCAGAACCATAGCTGAAATATTTTATTTATTCTCACATTGCCACCATGCTGTTTTGCTTGCTACATGTGTGCCAGATAACTTTTTCTTTTGTGGAGCATATCATTTGCCCTTTCAACTAATTAAATGCACACAGAAACAAAGCATAAATGACATGCCAGTTAATCTTCCATTAGCCTGCCCATGTGTTCATTCAATAATATCACTTACTTAGCAGCTTATTTATGCATGTTGATTTTTATAAAACAGCTTGCATAATCTCTGTGCAATCATATTTACAGTTTCTGCTCAAAGCGGCTGAGTACTTCTCTCAGCTGTACATGTACTACTGACTTATAATCATTTGACAAAAGCAGAAAAGAAATGTGGGGATAATAACATCCATAGATTAAAGTTGTTGAAATGCTTCACTGTTCACTGGGAAATGCACACATTTACATCTAACTGTTTTATTTTACATTAAACTCATACTGTGCTCTTGAGTTGAGATTTGACCTGCAATTTATGATAACTTATTTGCATGTAGACAGTGATTCACAGGTGCACGGAATGTGTTAAGATTACAGAAATGAAATAATTTACCTCTACATGAATTATTTCTAAATTCCTTATGGTGTATATCAATTACATTCAGTTTGGTTGTAGATATGTGAAAAGTATTGTCTGCTTACCATGACTGAACAGCTGTTTAGTGCCTAGTCATCCTCTTAGCGCTTTATGTTTTTTTCACTCCTCATTAACGTCCGCTAGATTTCAAGGTTAGGGTCAGTTATTGCATGGCATAAGATATTTTGCAGCACCAGACATTCTGTGTTTGTCCCACATTTCCAGTTCCAGGAACAAAATATAATTCAGGCTGAGCTTTCAATTATATTTATTTATTTATTTGATTGTTTGCATTCATTAACCAGGATAGTCCAACTAAAGTTCCCGCTTGTAAGAGTTCTGTGGTGAAAAGCTGCACAAGTAGCAAGACCAGCATTCACTATCTATGAACCAAACCATACCCAGTATGTAACATATATGGGCATAGAGATAAAACAGTATACATGCACAAATTTTGAAATATATAGAAAGGCAAAATGAATACACAGTTTAACAGTAGCATATACTTTGTACTTAGCATATGTACATTTTGATTTGCTATACCTTAATTCTTATGCATTCATATAAGAGCAAATGATAATCGGTTGTACTATCAGGGCAGGTGTTAGCATTTTGTGGGGCCATCAGCAAGTGTCAAGTTTGAGGTCCCCTGGACAATTCCAAAATAAGTATTACACTTCCGTGGCTACCTTTCCTATGCAACATTTTAAATCATGATAGAAATATTTAGCAATACTAAACACAGAATGAAGTGTAGTTACAATGTTCTTACATTATAACTGGCCCACGTACCTCATCAAGCTCACTCATCCCACAGAGGAACATTCACAGTGACTGGCTTTTAGTTGCAATGATGTTACATTAAACAACATTTTAAACAGCAATTTTACAGTGTCAGCCTTAGGTGAAAGGCTGCATGGTCCCTGCCCCACCCCCACTGCTTACCACTTCCCCTCACACACATATCCCGCCAGTCCAGGCCTCCCCATACCATATTACTTTTTTCTTTCTTTGCTCAAGGTTTGCCTTACTCTTCAGAAGCCATTTTTTCTAGATACTCTGAGGTATATTGTATATCTTTTTTTTAAACAACGTTCTTCATCCAGTGATGATCTATACAAAAGTTATGACTATGGAAATACATTTAGTGTTACTGTTCAACTTTACTGTTTCTTGCAACTTTTCAAAACAAGGATATAAATGACTTAAGTTGGAGTTCTGAAAACTACCACTCTGCCAGAAGTCATGAGGTTATAGATGCTCTGAAGTGTTTTTTTTAGATCATTTTTCTAACTTTTCGGTCACTGATGGTCTGAACAAAAAAGCGTGAGTAAGAAAAGAAATTCAGTCTTACTTTTTAGTTCCAAGGAAGAAATAAGCTGTGCCCCAGGCTTACTGTTCAAACTGTAGTAGTTAACAATAAATTGAAAAATGTTTGTGAGTGATATTTAAATTCTGTCTAGAGATAGTGCCTGCTTCCCTATTTCCTCAAAAAAAAAAAATACAGTCTCCTGCTGTATAGCCCTCTGTGATAATATTAGGATGAAAGCAAATGCAAAAATGACCACAGTCATGTACTGCAAGTGGCCGTTGTCGTGCATATCCACAGCATGCCTACTAAACCCTACCTTTAAAAGGCAGCTACATTTTTTACACATGTAATATCAGACTGGGACAAAACGGAAAGAACAAATAAAATGCATTAAAATATTTCAAACTGCTGCTATTGAACATATGTAAACAGCATTATTCCTTACTTCTCCCTCCAAAATATAGTCACCTGTTTATGTGTTTAATGTTTGATAGTTGATTATATGGAAAGTGAAAAATGAACGATCGCACTAATGCATTCTGACTTGTTGCTTCTAGACAGTTCACTGTCACTGCACCAGTTATAGTTACCTTCTGTGCACACCTCTTAGATTTGTGAGAAAAAGTTAAAAGAATTAAAGACCATTTTGTCCTCGGGCTCAACATAAGGTATAATGTGACCTTAACATGCACACTTTTGAGGTTTGTGAAGAAAGGTAAAGGAATAAGAACACACTGTCCCAGCCTCTGCACAAGCTACAGTAAATGCATACTTCTGAGGTGTGACTGTGAAAACAGCTAAGGAAATAGTGACCATAACATCCCCAGCCCTCCCCTAACAAGCAGTGCTGATTTTAGAATGGGTATGATTGAGGGTAGGGGCCATTAATAAATCAATATCAAAATACACTTATATAGTTTGGGGTACTTGGACTAGTAGCTCTCTGGGATATATTTATGTTTCTAGGTGTGCAATACAGTTCATGCCTTATTTTTGAAAGATAATTTTTACTGCTATCCAGAACAGTTACACATGTAATCTGGAGTACTATGTGTCCATCTTTGATACTTTGTACAAACACAGACAGACACATACACACGTATAAGCCATAGCAATACTAGATGTACACTAATTTCACCAAATGCAATACACTGGGTGGCACTAGTAATGCCACACCACATCAGTCACTGTTGTGTAACAGTGATCAGTCAACAGCAGGGTAAGTCATTTTTATTCACAGTGGACTCTGTGCCCACCAATTTAACATTACTAAGGGTATATACCTCAGATATCTGTGAAAGAAAAAGAAGCAATAATAATAATAATCATAGTAATTGTCATAGGAATTCAAGTTTGTTTTACACAACCCCCAGTAATCACCGTAAAATATCAGATCATACTTCACACAAATGTACACTTATCCTATAAACCCAGATTAATGTCACTTTAAACTGAACAAATAACAAAATGAAGAGGTTACTGTCATCCAGACAGCCTCACCCCCCAGCAGGTATAGCCATCTGTGTGTGTGCTTCTTATGTCAAAATGTAATTAAAAGATGAAGAGTGTAACTCATTTCAAGTACTATAAAAACAATAACCATACATTACAGTATTCCAAGTTCCTTCACATAAATCACATGTGTCCTGTACAGCCAGAATAATGAGCCAACAACAGCAGTCAAAACATTTTCCTGTACAGATAGCCCCAGCAAATCTCAGCTGTCCAATTCTTTAAAAAATAAATAAATAAATAAATAAAATAAGGGCCACACAGTAATGCATTCAAATAGCTGTCAGTCCAACCTTCTGTCTTCAAAATGTGGAGCAGTACTCTTTAGCATGTTGAAAATTGGGCAAAATGTTGTACATTTACTATTAGCTTTACCTAGTAAGCTTACAGTAAATTGTGGAAGGTTTGAGAGGTTAATACTGTATAACTCCTGCATAAACATAGTTCTTTTGATGAATTAATATAATTCAGTATTATTTACCATGGATACTTGTAAAAAAATAAATTCTTAACAATTAATGTATGTTATATCCTTTTAGTGAGGAACAGTGTGAAACAAACTTTTTTAAGCATCAAAATGAGGAATATTCCTCCTTACTTCTCAACCTGTTTGCTCGGGAATTCTGGACAAAGTCAGGAACAAAGTAGGAGGGGTTAATCTTGACAAATTACAACTTTTAGATACTACGATAATAATGGTGATAATGCTGCTGACTACTGTAATTTAGTTAAAAGGTTAATAGAACAGCAGGGTTTGCTCAACATGCATTTCCTGATCAGTGGAAGAGTGAAACTGTAATGCATGCCATTACTGATGAATGGAATTCACAGAAACTGATCAGAAAATCAAAAACATTTGTAAGGAACAGGCTAAAAATCTGAAGGAAAATAGGAGGCAGTTAATAGTATGTATTCCTGCTTGATCAGGTGGTGTTCCCTAAATCCTGACATAAGATAGTAACAGGTAAATTTATTTAAAAAATGGCAGTTAAAGTCTGTAAAATATTGCAACCAGTCAAGCTTTTATTTTCTTGAGACAGACCTGAAAATAGTAATTTTAGGATGCTGCCTACTCTATACTCTCATGTTACCTGTTTTTTTTTTTTTTTATGGGAGGCGGGGTGGGCAAAGCATGAAGTGAATCTTAATATTTGCAGCTTTAGCACAATGTTTGCTCCATTCCCTGTGATTGTCTATTCACCTGGAAGGGTTACAAATGTTAAAAGAAAAAGGCACCAGAATTAGCCTACCACTTAATGGCAGCAGTTGCACAAATATATCGGCATGCTTCCTTCCCCATGGTTGGAGGAAATCTTGCTTTCCTTGGCCCCACAACAGTAAGTCATCAGAGGGGCTCAGTGATGGCTATGTTACTCATTAAGATAAGAAAGTTATAAAGCAAAAAGTAGAGCAGGGGATACAATAAGAAGAGAAAAAAATAAGGAAGAAGAAGTAGAGGAAAGTGTGACAGTAGTTAAGAGTAAAGAAAAAAGAAATAATAAAAGATGATGTAGTATTGTACTGTATTACAGGAAAAGACATACTCCAGGGTTCAATAAACTCCATGTAGGCACTGTGTAGTGTCTACAAGGAATGTATCCATGTACATGGCCATTATCCACCTTCTGCAGCATGCCATGCATATTAATGATGTTATGCACCAAGGGAGAACCAAGGAACACAGATATTAAATCAGTGTTAAATGCATGTTTGCAAGGCACTGAGTGCAGTAATGCCAAACTGTGCTCACATGTAGACAGCTTTCACCTGCCAGAAATCTAAAAATAGAAACTGGATGTAATTAATAAGCATAATGACATTTATGTGTTTGAGGTTTTTTTTTCTTTGTTGTTTGTGCAGCGCAGAGCGCAGCTAAGCTGAGCGGAGCTCATACATACATGGCAGACATTTAATTATTTATTTATTGGTGTGTGTAAGCGTGTTTTTGCTGTGTGGCACAATACTCAGCACTGCTAATAGGTAGCTCCATGGTATATGTGAAAGAGTACAAAACAAAACTCAAAGCTACTTGATAAAGGTTGGAGTAATACAAAACAAAATACTGTAAGAAAATAAATAAAACTCTGATCAACATGGCTGAAAATGAACTATAAACTTTAAAAAAACAGAAAACAGAAAATAAAAGGTAAGCACTTTCACAGATACTCAATCTGCTTCTTCAGACCATATAAAAACTACTATAGGAAGAGCATTTAAAAATCAAACAAGGTCCACTTATTGAAATATATGCAGTCAACTCACTCATGAATGAAATATATCAATCAAGTGTTCGCTATGGGCCATGCCCCCAAAAGTGAAATTTAATTACATATGGGGCAGGATTTCAACCCTGGCTTCAATTAAATCATCCCATTTAATCCTGGTGGAAGGTGTTCTTTTAAAATTAATATCCAATGTAGCTTATGGCATTCTCTTATATTATTATGATCTCCACCCCACAGATTCAGTGAAGTCAGCTCCAGCATAAAAAAACTTGAATGAGTGATTACTACCTCATTCCAATACATGCTTGGCTAGGGCATTAGTTATTTATATAACTTATATGCTCCATGACCATTTCTTTTAGCATGCAGTTCATTTTGCCAACATAGAGGGCTCTGCAGACAGAACAGTCTGCATAATAAACCAGCTCTTTACTGTTACAGTCTGCATAAAAGTATATATGTATTATAAACCTGTACTGGGATGCAGAAATGAGGTGTTTGTAAGAATATATTTACATGCTCTACAAATATGGCATTTAAAAGTCCCTTTTCGATCAGAGTAAACTTTAGTCTCTGTCAAGTTATTCCAATGGCATAATTGTCTTTTAAGGGAAAGGTTATTCTTAAAACAAAACCTAAGAAAAGCATCAATAACCTTTCTGATGTCAGGGTCAACTTGTAAAATAAACCACTTCTTTTTCAAAATATTACATACTATGTTCACATCACTTATAAGGACATCACTAGACATTTAGTTAAAACCGTTATTGATAAAGTACATGTGTTAGTCTACTACCTACTTATGGCTGGCCAGATTAGTAAGGAACTACATGAATATTTTATATTGAACATACCATAATTACAATACTATGTCTTCATAGAGAAGACTCTCAGAGCTGCACTCAATAAGGCAGTGACAGTACTTAAAGATACTAAGTCTTTCTTAGAGGACCTTTTTTCTTGATATGATCAATATGATGGGAATTACAACTTTGCTTTGGTCACACTAGATGTAGCTTCACTGTTTACAATGATACCCAATGATTGGGGCATTGATTATGTGAGGCAGTTCCTTGGTAACAAAACTGACTGGCCAATGAGTAAAGTCAATTTGCTATGTGAATTCATTGAACTTATACTCAAAAATAATATCTTTGTTTTCAACAATGACTTTTATATCCAACAGACAGGAGTTGCGATGGGCATGACATGTGCCAACACTTATGCTAACTTGGCCCTTGTATATTGGGAACAGGAGTATGTATTAGATAATAATGTTTTTGTGGGGAATATCCTGTTCTACAGGCAATTCATTGATGATATCTTTCTCGTATGGAAAGAAACAAAACACAACTTGAATTGTTTTATTGATTTTTTTATGCAAGACAACTGATTTTTTGAAGTTTAGTTATTGCTTTTCTCATGGAAGTATAGACTTTCTCGATGCTACAATTGACAAGGGAGCACTGTGACATTGCCACGCTTGTCTCTATAGCAAACCTTCTAAGAGGAATACCCTGTTACAGAAAACCAGTATGCATCCTGGTCATATTACTAGAAATGTTATAAAGGGACAATTCCTGTGGATAATGAGGCTACATGACTATGACGATGACCTGGTTCCAGATTTTGGACTTCTCAAAAATGAATTTTTAGCTCGAGGATATAAATTACATGAGACTGAACGCTGCATGAATGAGGTACTTTGTATGAGGAGTAGTGATGGAAGACTCTACTTTTCTGAGAGATTAAGGAATGTTAATATTGGAGATATTACTTCTGCTGATACATGTTGCAAGAATAGGGTTTGTCTCACCTATTCAAGAGATGTGAACATAGTATGTAACATTTAAAAAATATGTCTATTTTACAAGGCTGACCCTGGCATCAGAAAGGTTATTGATGATTCTCCTAGGTTTTGGTTTAGGAATAACCTTTCCCTTAAATGACAATTATGTTATCAGAATAACTTGACAGGCAAAAGTTCATTCTGATTGAAAAGGTACTTTTAAATGCTGCATTTGTAGAGCATATAAATATATTCTAACAAACACCCCATTACTGCAATCCATTACAAGTTTTATAATAGAGATAGACTTTTATGCTGACTGTAAGAGTAAAGATCTGATTTATTATCCAGACTGTACTATCTGCAGAGTCTTCAATGTTGGCAAAACAAATTGCACACTAAAAGAAAGGGTATGGAGCATGTAAATGACATAAATAAAAAGAAAGTAACTAATGTCCTGGCCAAACATGTATTGGAATGAGTGATCACTCGTTCAAGTTTTTTTTGATGGAGCTGAGTTCACTGAATGTGTGGGGTGGAGATCAGAAATAGAACAGAATTTCATGAGCTACATTGGGTACTACTTTTACAAGCATACCTTCCACCAGGATTGAATGGGACAATTTCATCGAAGCCAGTGTTGAAATCCCATTGTCTATGTCATTAAATTACACTTTTGGGGGCTTGGCCCATAGTGAACATTTGGTTGGTTGATTCATTCATGAGTCAGCTAACTGCATGTGTTGCAATGATTGGACCTTGTTAAATTTTAAATGCTGTTCCTTTAGTGTTTTTATATAGGCTGAAGAAGCAGATTGAGTAGCTCTGAAATTGCTTACCTTTTATTTTATGTTTTCTGTTTTATTAAAGTTTATAGTTCATTTTCAGCCGTGTTGATTGGAGTTTTATCTATTTTCTTAGAATATGTGAAGGTATACCAGATTTCCTAATATCCATGAACCTTAATGAGTAGAGTTATGGCTGTATGTTTAGTAGGTCCAGGGTTCGAATACATATAAGTTGTCTGTATTTTTGTTGTACATGTTTTTGACTAAATGTTAAAGTATGGCTCCTTTTTGCTCTGATAAGCACTGCTTATTCATGCTAAGCACCACATAAACATGTTAACGGCTGCTAATGTTTGCATGGTACTCCGCTTCGCTAAACCCATGATTGTGCATATTTGCATGCCACTCAACTCTGCTTGGCTGGTTTGAACACTGCTAAGTAATGCAATGCTTTTTTGAATGTTGCTCAATGACATGTAAGAGTGGGAAAACAACCTATATAAAGTGCACTAGACAGGACTTCTGCAGAAACCATTGGATTCTATCATCTGTTGATATGGCTGGTGGTGTTAGAGAAGGTGTGCGTTTTCAGGCTCAGTGGCAGGGTATTCAGGAGTTCAGGGTCATGCTTGGGCTCCTTGTAAAAAAACAGGAGGATAGGCTGCTGCAGGGCAGTTTCCAGGGCTTGAAGTGTAAGGCAGAGGCCTGGGACCGGCTGGCCAAAAAACTCACCGGTGTTAATGGTATCCCCTGCACAGGTGAGCACTGTCATCACCACCATGATGAACTGAAAAGATGAAAGAGGGGAACCTTGGACACCTGGGTCCAAGAAGCAATGGCAGGGAATGCCCCACAAGCATGTAAGTACTTTTTACTCTGTTTTACCAATATGTAATCTGCATATCTGCAAAACTGGTATGTATAATGGTATACTTCTCTCTCAACAGCTGCAGCTGAGAGGGCTCATAATGTCGAGTCTCATGCCGGGCGCCTGGCCAGGTTGCACCATGAGTGAAGTGAGTATGGATGTATTATGCCAACTGTAGTGCAATAAGCAAGAAAGAATAAAGCATTAACTGCAATAAAGTATATACAATGAAGTCAGTAGTGCAATAAAGTTGGAATTAGATCTGTAGTGCAATGAATGAATAATAACAACTGTAGTTCAGGAAGAAAAGAATAAACAATACATTAACAGCAAGGAAAATGTACATCAGAACTGTTTTGTTATAAACATTACAGTAGAGCTGTATGCATTGAGTCTGTAAGGTAAGGTTGCTGCACTCAAATATAACACTGTAATAGCTGTAGAATGCAAATCTAATGGCTGAAAACTGTATTGCTTAACTCGTAGTACTGTTCATGGCTTTCTTTAGGCCAATACTGGTCACATAATGCTCTGTCTTCCATAGACATCAGGTTATAGAGGTATATATGTGAGGTAAACCACTCTACAGCCAGATATTGTGTGTGTGGACTTCACAGATATTGCCAACCAATAACAGTAATATGTGTTCACCTGTATTGCTGAAAGTGAAATAAAGCTGTAGTAATATATGCATTATGTATAGGTTGTATATCATGCATGTGTGTTCTATTGGCACTGCCGTCTAGTAAAACACTATAGCAGAACTAGAATACTAAAGGAAAGTCTCGTAACTTGTATTGCACAATTCATAGTATGCTTCCAGGTGGTCTCCAGGAAGTATCCGTCACCCTGTAGTCAGCAGTGCCTCAGTAGCTCAGTTTAAATTCCTTGTACACTGTACATTTTGCCACACACAGTCCTGGGTTCAAATCTAGTGCTATGTAGTACATTTTCTGTATCAGTCACATAATGCTCACAATTTCTGTCTCCCCAAGAACACAAAAATGTGATGGGTGAGTTAGCCCATATTATGCGCAGATATTGTGTTTAGATCTCACAGAATGTTACACTCAATAGCAAGACTGTGTGCATCAGCATTGTTGATTCCGAAATACAACTGTGTAATCCCAGTATGGATCAAACTCTTGCTTGCCCATACTATGCTGCTGCAGTCAATTATTAAAGTATTTGCAGATGTCCCCTGTAGTCATAGCTAGTGGCTTATACTCCCATGCCTGCCAACTAAGCCATAATGGCTGTCTAGTTTAATTACTGTACACAAACATGCCTTTCAAGTGTCACGATTTCTCTAAAGTAACTAAAACTGACTTATCTGTCTGTCACATGTTTACCAGATAAATTAATACCTGTGTGACACTGCCTGCCCAGCTATCTGGAATTTTGTAAATAATTATATGTCACTTGAAAATATTTATATGATTTATAAAGAAATGTGACACTGCCAGCCCAGCTATCTGGAATTTTGTAAATAATCATATATCATTTGTGAATAGTAATATGATTCATATGCTTGTCCTACAAATGTAAAAGAACTATATGTTGTATACTGAGCTTCAAGATTGTAACCACAGTGTACCCTACTGGAAAAGAACAGAAATGTATATAAACTATATACCTATGCAAATATGTTTTAATAGTAGAAGCTGGAACATACAGAGTACAAATCTGTCAAAGTGCACAGTTGTTGTTTTACAAGAAATGGATAACTATGGACACTCTTCCTGCACATCCCTCCCTGCCTTTCAATATGTTTTCCCCTTGCTTGCCCCATGTCCCCACTTTCCTATCTCCCCTTTTTTCTTTTTTTCTTAAGTTTTTTAGCATTGAGGTGCATGACCCACCACATCGCACAGCTTTGCTTAGCTCAGCTAAATAAAGCTATAAAGAGTATATGTGTATTTAACATTGTAAGTCACATGTACAAAATAAACACCTCTGCCATGTTTCAAACCCAAGCCCATCACACCTACAGCACACTGCATTAACCCATCATGCCATGCAACTCTTAATTAAACAGTTTTTTTTAAACAAAGCATAGTAATTGCCACTTACAGTCATTAGGCATGTTTCAGCATAGCTGTGTGCTGCTCTGCACTGTGCAAACTGAAATAAACAGTAATGTACACTACTAGACAGCCAAGCACATGATAATGGAAGCAACTGAGGCATGTGATAGGAGGTAAATGTGCCCATTTATCAGCAACATATAGAAAGTCACATGCTAAGGCATTCATGGCAAAATACATGTTCAGCTGGGACTCGGGTGCAGAAATACATCCATATAAAGCCATGCACATATTAATAAATGTAGACAATGTTTGTCACAGCCTGTATGTGTCCACATATATCTTTCAAGTACACCTGCTGTAGCAGTTACTCACTAGCTCAGTCTGTTACATGACTTACGTACAGTACATTTTGTCACAGACAGTCCTGGGTTCAAATTCAGTGTTGTGCTGCATTTCACTTGCTTATTGTGAAGACAGCAATTAATGGATCACTAATACACTCTGTATTCACACAAAGCATTGCAAATTAAATACCTGCTTTTCAGTGCATGAAGTCAGAGGCCTGCAGTTAGGGACACACTTCACATATCTGTATAGCAGTACAATATGTTGCCTAGTACTCTTTTATTGACACAGTTGCCTAACATCTATACCTTAAACACATGCCTTAATTGGAGTTTAAAGGGTACCCTCACCCTGACACTGCCTCTACGACAGGGCTGACACAACTGACACAGATACACCTTCAGCTTGTTGTCCTCCAAAGTGCCCACACTCTCTGCCTATGTCTACTACCAGCAGCAGCAGCTGCAGTCTGTGGTACACAAAGCTCTGTGTAAAGGTTTTTGCTATAGACATACCCTCTGTGATGATGTAGTCACCTCACCCCAGTAGTGTCCATCTCAACAGCTAAGAAAGGGGCCCAGGTCAACATGAAGGACTTATATTGCGCAGTGCTTGCATGTCATTGGTTAATGATAGTCAATTCAGCTGTTTTGGCTGCAATTAGCATTTCAGAACCACAGATTGGTTTAGAGGCAATTATCTGCTGATGGGGAGCATATACTCACACAGAGCATGCCTTTTTGAAACTTTACCAGACACAAAGTTCAACAGATGAGTACTGCACTCTAGCAGGTATGAAACTGTCTTTTGGTGTAACAGGATTCAGATGGGAGGATAGAGGTATGAGAAATAGGGACTGCAGCAATAAGCTGGTCATAGACCCATGGTAATGATATGTTGCTAATACCCTACTGACTTACACCTACAGGGGACATACAATCGGGGCGGCTTTGGCTTTTGTCAGTATGGCACACTGGTGTTGTCAGACTGTCCCCATGTAGTGGATGTTTTAGTACATTGCTATTTGTCTGGCACTGCTTCAATGACATATCATCTCTCATGCTCTTCTCAGCAGTTAATAGCAGCAGTCTGCATTTAAAGTGGACCTGTGTGTTGAGAGACAGCCTTACAAGACTATCTGCAAATATATAGAGCTGAGTATATTTTTTCTGTATTATTCTGTATTATAGAGCTAAATTGTTGCTTAGATATCTGTTGTCTTAGTGTTCTGCAAATATACAGAGATCAGTATATATTTTTTTGGTTTTATAATTTGCACTCTGATTCCTCACATCTCTGTTGAAACTTTTCCCCACCCCCTCCCTGTTCTTGGTTGTAGTTTAAATTTGGTGGCTTTTGCAGTGCCCGCCCCACTGTAGATTTGATCTAGGACACTCCCTCAGTCCCATCTCTTTACCGCATTCTACCTAATAAACCCTTTCTGCACTTGCTTTTAGTCCTTTTAATTTAATTACAGTTTTTCAAACTGTGTGTGGACTAATATTGCTACATACTCAAGTGTGCCAGCTTGCACTGCATGTGAATTGTTTTTACTACTGTTTTTGCTACTTTTCTGAAAAAAAAAAAAATTGTAAGCCTGTTTCCTACCTTTCCTGTAATTAGTGTTCCAGATACAGATTTGCTGTATCCAGGACTATTTGTAAGCTTCTGAGCCCCCAAGTCTTTGTGTTGGAGGGAAGCCTTGTAGCTTATCAGTGGGAGTGGTAAGCACTAGGTAACCTGTCTACCACATAAGGAGTGGTTCTGGCCCAGAATTTGTAGTTATTGGCCATTTGGGCGGTCTTCCATCTCTCTCAACTTTCTGATTTGAAGGACTGCATTTGCACTTGTTTCTGTCCTGTAATTCTTGGGCCCATTTCATTTGCTCACTCAAAAAAAAAAATCTGCTTTTACTGTATTTGGTTCTTCCTACTTTATTTTGCTTTTGCATCATCTTAAAAGTACTCAATTGTATTTTTTACTGCTTGGTGTAACTCATTCTAAGCCTTTTAGTTTAAGCACTTGGGCTTCAGACAGTTGTTTTACATTAGGGAGGTTTGTGGCCTGCACTGTGGTGGCAGGACAGGTAGCTTACATCCTTCTAAGTTGGGAACTGCTGATTGAGGGTTCAGTGTATGTTATTCTAAAAGTGTATTAATTCTGGTTTAAGCACTTGGGCTTCAGGCCAGTTGTTTTACATTAAGAAGGTTTGTGGTCTGCACTGTAGTGGAAAAACAGGTAGCTTACATCCTTCTAAGTTGGGAACTGCTGAGTGAAGGCTCAGTGTCTGTTATTCTAAAAGTGTATTAATTCTGGTTTAAGCACTTGGGCTTCAGGCCAGTTATTTTACATTAAAAGGGTTCATGGTCTCCACTCTTGTGAGAGGAGAGGCTGGACTCTGCCCTTCTGAGCTGGGAATTTCTAGTTAAAGGCTTATAGTGCCTGCATATTTGAACTGCTTCTTACTGAAATTTGTACACCTTGTTTGCTGTAGCATAGACTAGATCCAGGCCTGCTGAATCTAGCTTTGTTTGTATAACTTGAGCACTAATCCAGGCATTCTTTAAAGTATTCAATTGTATCTATTACTGCTTGGTAGTAACTTGATTAAAGTGTAGCTATCATTCTAAGTCTTTTGGATTAAGCACTTGGGCTTCATACCAGTTGTTTTACATTAGGAAGGTTTGTGGCCTGCACTGTGGTGGCAGGACAGGTAGCTTACATCCTTCTAAGTTGTGAACTGCTGATTGAGGGCTCAGTGTCTGCTATTCCAAAAGTGTATTAGTTCTGGTTTAAGCACTTGGGCTTCAGGCCAGTTATTTTACATTAAGAAGGTTTGTGGTCTGCACTCCTGTGGGAGGAGATGCTGGACTCTGCCCTTCTGAGCTGGGAATCTCTGGTTAAAGGCTTATAGTGCCTGCATATTTGAACTGTTTCTTACTGAAATTGGTACACCTTGTTTGCTGTAGCATAGACTAGATCCAGGGCTGCTGAATCTAGCTTTATTTGTATGCTTGTTGTTTGTTTGCTTGTTATTTCCCTGAAACGCTAATTCCACCTAAAATGCGGCTTTTCAGCGCTTCTGTGGATCCCTAGTGATATCTGCATTGCTTACTGTACTTATTTCCTTGTTTCACTTGAAAGAATGTTACTGTTTGTCAGTTTTGCATTTAAGTTACCTGTAACACATTGCATTTAAGTTACCTGGCACTTGCTTACTAAAGCAATTATATAAGTCAGCACTAAAATATTAAAAGCACTACACCCTCACAAACTCCCTTTGAGTACCTCATTCCCCATTGGCCCTTTTTTTTTTCAATTATAAAGGCATTCCCAATACTATTCTAGCATGTCCAAAGGTCAGTTGTCAATCTCCTCTCCGGTCCAGCTGGTGAGTCTGGGAATCTTGAGGCAATGTTACAACTGCTTCATGTACACAGACAACCCTCTCCTCCTCCCAACAAATTCCAACACGTGAGAGATGCAACCATATAGCCATACTGAAGGCTAAGCTCTCTCAACTCAGTACTGGTGAAATCAGTCAGGAGGAGAAGGAAACCACACTCACTACAATTCCAGTCTCACATAGACCTACCATGACAGCAAACCAAACACATAAACACACAAAAACATACTTGGAGGCTGTAAATAAAAATCTGCCTAAGCAGCAGAGACCTCCAAAGCAGACACCCAAGCAACCGCTACCCCAAAAGAAAACACATGCAACACATAGCTCACAAAGCCAGTGTGCCGAACAGTCACAGCCCTTAAGGCTAAACAACACACCTAATACACTTGTAATAGGTGACTCTATCATCAGGCACACTGACGTCCTGCTCACCAAGCTGAACAAGGAGAAGGTCACAATGAGCTGCCTGTCGGGCGCTAGGATCCGCCACATAACACAAGCACTCAGGTCACTCCAAGGCAAGTACAAATATGACTCAGTCATTGTCCATGCTGGTGTGAATGACCTGAGACGTATCTCCCTGGACTACATGAAAAGAGACATACAGGAGCAATCTGAGCATGTAGCCCAGGCCGGTATGAACCTGACCTTGAGTAGCATCTTACCCTCACCAAGAATGATGCCACAATATGAAGACAAGATGATCAATTTCAACAATTGGCTTAAGTATAGGTGTCATTCAAAGGAGATCCAATGCCTGTCAGCCTGGGATGAAATTCTCGACAAGCCACGATGCTTCGCTAGCGACGGCTTACACCTGTCACCCCTGGGCTTTCAGATATTGGCAAAGGCTCTTGCTACCCCCATAGTGCCTTTTTTAGGCAAGGCTCAAAAGACAAACCCACCTCCATAGTTATCACAAGGGATAAGAAACTAAGAGTAATGCTACTCAATGCCAGAAGTCTAAACCTCAAGATGCACACACTCAAAACTCTCCTTAGCATGGAGAACATCGATATCTGTGCAGTAACAGAAACCTGGTTCAAGGCTCCTGAGAGCACCCCGGCACTACCAGGTTATACTTCATACCATGCTTTTCGGCCCCAAAACTTGGACCAAACCACAAAAGGAGGGGGAGTATCAATATTCGTCAAAGATACCCACACCTCCAGGTTGGTGGCACAGCACGAAGCATCAGAGACTATCCATGTGCAACTAACAGTGGGTAAAACTGCCTTAAAGTTTATAGCCTGCTACAGACCACCCTCCCAAACCCAGAATCTCCACTCGGCCTTCCTGAGAACACTGGAAAATATGAAGGTTTCTCCAAACACCATTATATTGGGCGACTTCAACTACCCAAACATAGACTGGGAGCATTACTCTAGCTCCAACACCCTAGCCCAAAGGTTCCTAGAATTTATAAACTCAAATGCTATGGAACAACTTGTTACCACTTCCACAAGAGGGGAAAACATACTGTACCTGATCATCACCAACATGGGGACTCTATGCTCCAGACCAGAAGTGTATCCCTCACTGGTAAGATCAGACCATAAACTAATCTCACTGGATATTCACATCCCGACTCCACCCCCTGCCCTGAAAACTACAGTGAAAAACTTCTCTAAAGCAAATTTCACACTCCTCAAACCCGAGGTGGAATCCTTCAAAGCCCCTGGGCCTGTGGAAAATACGGCCCAGACCGCAGAATCCTTTATAAACGCATTCTATGAACACCTTCTGGAATGCATGGATCATGCAATCCCAAATAAAACCAAGACCCAATCCTCCAAAGGCAGACGTCCTGTCTGGTGGACCTCAGCCATAAACAAACTATACAATAGAAGGAGGAAGCTACTACATGATAGAGCAAAATCCCAAAAAGGGAAGGCATCTCTGATTAGTATTAGCAAAAAACTACGGGCACTCAGAAAATCGTCTAAGGCCAGCTTAGAGAGAAAAATTACACAGGACACTAAGGATAATCACAAGGCTTTCTTTAGTTATGTTAGGAACCTGGGTGGGAATTCCCAGATATGCTCAGAATTAGTCCAAAATGACACAAAATACACCAAACCCACAGACATTGCCAACATCCTAGCTGACAGGTTCAGTGCAAACTTCTCCCCCCCTCCCCACCAAAAGGGCAAATATCTATCCCAGCAGAGTACTGCCCCCCTAACATCTCAGATGCTCAGGTAAGAGCTGCCCTCTCCAAAGCAAAAAACACAGCATCAATGGGACCAGACGGTGTCCCGGCTGCCCTACATGAACTCCAAGAAGAGCTAAACCCAAACATTAAACTACTGTTCAATCTCAGCCTTACTACAGGATATGTACCCAAAGAGTGACATACAGCAACAGTGGTCCCTCTCCACAAACGTGATGCCTCAACGGATCCTGGAAACTATCGCCCCATAAGCCTGACTAGCTTGGTCTGCACAGCTATGGAAAGGATCATCATGGACCTCATAAATAAAGATATTGGGGACCTACAGACACTGGATCCTACCCAGTTTGGCTTTGTTAAGGGCAGATCCTGCCTCTTAAACCTGGTAGATTTCTTTGAAACAGTCACCAAGGCCATTGACGAGGGGAAGGTGGTCCACACAGCCTACCTGGACCTCGCAAAATCCTTCGATACAATACCCCACTCGGGCATTATAGATAAGCTCACCATCTTAAATATAAACCCCTATGTCACTAGATAGGTTGCAAACTGGCTCAAGGACAGAACCCACATGGTTAGAATTGCTGGGACCATGTCAGACTCCAAACCAGTTACAAGTGGCATCCCGCAAGGCTCAGTCCTGGGACCTCTCTTGTTCGGTATATATTTCTCGGAGGTACAGCCCAACACGGAAAGACTGTGGCTGACCAAGTTCGCAGATGACTGCAAACTGGGCACCATAATCGACTCTCCAGCCGACACAAGCATCCTCCAATAGGGCCTCATAGAAACCGACAACTGGTGCCAGAGCCATGGCCTCAAGCTAAATACCAAAAAGTGTATAGTCATCCCCTTTGGCAAAAACAAAGTGCCCACAAATTACCACATAGGTGGTAATCCATTAAGTACAGAAGACGAAATTAGGGACCTGGGGACCCAAGTTGATAGCAATCTCTCATTTGACAACCACGTGGCCAAAGTGGTTAGAAAAACATTTTATATAGACAACCTAATCATGAAGGGATTCACATCTAGATCAGGGGAGGTCATCGTGCCTCTTTACTCATCCCTCATCAGGCCCATAATTGAGTACAATGCCCCTTTTGGGATGTACCTTACCAGATACCTGCAGCAACTGGAAAGACCCCAAAAGTACCTCACCAAGAGGATCAAAGGGCTCAAACAGATGCCATATGCTGCCCGGTTAAAGAAATTCCAGCTCTACTCAGTGGCATACCGCCTGCTCAGAGGTGATCTGTGCATGACGTATAAAGCCATGTCCAACCCGGAATTAATGGACATGCTGCACCTCAGAAAATCCAAATCCCATCAAGCTACGCGCTCCAGAGACTTGATCCTCAGCACTGAAATAAATAGGACATGCTGGAGGGACAGATTCATAACCCAGAGGCTCCCTTCACTCTGGAATACAATCCCAGTCCAGGTTAGGCAGAGTCCCTCATTGACTCTCTTCAAGAGGAATCTTGATGAGTGGATGGGAGATCGTAGGTTTACCCTGGGTATCACTTCTGTTTCGCTGTTAGACAGAGGCACAGTATACTAACCTCAAAAAAGGGCATAGCAAAATTAATTTAAAATGGGTGGCGAAAGCCAAACCCAGTCTGGCTAGGCTTATAAATGCCCTAGGGCAGATAGCCTAGTATGAACCTATGAACCTATGAACCTATATCATTGTGTGGCTGGCCTTAGGGGACACACCACAGTGGACTGGAGTGCTGGATGTATGATCATGCAGCAGAAGCTGTCATGGCACACAGGGAATACCACGGTAATGGCACTATCTCAGTTATATCCACACATGTAGTATGTTGTCAGACTGTGAGTTATGCCATGTGTGAGCAAGCAGCGGATAGTGCCAGCCATTTTGCTCTTCCTGTATCTGTACATAGTGGACGTCTATGCATCTGCTCTTGTAATGTGTTCCCCTTGTGTTGTCTTTCAGGAGTAATGTACCACATGACACCCACCCTTCTAAGATGTAGAGAATGTGATAATCTTGCAAGGACTAAGGCAGCATCATGAAATCCTGTTATCCAGGGGGAGACATAACAGGGAACAGCAGGTTACATTGTGGTCAGACCATGTCCATGACATTAATGCCATTGGCTAGCAGGGCAAGACATATGAGCAGGTTTGACAACAGACAACAGATATATTTAATGCTGCACGTTGATGGGCAACAGATATAGCCAGGGATCATGCTGTCACTAGTGGAGTGCCTGCAGTGGAACAACAACAACTCTCAGCCACTGAGGAATTCCTGGCATACCTAGGCACACATGACAGCTCCCAGGCATCCATCACTCTGTACATATTGGAGGTAGGTGCCACAGTTTCCACAGCTGAGGATCATGCAGGTAAGCTTACTGTGATCAGCATTGTAATACAGTAGCAGTCAGTGTGTTAGGCTGTAGATACATTTATGTGGGGGTCAGGTATTTGTTTTTTAAAAGTGTGTAACCTCAGGTATACACACATACACTGATTGCGACCAATACAACAAGTAACAGAGTAGCTAGTGGAAATGTGAGATATATGAGCATATTCCCTTTTTGTGCTGCAACATGCAATGGTACTGACTTTACCCCACTCTCAACTTTTCACAGGTCCGTCAGGTATTGGCCAAGGCCATGGTCCTGCCCCTGGTAAGTATGACACTTGTTTTGTTAGGGAACAAATATAGTCTAGTATGGTTCAGGGCCAGTATAATGCCCTATGTACACATAATTATGTGTGTAGACAGAGTAGGAAGTTTTTAAATGCCAGACTGGAAGAGGTACCTAAGGTTTCAAGAAGGGTAGTCACAGGAGTGTAGTTCAACAAACTGATACACTTTGGCATTTACAGGTAAGTGCTGATAAGGCTCCTGGTTTAAATAAGGGAAGGAATCTAAAATGACTTTTAAAACATGTTGAAGGCAAATACATTAGGCAGTGAAATTTGTACTTCCATATAATTGTGAAGAGAGTTGTACTTGGTTTTATGTTTTGTTTTTTCACTTATAGTGTCATACTGAGTAAGTAAAAGGTAAATATTACTAGTTATGTTTGACTTGATTTACTTCAAGTGATGGTTATAAAGGTTCTTAATTGTATTTGAATTGTGTTTCTAGATAGTGCTTTGTGGACAAAGGTGGAGAAGGCAGTTGTTTGACCGCTAATGCAACTGTGGGTCTTCATTGTTAGGGGTCTTGGATGCCTTTCATACACAATAATGCAGGTATTAATGTATTGCTTTTGTCATTCTTATTGCAGGTGACCATGGTGGTTGGAGTCTCTCCCCTACACAAACTGATGTCAATGTCTCCTCGGATGGCTGTCACATTTGGTTGGAGTTAAATGCTGGACCCATGGCCTTAGGGCAGCAACACCATCTGCTGAGAGTCCGTGTGGCCATGCATACTCATGCTCCCATAGTGGCAGTACATCCAGTACTGCAGAGGGGAGTGTGCTGTCCACAGTACAACTTGGCAGGCAATAGGTTCATGGTCCTGGGGGTTCCTGTGGGGGACACGGTCCCAGCAGATGCATTTGCTATCAGGTACTAGATCTGCTTCTGACATTGGAAATGGAGGTGCCAGAGCAAGTCCTGGCAGAGAAATTCCTGTGTTCGGGGCCAGAGATGGTGAACTGTCAACTTTACCATGTACGATCCACTGCTGTCCGTCATACACATGTGTAGATCTGGCACTGAGCTTGACTGTGAACATGCATGCACTCACACACCACTGTCATATGCAGGTCACCTACAGACACACACAGCACCTCTACATGGTCCAAATGTCATGCCCCCCCCAACTTACACACATACTATGTACCATTTAGGCCAGCCTAGGCCTCCTGCATCCTCACACAACATCCTGTGCAAGTGATGATACCTGTATGACATGCCTGTCATCCTTGACATCGATGCAGGGAAATGCAGCTATGTGTCTGATGCACAGGGTGACTATATTACTTAACATGTACATGTGTAATGCAGTGTTGGTTCAGCATGCCACTTGTAGTTGTTAACAAGAGATATGGTATGCTAGTACATTTGTGTACCTCATGTGGTCCTTATGTTGTGTGCTGTTGAACTGGCTGTATAGTTACACAGTGGCAGATGTATCATGGCCCTGTTTATGTTTCTATTACAGGAGTCTGTTGGGATAACCTATGGATACACAGTGGAAATAAAGCAGCACAGGATGGCATGTCAGCACAGCAGACATATGTCATCAGCAAGGTGAAGCACTATAACTGCATGGCTCCATAGGTTCATATGTGTATAACAGGCTAACAAAGACAATGTTGGTAATCGGCATACTCATGCATCCCTAATCTGTGAGAAGGTCTGCTACCCTTCATAAGTGCCACCAGGGTTCTCATTGAGATGATGCATCTAGATATATCCTGTGTTCAGTACCAACAGTTGCCCAGCAACAGTTATGATTGTTATGTTCTGCATCCCAATGTGTAACCTGCACATGATGTGTGTCACAGTAGATATGTCCATGACATGCTTGGGGGGGCCTATTTCCTATAGGGTGTACTGCTTGTGTTACATACCTGTCTCACCAGCATGTGCTATGCATACCACACTGATGTTGTTAGTGTGTAGCACAAGTGACACATGTGTTAATCCTGTCATGGATACATGAGAGGTACACAGTGGAAACTGACAAGTCCCTGTATGGAGCCATACTCATCCCTTCCTAAGCATTTTGGAGGCAGACTACACATGTATGGACCAGACATGGACTCCATAAGACATGCTCTCTATAATGTGTTTTGGTGTACCGGTGTACCTTGGAACCTATGTGACTGCTACAGTTGTACGATATGCCTATTTAGTAACATGGCAAGAGTGCCATTGCACATAATCATATCTGTGCTGACTGCCACATTCAGTATACCAGTGCCAGTCGGGGATGTACATCCCAAACCTATCGGTATTGGTTCTACAACAGTAAATGCATCCACATCCTTCCAACCAGTGACAACCTAAGGCTATAGTACTCTCTGTGTTCAAGCCATATGTCCCATGGTTCTTTAACATGTAGTAAAACACTCTAACAGGCACACACAAAAACATAGCTACATTGAAGCTAGCACCAATTCCAATCAGTGTGTATAGGACATGCCAAGGCACACACATAGTGCAGGTTATCTGTATGTAGGTGTGCACACTTACCTATGCAATGGTACATATTACAGATCACAGTCTCTGGTGCACAAAACACACCTCATGTCTGCTACTACTATCATTTTAGGACATATTATGCTTGATGACATATGCAGGGTTTATTGTGGTCAGTTTGTTGGGGGCCACATCACCCGCTACAAATAAATCACTGCAAAACCCTACGATATATACACACTCACCAAGTGGGCTGGAGTGAGATTAGAATCCGTACCTATTTAGTCTTATACACTATAAATCACAGTACTTACCGCATGCACCACAGCTTACATTTAATATTGCACTATCAGCTGGTAATCTTAAGGCAGCTGACATCATCAGGCCTTATGGAAGCTAGCAACAAGTTACAGGGCCAAACACACACACACACACACACACACACACACACACACACACACACACACACACACACACAAGCGTGCGCATGCACACACACACACACACACACACACACACACACACACACACACACACACACACACACATGCACGCGTGCACACACACACACACACACACACACACACACACACACACACACACACACACACACACACACACACACACACACACACACACACACACACACACACACACACACACACACACACACACACACACACACACACACACACACACACACACTCTGATTGAGTCATGCACCAAGTGGGCTAGAGTGTGATTATAGCTCCAACCTATCTAGTCTTATATACTACAGATTATGGTACTTATCGTTTGCGCCATGGCTTACATTGGATATTACACTATCAGCTGGTAGCCTTATGGTGGCTAACATCATCAGGCCTTACAAAAGAGGGCAGAATGTATATAACTACTGCAGGCAGATAGCCCATAAGGGCATGCCCCTTCATTTGCAGGGAGATACACACACTCTGACACAGTCAAGCACCAAGTGGGCTGGCATGAAATTAGAACCCCTATCTATTTAGTCTTATAAACTATAGATCACGGTACTTGTTGCACGCAACACAAGTTAAGTCTGTTGCATGTGTGTTTGAAGGCATAGTGCTTGTGCATTAGACAAACTAGGCCTGTGTTGACTGGCATCTGTGGCCTGCAGTGTGATATTGCTTCATACTGTTATCTGCATCTAGTATCCTAGCAGTGGGATAACTGTAATTATCCTAGCTATATGTGTACAATTAGCAGTATGGCCATATGTGGCTGCTTGCAGTTATATAGGCATACCTGTGGCAGGGACAGGTTGCCCTGTCCATACATGCATTGACAACATTATACAATATACCACCTGCTCACCTGTGTCTGTCTATGTGGTGACATCCAGCAGTCACAGGGGTCTGTGGGTATGTGGAATTTGTACTGTTGCACCCTTAGCTTGGATCCTTTGAGCAACATTATGACTGTGGGATAGTGGAGATTTACTTACCATTATTAGGGTATGTCAGACAATAGAGACATCCGCACACTTATTTCTGTATATAACAGGAATGTATATCTAACTGTAGCTGAGTGTATGTATATTTTTGTGTTATGTAGATATATGGGGGGGATGTATGTATCATTTTAATATATATAGCTATATATATATATATATATATATATATATATATATATGTGTGTATATATATATATATATATATATATCCATACATATCTATGTGTCACTATATAGTGATAGCTATACTATGCATATAAGAGAGAGAGATAGTGACAGGCGGATATGTATACATATATCTGTCTGTATAAACATTTATACATAACAGGTCATTTTGATGAAGGGGCAACAGAATTGTGCTTATTTTAATTAAGTGTATGGGAATGCCCTGTGGGACTGTCAGTACTAATAAGGTGACTCCAGTCCACACCTACCTGTACTCCAGTCTGGGATTTTATATGTTACAGACATTAACATCTACCCCTGTTTCTGCAGTACTGCACTTCAGTCAAGCTATCCACAGCATTCCCCAGCAATGTGCTGTACTTAATCTGTGACTGCTGTTGGTAATGTTACACCTCCAACAAACAGACAGTCTGCATGCCTCTCAACTGTCCTGATTTCTACAGAATGTCCAGAGTTTTGCCTCATATGTTTGGTCTAGTCCTCATACATTTGTGGTCTTCTCTTGAAGTATTAAATATTGACATCACTACATTGTAGTACTTACAGACAAACATTTGTGTTTCAGACATTATACCCTTCAGAACACATGTAATAATGCAAATGCAACTCCTTTACTTCCAGTGACTTTCTAGGTTTATGGGGACAATATTTGAAATCTGATCCTATTTGTGGGCCTTTGCCCCCCAGTCTTACAGGCTTTGTCGAGATTTCTTGCAGTAAGAGGTATGACAATCTATGAAAACACCAACATAGCACAAGATGTGAGTAATTCCAGATTAGAACCTTCAACACTATCATCCATGCTAGCTACCTTAGTTCACTGAGGCACTCACATCACCAAAGAAAGAGGAGTCATTCATCATACTATCAACAGCATAAATATGTACATTGTTGTCCTACATGAGGAGAGACATACAATGGTGTGAGCAATATCTATGTTACAGCCCTGAGATTGCCTTGCCACTGATATACTATAGGTGCATTTCTGTTAAAGCAGTTGTATGGGTACACTGCTCTGTTAGGGGTGGGGGAACAACAGCACATGATCCATGATCTGCTGGGATATACAATAGTCCAAATATCATGTGAGCCCACTGTTTAACATCTCCCTTTACTGATGTAGTGAATATTCCAACCATGAGGCCTGGTGGATATTAAAGAACACATACTATTGGACTGGGTATTTGTAGTCCCATGTGGATGTTACATCTGTCCAATTAGCCCACTATATTTCATTGCATAACAGCAGCAGATCTATACAGATGCTATACTATAGTAATCCTTAAAATTGGTGTGTAGCTTAGAGACTTACCTTGTGAATGCAGCAGTTGAGAGACCTGTAGTTCAGTGCTGACTCTGTGTGATGCAAGCAGTACACAACCAACACATAGATAGGTACATGTTGTGTGGTTTGCCTGGCATCAGCTATGCTAATATATGCATGTGAGTAGGAGTAAGGTGTCAGTTCCTAGGTCCCTAGGTTGTCAGTGAATGTGCTATGCATTGTCTCTTAGCCAATACCAAGGCATACTGGACATGCCTATGTCTGCCTATGTCTGCCTACAGTGACATCATCAGGGGGCTCCTCCTCTGAGTCCTCTTGTGACTGTGGCTGTGGTGACCAAGACACTGGTGAGGGGCTGTGTATCCCTTCCCTTTTCTGATCCTGTTGTAGCAGTTTCTGTAGGATCATATTGTATAGCATGGCATATACAGTGAACATATGTGCACATGAGGCTGGAGAGTGCTGCAGGGCTCCACCAGATATATTGAGGCACTGGAACCAAACCATGACTTCAGCAGCCCAAACAAACACACTGACATTCCTAGTCTGTGTGTGTGCCTCATTATGGCATTCTTCGGTGTGTGTGCACTTATTTCTGATGGGTGTCATCATCCACAGTTCCAGGGAGTAGTGAGCACTAAATGGCCGTGTGGTATGTCCCCTAGCAAACATCTGGTACAGCTGTGATGCATGCCAGATATAGGAGTAATGATAACTGCCAGGGCTGCCAACACACACATTCATGATAATGCCATGGGCACTGCACATGACCTGGCAGTTGATGGAGTGGTACCCCTTGTGGTTGATGTAGGTTGTACCCTCCATACCAGTCAGTACCTCAGGGTACTGTGCTACACGGTAGAAGTGTTGCATATTGCTGGCCCTCGCTTCATGGGTGAGGAGAAATTAAATGTGCTCAGTGGCATGTGGTAGCATGGCATCCAGGAACTGGTGGAGTACCCTGGATATTAATGCCTATGAAATCCCCATCATGTCCCCAGTTGGTCTTTGGAAGGTACCTGTGGTTATTATCCTAAGTGCTACACATACCTTTGTTTCCACTGGAATGGCCTCCGCTCTGTTGGCTCTGGGTCTGAGTTGAGGGTGGCAGAGCTTAGTGAGTTCTTGTAGTATGTCCCTGTCTACCCTGTAAGGGTCTACAATCTCCAGCTCATGTAGCTTCTGGAAGGTTATTCTGGGCCTGAATACTCTTCTCCTTCTCTGCCTGGACCTGTTGCCAGCAGCACCAGCAGCCACATTGACTTTGGCATCTAGCACATAAAGATGTAGCAGACCTGCAGCAGCCCATATCATTCTTTTAGTTAAAATGCCCAAGTCAATAGTCTAATGGTGCAGACTATGGGTGAAAAATCATAATGTGGGGTGTATGTGTACTATATAATGCTCTACTGTAGCTGCTGACTGTGTGATTGGCTACCTATGATGCATTCCACCTGCTAAATACATCATTAGAAGATTTAATGGCCCTATTTTAAGTGAAACAGAGGTCATTAATAATTAATACATCATTGGCTTTTAAATGCACTCAGCATAGTGGCTCACCACTCAAACACGTGGAGACAAGTGCAGTGAAGGTAAACAAAGCTCAGCGGTCACTGTACACACACCCCTGAAAGGTCACGCTCAGCACAGTGGTGTGCTGTGCAAACATGCAGAAACATGCACCCCAATGGTAAATAAAGCTTAGTAGCCAGTGTACACACCACCCCTGATGAGCACTGTGGCACACCTTGCAAACAGGTGCAGTTGTACTCCAATGAGCTTACAAGTCCTCAAAAACACCCCTTCTTGATATCAGCTACCTCTTCTGTGAATACCAACATGGTTCTGTGCCTACAAGGAAGGAATATGCGGACACATATAGCCTTTTGTGCTATCCAGTAACCCCCCCTCATTTGCATAGGGATCTGTGCACACAACCAAAAAACTACATAGTTACAAGTCCTACCTTGTTAGCAACAGCACTATTCCACCATTGTAAATACTCCCTCCAGGGTCCAATAATACATTTCTGTCACATACTATTAAATGTGGTTTTTCCACTCTTTTTTTTTCAATTTTTTCATAACAGCATCTTTGAGCACTGCGACACACTATGCAAACATGCCCAGATCATTAAAAAAAAAATAAAATTATTTTAACTTATTTATTTATTTTACATTTGTTAACCGGGTTAGTCCAGCTGAACATTTAGCTTGTTTTCAGTGGAGACCCGAGGCTTTGCTCATATCTATATCTTCTATTCCATTTCTGTCCATCTACTTGCATTTTTACAGCCACTGTTGTCTGTTTGAAATCCTGTACATGGAATTATTCTGTGTACACTACAGACACCAACACAGTGTCTGCAGGGCTGCCTATCTGCTTTCTGGATTGCTCTACTTCCCTCATTTGCATAAGATTCACCTCTTTATGAGGTGATTTGCATGCCATGGAAATTTCTGTGTTGACGTGCTCGTGTACACCGCTCAGCAGTGCTTACTGGATTGCAGATCTGCTTACTTTCATATAAGCAGCATGCCACAATAACTACAGAGTAAAAAGACAATGTAGCCTTTATTAAATTTCCCCATAGTAGTAGAAAATTATGAAATAAAGGGAAATGAGGGAGAAGTGGAAAGTGTGGTGAGTGTAAGATGATAAGGGGATGTAAGCATTTAGCAAGTTGTTGAATAGACATACTGATGTTTTCTTTAAGTCATAGAGAAGACATCAATATTGAAATGATAGGAAGTTTTAGGGCATATGAAGCATTGAGTAATATCTAATTTTACAAACAGGTTGTTATTAGGTGATGTGGTTATGAGTATACATCATTGCGAATGGAGTTAACTACATAGTGTATTCATGACTGTTAATTTATGATTTACTAGGTAAAACTGATGTTGTTAGTTTATGCAAGAAAAGTGTCATTTATTCCACAGGTATTTTTTTAGATTAAACTTATTGTGCTTATTTTAATTAAGTGTATGGGAATGCCCTGTGGGACTGTCAGTACTAATAAGGTGACTCCAGTCCACACCTACCTGTACTCCAGTCTGGGATTTTATATGTTACAGACATTAACATCTACCCCTGTTTCTGCAGTACTGCACTTCAGTCAAGCTATCCACAGCATTCCCCAGCAATGTGCTGTACTTAATCTGTGACTGCTGTTGGTAATGTTACACCTCCAACAAACAGACAGTCTGCATGCCTCTCAACTGTCCTGATTTCTACAGAATGTCCAGAGTTTTGCCTCATATGTTTGGTCTAGTCCTCATACATTTGTGGTCTTCTCTTGAAGTATTAAATATTGACATCACTACATTGTAGTACTTACAGACAAACATTTGTGTTTCAGACATTATACCCTTCAGAACACATGTAATAATGCAAATGCAACTCCTTTACTTCCAGTGACTTTCTAGGTTTATGGGGACAATATTTGAAATCTGATCCTATTTGTGGGCCTTTGCCCCCCAGTCTTACAGGCTTTGTCGAGATTTCTTGCAGTAAGAGGTATGACAATCTATGAAAACACCAACATAGCACAAGATGTGAGTAATTCCAGATTAGAACCTTCAACACTATCATCCATGCTAGCTACCTTAGTTCACTGAGGCACTCACATCACCAAAGAAAGAGGAGTCATTCATCATACTATCAACAGCATAAATATGTACATTGTTATCCTACATGAGGAGAGACATACAATGGTGTGAGCAATATCTATGTTACAGCCCTGAGATTGCCTTGCCACTGATATACTATAGGTGTATTTCTGTTAAAGCAGTTGTATGGGTACACTGCTCTGTTAGGGGTGGGGGAACAACAGCACATGATCCATGATCTGCTGGGATATACAATAGTCCAAATATCATGTGAGCCCACTGTTTAACATCTCCCTTTACTGATGTAGTGAATATTCCAACCATGAGGCCTAGTGGATATTAAAGAACACATACTATTGGACTGGGTATTTGTAGTCCCATGTGGATGTTACATCTGTCCAATTAGCCCACTATATTTCATTGCATAACAGCAACAGATCTATACAGATGCTATACTATAGTAATCCTTAAAATTGGTGTGTAGCTTAGAGACTTACCTTGTGAATGCAGCAGTTGAGAGACCTGTAGTTCAGTGCTGACTCTGTGTGATGCAAGCAGTACACAACCAACACATAGATAGGTACATGTTGTGTGGTTTGCCTGGCATCAGCTATGCTAATATATGCATGTGAGTAGGAGTAAGGTGTCAGTTCCTAGGTCCCTAGGTTGTCAGTGAATGTGCTATGCATTGTCTCTTAGCCAATACCAAGGCATACTGGACATGCCTATGTCTGCCTATGTCTGCCTACAGTGACATCATCAGGGGGCTCCTCCTCTGAGTCCTCTTGTGACTGTGGCTGTGGTGACCAAGACACTGGTGAGGGGCTGTGTATCCCTTCCCTTTTCTGATCCTGTTGTAGCAGTTTCTGTAGGATCATATTGTATAGCATGGCATATACAGTGAACATATGTGCACATGAGGCTGGAGAGTGCTGCAGGGCTCCACCAGATATATTGAGGCACTGGAACCAAACCATGACTTCAGCAGCCCAAACAAACACACTGACATTCCTAGTCTGTGTGTGTGCCTCATTATGGCATTCTTCGGTGTGTGTGCACTTATTTCTGATGGGTGTCATCATCCACAGTTCCAGGGAGTAGTGAGCACTAAATGGCCGTGTGGTATGTCCCCCCTAGCAAACATCTGGTACAGCTGTGATGCATGCCAGATATAGGAGTAATGATAACTGCCAGGGCTGCCAACACACACATTCATGATAATGCCATGGGCACTGCACATGACCTGGCAGTTGATGGAGTGGTACCCCTTGTGGTTGATGTAGGTTGTACCCTCCACACCAGTCAGTACCTCAGGGTACTGTGCTACACGGTAGAAGTGTTGCATATTGCTGGCCCTCGCTTCATGGGTGAGGAGAAATTAAATGTGCTCAGTGGCATGTGGTAGCATGGCATCCAGGAACTGGTGGAGTACCCTGGATATTAATGCCTATGAAATCCCCATCATGTCCCCAGTTGGTCTTTGGAAGGTACCTGTGGTTATTATCCTAAGTGCTACACATACCTTTGTTTCCACTGGAATGGCCTCCGCTCTGTTGGCTCTGGGTCTGAGTTGAGGTGGCAGAGCTTAGTGAGTTCTTGTAGTATGTCCCTGTCTACCCTGTAAGGGTCTACAATCTCCAGCTCATGTAGCTTCTGGAAGGTTATTCTGGGCCTGAATACTCTTCTCCTTCTCTGCCTGGACCTGTTGCCAGCAGCACCAGCAGCCACATTGACTTTGGCATCTAGCACATAAAGATGTAGCAGACCTGCAGCAGCCCATATCATTCTTTTAGTTAAAATGCCCAAGTCAATAGTCTAATGGTGCAGACTATGGGTGAAAAATCATAATGTGGGGTGTATGTGTACTATATAATGCTCTACTGTAGCTGCTGACTGTGTGATTGGCTACCTATGATGCATTCCACCTGCTAAATACATCATTAGAAGATTTAATGGCCCTATTTTAAGTGAAACAGAGGTCATTAATAATTAATACATCATTGGCTTTTAAATGCACTCAGCATAGTGGCTCACCACTCAAACACGTGGAGACAAGTGCAGTGAAGGTAAACAAAGCTCAGCGGTCACTGTACACACACCCCTGAAAGGTCACGCTCAGCACAGTGGTGTGCTGTGCAAACATGCAGAAACATGCACCCCAATGGTAAATAAAGCTTAGTAGCCAGTGTACACACCACCCCTGATGAGCACTGTGGCACACCTTGCAAACAGGTGCAGTTGTACTCCAATGAGCTTACAAGTCCTCAAAAACACCCCTTCTTGATATCAGCTACCTCTTCTGTGAATACCAACATGGTTCTGTGCCTACAAGGAAGGAATATGCGGACACATATAGCCTTTTGTGCTATCCAGTAACCCCCCCTCATTTGCATAGGGATCTGTGCACACAACCAAAAAACTACATAGTTACAAGTCCTACCTTGTTAGCAACAGCACCATTCCACCATTGTAAATACTCCCTCCAGGGTCCAATAATACATTTCTGTCACATACTATTAAATGTGGTTTTTCCACTCTTTTTTTTTCAATTTTTTCATAACAGCATCTTTGAGCCCTGCGACACACTATGCAAACATGCCCAGATCATTAAAAAAAAATAAAATTATTTTAACTTATTTATTTATTTTACATTTGTTAACCGGGTTAGTCCAGCTGAACATTTAGCTTGTTTTCAGTGGAGACCCGAGGCTTTGCTCATATCTATATCTTCTATTCCATTTCTGTCCATCTACTTGCATTTTTACAGCCACTGTTGTCTGTTTGAAATCCTGTACATGGAATTATTCTGTGTACACTACAGACACCAACACAGTGTCTGCAGGGCTGCCTATCTGCTTTCTGGATTGCTCTACTTCCCTCATTTGCATAAGATTCACCTCTTTATGAGGTGATTTGCATGCCATGGAAATTTCTGTGTTGACGTGCTCGTGTACACCGCTCAGCAGTGCTTACTGGATTGCAGATCTGCTTACTTTCATATAAGCAGCATGCCACAATAGCTACAGAGTAAAAAGACAATGTAGCCTTTATTAAATTTCCCCATAGTAGTAGAAAATTATGAAATAAAGGGAAATGAGGGAGAAGTGGAAAGTGTGGTGAGTGTAAGATGATAAGGGGATGTAAGCATTTAGCAAGTTGTTGAATAGACATACTGATGTTTTCTTTAAGTCATAGAGAAGACATCAATATTGAAATGATAGGAAGTTTTAGGGCATATGAAGCATTGAGTAATATCTAATTTTACAAACAGGTTGTTATTAGGTGATGTGGTTATGAGTATACATCATTGCGAATGGAGTTAACTACATAGTGTATTCATGACTGTTAATTTATGATTTACTAGGTAAAACTGATGTTGTTAGTTTATGCAAGAAAAGTGTCATTTATTCCACATGTATTTTTTTAGATTAAACTTGAATTTTTTTGTAAGTCTCTAAGCTACACACCAATTTTAAGTGCCAAAGTCTGCCAGAATGTCCTAATATTTTGCCACATCGGTGGAGTAATTTATTACCCTGGTGATTTTTTACTTTAGTTGTGGTTGGTAGGTTTTTATTAAGTGATCTTAACTTCCTATTTGGATTATATACTGTAGTGGACATTTTAGTGTGGAACTTTTATCACATTTGTTTAGTATATACTTAACAAGTTTTAGTTGCTTTAGAATTACAGTGTTCCAGATTTCTAACTAGACACTACCATGCAGAAAGTATTGATGAGAGAAGGCACTGGTTGGAAACTGGAGAATATTTGAGAGGTTAATACGGTATAACTCCTGAATCAGCCTTTGGAATGAAACTATACATCACCCATTTATGTTTATTAAAACATTAGTGTTAATGTTGTTGACTATTAGTGACTCAAACTACTCTTTTTGGAAAAACAAATCTGGGGAAAAAATGATTCACGGGTGACTTTAATTACCCCACTATTAACTGGGAATCCTATACGACACCAAACGTACATGCATGGAGATTCCTGGATTATGTAAACACAAAATCTCTGGACCAGATAGTCAGTACACCAACCAGGTGTGCAACCATACTGGATCTGGTCCTCACAAATATGGGAGAGTACTGCACACTGCCTCCTGTAATGCTTTCCCTGATAAGGTCAGACCACAAAATGGTCTCCTTTGAAGTAAAAATAAAACCTAGATCCTAGAAAAACCTGAAATATTCAGGAACTATTCTAAGGCTAACCTCTTGCTATTAAGTGAGAACCTGGCAAAACTTCAAGCCCCCATAAACCCTGATAACACTGCTGCCTATGCAGAACAGTTTATGGAAACCCAGTGCAAGCATGTTAACAGCTGCATAGAGGCAGCTGTACCCACCAGGAAGAAGTACAGAACTAACTAAAAAAAAACAAGCCACCCTGGTGGAATCACAAAATCAATAGGCTGTATAACAGGAGGAAGAAAATCATGGAAAAAAAAATAAGAGGTGCAGCACCCAGCAGGATTAAAGCACTCTCATCAAACTAAAAAAACAACTCAGAGGACAAATAAAGTCTACCAAAGCCAAATGTGAGGTACGTTTGGCCTCCCAGGCCAAGGACCACCACAAAATATTCTTTAGCTATGTCTGCAACCTCAAAGGCAATACACAATTATGTGCAGAGCTCATTGTAAATAGAGCCACCTATACTGAGCCAGAAGATATAGCAAACCTCCTGGCTGATAAATTCAGTTCCAACTTTACCCTTCTCTCCCCCACAACCTTCCCTCAGGAATTGTCATCAAATATAACCCCCCCCCCTACTATTCACTAGTGAATAGGTCCTTAATGCTCTCTTGAAGACCAAGAACACTGCATCAATGGGCCCAGACAATATCCCAGGATGCCTTCTAAATAGCATGAAACATTACCTATCAGGGCCCCTGGAATTACTATTTAACTGTAGTCTCCAAACAGGTTTCATGCTCATGAATGGAGAAAAGCAACAGTCATCCTTCTGCACAAAGGTGGTCCATCTACAGACCCTGGAAACTACAGACACACAAGTCTCACTAGTCTTATATGTAAAGCCATGGAAAGAATTATCATGGAGATTATCAGTAGAGATATAGTAAACCTCCAGACACTGGATCCAACCTAGTTTGGTTTTGTCAAGTGCAGATCATGCCTACTCAACCTGGTGGACTTCTTTGAGAAGGTCACTAAAGCAATGGATGAGGGAAAAGTTGTTCACACTGCCTACCTTGACCTGGCCACGGCATTTGACATAATACCCCACTCGGGCATTGTTGACAAACTCAGGAGGTTAGGTACAAACTAGAATGTCACCCAGTGGATAGCCGACTGGCTCACAGATAGGACTCAGGAAGTTAGAATTGGGGAGTTCACCTCTACAAAGATGCCAGTTACAAGTGGATTCCTTCAGGGATCAGTTCTTGGATCACTACATTTTTGGTATTTACTACTCAGAAGGCAAAGCCAATGTCAGTGGTCTCTGGCTGACTAAATTTGCAGATGATTGCAAATTAGAAGTTGTCATTGAGTCTCACACTGACACAAATGTTCTCCAGGAGGGGCTGACACAGACAAAAAAACTGGTGTCAGAGCCATGGACTAAAACTAAATGCCAGGAAATGCATAATAGTATCCTTTGGGAAGTCATACATCCCTGGAAACGATCATATTGATAACACACCCCTTAGATTTGACCCAGTAGTCAGGGACTTAAGGACATACATAGATAGTAATCTAGCCTTTGACCATCATGTGTCTACAGTGGTGAGGAAATCATTCTATATTGCACAACTTATAAACAAAGGTATGGGATCTAAGTCCACGGAAGTCATTGTTTCACTGTATTTGGCATTCATCAGACCTATCATTGAGTACAATGCCGCCTTTGGTATGTACCTAACTGGGCATATCAAACAATTGGAACATCCACAGAGGTTCCTCACTAAAAGAATACAGGGTGTAAGTAAAATGTCTTATGCAGACCACCTCGAAGCCCTATCCCTGTATTCTGTCCCCTACAGACTTTTGAGGGGACATCTATGCCTGGCATACAGGGCATTGCCAGACCCTACTCTGATGGACCTCCTGCATATCCCCAAAACAAAGAGCACCGGAATTACCCATTCTAAAGACTTAAACCTTGCCTGTGATAAAAATAGGTCTTGCTGGAGAGATAGGTATGTATCCCAGAGACTACCACTGCTATGGAACAGGCTCCCATCCATGTGAAGCAGAGTTCCTCCCTAACCCAGTTCAAGTGCAACTTGGACAATCGGATGGGAATCTGGACATTCATCCCTGGTTTGGCATTCATGTTTCTAATAGACACAGGTAATCTGTAAATGGTTCATCTCCCAAAAACGCTGCTTACACTTTTCAAGGGTATTAAGTACTTGTCAGAGATTTCAGATGCATGGCTAGGCTTAAAAAGGCCCTTGTGGTCGTTAGCCTAGTAATCATCTATGAACCTAAGTAATCTGACACTGCTAAAAGACAGGAAAATATGTTAACCAGAAGAACATAAAAAAAATTTTCCATTTGTTATGTACTATAACAAGTCCCAATTTTGGGGGACATTTAATAAAGTCTACACATTTTTTGTTCTGTGTAGGCATTGTGCCTCACTGCTAACATAGGTGCAAACATTTTTAGATTCATTAAGTGCTGTTGAGCGGCACTCATGAGCGCTCCATCACAACAACTTCCTTGGCATGCAGATCACCTCATAAGCAGGGAAATCTCATGCAAATGAGGCAGGTAAAGCAATCCAGCAAGCAGATAGGCAGCTCTTCAGACCCCTTATCAGTGTCCATAGTATACACAGAAAAAGTATGTGTATAGGACTGTAGACAGATAAAAGGGGCTGTAAACATGTAGGTAGATAGACAGAAATGGTACAGCACACACAGATATGAGTAAAACTATCCTCTGTGTTTTCCAAAAGGTACAGTTAATATATTAAAATCATTTTTTCATTAATCTGAGCATGTTTGCGCAGTGCGCTGCAGTGGGCAAACATGCCTTATTAAAAAAAGTGGAAAAATTAAATATTAATATCATGACACAGAAATGTATTAGAGGACCCTGCATGGAGTATTTACAATGGTGCATTGGTGCTGTTGCTAACCTGAAAGGGCTTGGATATGTGTAGTATCCAGGTTATGAGCATGGATCCCTATGCAAATGACGTGGAGTTACTAAATAGCATAATGGGGTAACCGTGCCCACACATCCCATCCATTTAGGTAGAGGACTGTGTTGGTGTTCATAGAGGAAGTAGCTGACTTCAGGAAAAGGTGTGTCCAATAACATCTAAGGTGATTGCAGATTAGCTGCTCCTGTTTGTGTGACGCACTGACATGCTGAACATGGAAGCCTAAAGGGGGTGTGGACTGATGTCTAAGCTTTGTTTACCTATGTGTCTTTGCATGTGTTTGCATGGCATGTCGCTGTGCTCAGCGTGGAAGTTTGGAGAGTTGTGCACTGACTGCAAAGCAGTGTTTACCTATGGGACGCGTGTTTGCACCATGCACCACTGTGCTAAGAATATGTAAAAGACAAATAATGTATTAATTAGTGTTGATCCTTGGTTAACTTAAACTAGGGCCATTAAATGATCTCAGTGATATATTAGGTAGGTGTAATGCATCGTACGTAGCCAATCATGCAGGCAGCACCTACAGTAGAGCACCATAAAGTATGCATACACCCTACAATCTGATTTTACTCCCATACTTTGCACCATTGGAGTACAGACTTGCTATTTTTAACTGGAAGAATGCTAGGGGCTGCTGCAGGTCTGCTACATTTGTATGTGTTAGATGCTGAATTCACTGCTGCTGCTGACAATAGGCCAAGACAGAGAAGGAGAAAAGTGTTCAGGCCCAGAGTAACCTTTCAAGAGCTACATGAGCTGGAGATTGTAAAGCACTACAGGGTGGACAGGGACATACTACAAGAACTCACTGAGCTCTGCCAGCCTCAAATCAGGCCCAGAGCCAACTTAGAGGAATCCTTCCCAGTGGAAATAAAGGTATGCATAGCCCTTAGGATAATAGCCGCAGGTACCTTCCAAAGACCAACTGAGAGCATGATGGTGGTCTCACAGACTTCAGCATCCGGGGTATTCCACCAGTTCCTGGATGCCATGCTACCACATACCAGTGAGCACATATATTTTCCCCTTACTCCTGAGGCAAAGGCCAACAATATGCAACACTTCTACCATGTAGCACACTACCCTGAGGTGCTTGGTGCCATAGATTGCACTCATGTACACATCAAGATACCACAAGGTGTGAATCTATATCAACCTCAAGGGGTACCACTCCATCAACTGCCAGGTCATGTGCAATGCCCAGGGCATTATCATGAATGTGTGTGCTGTCAGCCCTGGCAGCTATCACTACTCCAATATTTGGCATGTATCACAACTGTACCAGATGTGTGCTGGGGGGACATCCCAAATGGCCATTCACTCTGGGATGCTGGCTACGCACTGGAACTGTGGATGATGACGCCCATCAGAAATGCGCACACACCCATGGAAGAACGGCATAATGAGGCACATACACAAACTAGAAACATCACAGAGCATATGTTTCAGTTGCTGAAGTCACGGTTCCGGTAATTCGATATATCTGGTGGAGTCCGGCAATACTTTTCAGCCACAAGTGCACATATGTTCACAGTATGTGCCAAATTACACAACGTGATCCTGCAGAAGCAGCTGCAGCAGGATCAGCATAGGGAAGAGGATACACAGCCCCCCACCAGTGCCTAGGTCACCACAGCCATACTCACAATAGGACTCTGAGGAGGAGCCCTGTGATGATGTTCCTGTAGGTAGACATACATGTGACCAGTATGCCATGGCATTGGTTAAGAGACAATGCATAGCACATTCACTGACAACCTAGGGCCCCAGGAACTGACACCTTACTCCAACTCACATACATATATTAAAATAGCCGATGCCAGGCAACCCGCACAACTTGTACCTATTCATTTATTGGCTGTGTACCATTTGCATCACTCAGAGTCATCCCTGAACTACAGTTCTGTCAAATGCTGCATTCTCAAGGAAAGTCTCTAACCTACACACTAATTGTAAGGGTTACTATAATAAGGTATCATATGTATTGATCTGCTGCTGTTATGCAAGGACATATACTGGGCTATTTGGTCAGAGTTAACATCCACATGGGACAACTGACCCCAGTCCAATAGTATGTGTTCCTTAATTTTCACTAGGTCTCATGGTTGGAATATTCATGATATCAGGCAAGAGAGATGTTAAACAGTAGGCACACATGATATTTGAACTACTGTTTACCCAAGCTGATCATGTGCTGTTGTTCCCCCACCCCCAAAACAGCAGTGTACCCATATAACCGCTTTAACAGAAAATCATCTATGGTATAGCAATGGACCAGGCAATCTCAGGGCTGTAACACAGATAGAGCTCACCCATTGTATGTCTATCTTCATGCAGGATAACAATATACATATATATATATATATATATATATATATATATATATATATATATATACTGTTGATTGTGTGATAGATGACCCCTCTCTGCCTAGCAACCTATGTGGCTCAGTGGACTAGGGAAGCTAGCATGGGTGGTGGTATTGATAGATCTAATCTGGAAATACTTACATCTTTTGCATGTGAGGTAGCAGTATGTTTGAGTTTTCACAGAATGTCATGCCTCCCAACCTCTTAGTGCAAGAAATCTGGACAAAGCCAGAAAGATTAAGTGGATAAAGGCCCAAACATACAGACGGATTTTAAATAAACCTTGCTTGATGAAAAGCTGTTGCAGTAGTATATATATTCCAATGGATATAAAGTCTGGCAGAAAATTGTTTGTCTGTAGTTAGTAGAATGTATTGATGTAAACATTCTATAAAGGACCAGAAGACCAGAAATGTGTGAGGAACAGACCAAACATATAAGGCAAAACTCTGGAAATTAGGTGAAACTCAGAACAATTGAGAGGTATGCAGACTGTCAGTCTGTTGATGGTGTAACATTCCCAAACCCAGTCACATATTTAGTACAGCAGACAGCTGGGGAATGCTGTGGACATTTCAAGTGATGTGCAGTACTACAGAAAAAAGGGAGGATGTTATTGTCTGTAACATTCAAAATCCCGATCCGGTATACAGGTAGATGTGGCCTGGAGTCACATTATAAGTACTGACAGTCCCACTGGGCATGCCCATACACTTAGGAAAAATGAGCGCATTTCTTTTGGCCCTTCATTGAAATGACCTATTATGTATAAATGTCTATCCATACAGGTATATACATATACATATCAGTCTGTCAGTATCTCTCTCACACAGGCATAGTATATCTATCGTTATGTTTTGTCAAATAGATATATATAGCTATATATATTAAAATGATACAGAGACTCCCCATACATCTACAGAACACATATACATAGCATACACACAAACAGATACATTTATATATACATCCCTGTTATATACAGAAATATGCATGTGGATTTATGCAGTGTCTGACCTACCCTAATAATGATGAGTAAACTATACTATCACACGGTCATAATGTTGCTCAAAGGATCCAAATTAAGGGCGCAACAGTACATAATCCACTTACCTACAAACCCGCATGCCCGCTGGATGTCACCACATAGACAGACACAGGTGAGCTGGTGGTGTAATGTATAATGGTGTCAAAGTACGTATGAAAATGGCACACTGGCCATGCCCGCAGTGTCACCTATCTAACTGCAAGCAGCCACATATGGCCATACTGGTAACTGTACACACATAGCTAGGATAACAACAGTTATCTCACTGCTAGGATACTATATGCAGATAACAGTATGAACCAGTATCACTCTGCAGACCACAGATGCTGTTCAACACATGCCTAGTTTGTGTAATGCACAAGTACTGTGCCTGCAATCACATATACAACAGACCTAACCTGTGATGCATGCAATAAGTACTGTGATCTAAAGTGTATAAGCCTAGTTAGGTAAGGGTTTTAATCTCACTGCAGCCTACTTGGAGTGTGTGTATACACCCCTGCAAAACAACAGACATGACCTCATGGGCTATCCACCTGCAAATCGTATGCACTTTTGTGGCCCATAACTTGCTACTGGCTTCCACACTGCCCTATTCTACAAGGACTAATGATGTCAGCCACCTTAGGACTATGAGCTGACAGTGTAGTAACAAGGCTTAAGCTGTGGCACTTGTGATAAATAATGTGATCTATAGCAATTAATACTAGGTAGGTAAGGGTTTGAATCTTATTCCAGACTACTTGGTGCATGTGTGTGTGTGTATGTCTGCAAAATGACTGCCTTGCCCTCATTGGCTGTCCACCTGCAATGGTTATGCACTTTTTGGCCCAGTAACTTGCTGCTGGCTTCCACACTGCCCTATTCTACAAGGCCTGATGATGTCAGCCACCTTAAGACTACCAGCTGACATTGTAGTAGCAAGACTTAAGCTGTGGTGCCTGTGATAAGTAGTGCAATCTATAGTGTATAAGCCTAGATAAGTAGGGTCTCTAAGCTCACTCTGTCCAACATGGTGCATGTGTATACCGATATGGCAATATGAATGGCAACTTTAGTAAAGTAGACATAGTTAGGATTTTGCATAATTTTATTTGTAGAAGGTGATGCGCCCCCCTCCCCAAATGACTGACCACAACAAGGCTTGCTGATATCAACAAGCATTATACGTTCTAAACTGATAGTACTAGCAGACATGAGTTGTGTTGCATGTATCAGGTTCTGTGTTCTGTAGTGTGTACCAGTACATAGGTAAGTATTCTAATCTACATACAGCCAACTTGCAGTATGTGTGTGCCTTGGCATGTATTATATGGAGTGAGTGTAAGTGGTGCTAGCCTGAATGTGGCCACATTTCTGTGTGAGGCTGTTACAGCAGTATGCATCATGTTATAGAGCTATAGGACATGTGAACTTAACTAGCATAATGGCCATACAGCCCTCACAATCAGAGGCATCTGTGTACCCCTTGGATCAGGACCAGCACATATTTACCCAGTCCAAGAGGAACTCAGGCAGATGCTGTGTGTTGAGATGAAGGCTGCCCAGCCAATCAAACAGATAGCATGTTCTGAAGTGCACTAAGGGCACTCTGTTACCATTAGGCAGGTTCTATTTCAAGGGTGTGTTTTTGTCTGCTAGATAAATGTCTCCCACAAGCATGTAGTACTAACTTCACATAGCAGGTTAATGTCCTTAGAGTGAGTCATCCATCTACTATGCTCCCTACAGATAGGAAGCATATGCACTCCAGCAAGGTCACACCTTGCCCTGTAGCAGACCTTATCACAAATTATGAATGCATGAGTATACTGACTGCGGCCATTGTCCTTGGTAGACTGTCATACAGATGTGAATTTATGCAACCATGCAAGTATACTACTGTACTTTGCTAAAGTCATATTTCTGCTGTGGTGCCATGCCATGCTGTGCCTCTTCACTGCCATTGTGTGTCCATTCTGTTGTCTCTTCAGACTCCTAGAACAGATGCATACACAGGTCTGTAACACACCTGTCATTGTGTAATAATACTGCCATTATAACATCATACAACATAAGGTCCACAAAAGCATGCTGCATACTCATGACACATGCCGGCATACAGTGTATGTTGGTACTCACTGCAACTTGGCATGGCCAAACAATACTGTATTACACAAGTGCATCATGTAATATAATCACTCTGTGTATCAGACATATAGCTTCATTCCTCTGCATCGATGGGAAGGATAACAGGGATGTGTCACAGGTACCATCACTTGCACAGGTGATATGTGGAGGTGCTGGAGGCCTAGGCTGTCCCAAATGGTTGTCAGTATGTGTGTGAGTCAGGAAGGGGAACAGGTTAGATGGAGCATGGAGGGTGTGACCATACTGACTCTGTGCAGTGATAATGAGGCGGAAGAGGGATGTCAATCTCTGGGACAGATTCAGCCCCTGACAACCCCACTGTGCCTCACTGTGGCCACCATCATCATCGAGTCCGAACAGACACTGACATCAGGTTGTCTGGGGGAGAGACTCCAACCCTCCAGTCACCTGTGGAAACCAAGAAAAAATCAGTACATTACTATCTGCACTATTATGTATGAAAATCCACAAGATTCAAAATAATGAGGATCCACAACTGCATTACCACTCTGACATCCTCTAATCCCCAAACTTCCTCACAACAATATAGACATTCAACTCAAGGCCTTTATAACAAGCGTGTCAGGTAAATCACATGACACTTGGCCAGTACAATGTACTTTTTAGGTATGCAATATGACACTATACCTGATAAAACAACACATAAAACCCTATTCACATATCTTAACAAATATATACAAATACAAGTTTTAATGCCTAAGGTATGTACCATCAACCTTTTGCTATGTATAAGGCATGTCATATTAATTGTCTCATGTACACCTGGAGGCATATTCACTCTGAGCTATAACAGCAAAAGTGTTTCTGCTCATTCAACTACACACCAGTGATTACCCATCCAGAAAACTTAGGTAATTGTTCTACCATGGAACATACAAACATTCTACTCTGGTTACACACAACATTATCTATACATAGGGAATTATTCTGGCCCTTACCCTTAACAGCATATCTTTGTTCCATAACAAAACAGTATCAAGCTTACCAGAAGCAGAACCATGGCACTGGACAACACCTGACGGCTCCAGAGAGCACCCGTGCAATACCAGGCTACAACTCTTACCATACTTTTCGACCACCAAACCAGGACCAAAACACTAAAGTTGGAGGAGTGTCCATATTCACCAAGGATAGTCACACCACCAGGCTAGTTGCCCAACACAATGCATCTGAAATTCTCCAGGTGCAACTAACACTAGTTAAGACTGCAATCCAAATTGTAGCTTGCTACAGATCTCCCACCATGCCCCAAGATTCTCACTACACCTTTCAAAACATACTGGAAAATATTAAAGATACAACCAAACACCCAAATACTGGGTGATTTCAACTACCCTGCCATTAACTGGGAAAACTACTCATGTACCAACACCTTTGCCCAATGGTTCTTGGAATTCATAAATTCCAATGCCCTGGATCAACTAATCCATAGTCCCACCAGGGGCTCCAATATCCTACACCTGGTCATTACCAACATGGGAAATCGATGCTCCACATCTATGGTCATCCCCTCCTTGGTCAGGTCTGACCATAAGCTAATCACTCTTAACAACCACATCCCACCCCCATCCCCTAGTAAGGAAACCTCCATAAAAAAACTTCTCCAAAGCCAACTTCATGCTACTCAAGTCAGAAGTGACAAACCTCATGACACCCATGCAGATGGGAACTGAAAGTTTGACTGCTGAATCCTACACTAAGGCATTGTACAAGCACATCCACTCATGCATGAATCGTGCCATCCCAAATAGAACCAAGATGATCTCCTCCAAAAAAAGGAAGCCAATCTGGTGGTCCCCTGCCATAAACAAACTTTACAACAAAAGGAAGAAACTGTTACAAAAAAGAGGAAAATCCCAGGATGCAAAAAACTCCCTTACCAGCCTCAGTAAGAAGCTGAGATCCCTCATAAAATCCTCCAAAGCTAGTTATGAAAATAAAATTGCCAAAGATTCCAAAGACAACCACGAGGAATTCTATAACTATGCCAAGAATCTAAATGGCAATGCTCAGATCTGCTTTGAGCTACAACAGAATGGCATTAAATATACTGATCCTAAGGATATTGCCAATATCCTGGCAGACCAATTCAGTGCCAACATCAGCCCCCTCTCACCCCCTAAATGGCCCATATCAATACAGGAAGATTGCAAATTCCAGTAATAACAGCCACACAGGTAAAGAACGCACTCTCCAAAGCTAAGAATACAGCATCCATGGGACCAGATGACATCCCGGGCTGTGTATTACATAAACTACAAAATGAACTGGCACTTCACCTAAGTGTCATGTTTAATCATAGCCTCACCTCAGGCTTCGTGCCCACTGAGGGCACACAGCTACAGTTAACCCACTCCACAAGGGGGGGTCCACCTTGGATCCCGGGAACTACTGCCCCATCAGTCTGATGAGCCTGATCTGAAAGGCCATGGAATGTATTATCATGGAACTTATAAACAAAGACGTTGGCAACCTTCAAACACTGGACCCCACCCAGTTTGGGTTTGTGAAGGGCTGATCTTGTCTCCTGGACCTGAATTACTTCTTGAATCAGTTTTCAAAGCTGCGAACGAGGGTAAGGTGGTCCACACAGCCTATCTGGACCTCGCCAAGGCGTTTAACACCATCCCCCACTCTGGAATCATAGATAGACTTACTAAGCCGGGCATTAATCCCTACATCACTCGATGGGTTGGCAACCGGCTTACTGACAGAACCCACACTGTAAAAGTAGCCGACTCTAAATCCAGCTCCAGACAAGTGACAAGTGGAGTACCTCAGGGTTCAGTCCTGGGACCACTCTTGTTTGGCATCTACTTCTCTGAAGTACAGGCCAACACTAAGGGACTCTGGCTAAAAAAGTTCACAGATGACTGCAAACTGTGAGCTATTATTGAATCCCCAAATGATGTGGATACTCTACAAAGGGGCCTTACAGAAACAGATGCTTGGTGCCAGAGCCATGGGCTCAATCTCAATGCCATGAAATGTATAGTTATCCCCTTTGGAAAAAAACATGTACCCGTGAATTACCACATAGGTGGCAGTACACTAAACACCGAAAGTGTGATAAGAGACTTAGGAACACAGGTGGACAGTGGTCTCACCCTAGATAACCACATCACCACAACAGTCAGGAAATCCTTATATGTGACACACCTCATCACTAAGGACTTTTCATCCAGAAAAAAGGAGGTCATTGTCCCACTGTACTCATCCTTCATTAGACCGATTATAGAATACAACACCCTGTTTGGTATGTACCTCTCAAGACATTTGCAACAACTGGAAAGGCCGCAGAAATACCTCACTAAAAGAATCACAGGCCCAAAACAGATGCCCTACGCTGATCACCTTAAACACTCCAGCTATACTCTGTCGCATATCGTCTACTGAAGGACGATCTCTGCTTAATGTACAAGGTCATGTCAAACCCAGAGCTGTTGGACATGCTACACTTAAAGAAATCCCAATCCCTCAGAGCCACACACTCCAGGGATCTAAACCTTGTCATCACAATAAACAAAACATGCTGGAGGGATAGGTTCCTGACCCCAGAGACTCCTCAGACTCTGGAATAGACTGCCATACATGTCAAGCAGAGTGCCTCTTTGGCCCTCTTCAAAAGGAACCTTGACAATTGGATGGGAGAAAGGAAATTCACCCCTGGGATTGTGTCAGTCACCCTGCTAGACAGGGGTCCAGGGAAGTAAACAGTGTGGGAAGAAATAGCCAGGGAATTGTTATGGCTAGACTGGCATAGGCCCTAGGGCTGATAGCCTAGTACCAAGCTATGAACCTATAAACCTGACGGACCGGTATAAATGTGACAGCAAGGTAATTTCAGTACCACCACATTATTGCAGCACAACAAGGTAATATCTGCATATATATCACATGTACAGTAGCTACTGTGTTACTTGTATTGCTGACATTCTGATTATGAGTGTACGACTGAGTTAAACCCTCCCCCACAGCACATAGACCTGACACCCATGTAAACGTATGTACAGCGTGACAGAATGACTGCTACAGTACTACAGCGGTGATGACAGTAAGCTTACCAGCATGCTCCTCTGCTGTGGACACTGTGGCATACACCTCAAAGATGTATTGTGTGATGGATGCCTTGGAGCTGCCATATGTCCCTGGGTTCACCAGGAATTCCTCAGTGGCTGTGAGTGGTTGTTCTGCTATAGACCCTCCAGCAGTGACGGCATGATCCTTGGCTACATCAGCTGCCCTTCATTGTGTAGCATTCACCATGTCTGTAGTGCGGTGTCAAACCTGCTCATATGTTCTGTCCTGGTGGCCAATCTCATTCACATCCCAGACAAGGTCTGCGGACAATGCAGCCCACTCTTCCCTGTTATGCCTCCCCCTGGATAGGAGGATGTGATAATGCTGCCATAGTCCTTGAAGTATTAATTCTTTCTCCACATCTGAGAAGGGGGAAAGCCTTCTGCTTCTGCAATACATTAGTCCTGAAACACACTAAATGAGAAACACATCACAGGATAAAATACAAGAATGTCCACTATCTACAGATACAGCAAGAACAAAATGGATGGCACTATCCACTGCTTTCATACCCCACAGTGTGACAACATACTACATATGTGGATACAACCAAGATAGTATTATTACTGAGGTAGTTCCCTGTGTGCCATGAGAGATTCTGTTGTATGATCATGCACCCAACACCCCAGTCCACTGTAGTATGTCCCCTATGGCCAGCCACCCAATAATGCATCATAATACCAGTGCCAGACAAATGGCAGTGTGCTATTATGACCACTATATTGGGACAGTCCAACAACACCAGTGTGCCACAATGACAAAAGACAATGCAACTGTGATATATAGTACGTCCCCTGTATGTATAAGACAGCAGTGTATCACTTACATGTTATTACCACAGGTCTAAGACAGGCTTACCGCTGTACTTCCTATTCCCCATATCTCTATCCTCCCATCTGCATCCTGTTATACACAAAAAACACTTACATACCTGATAGAGTGCAGTATTCTACTATTGAAATGTGCTAATAGTATTGTTTCATAAAAGTGTGCTCTGTGTGATGAAAGTCTCATACATAATGTCTCACCATAGCCAGCTGCATGCATTTTAACATGCATCTCATTAGCAGGTAATTGCCCCTAAACCAGTCTGTGACTCTGATATGCAGCCAAAACAGCTGAGTTGCACTATCATTAGCCAATGACATGCAACCACTGTGCAATATATAAGGCCTTCATGTAAAACAGGGCCTCTTTTTTAGCTGTTGAGATTGACATTACTGGGGTGAGGAGACTACATCATCACAGAGGGTAGGTCTGTAGCAGAAACATTTACATAGTGTACCACAGGCTTCAGCTGCTGCTGCAGCTAATAAACATAGGCACAAAGTGCGAACACTTTGGAGGACAACACTCTGTATTGGTGTCAGCTGTGTCAGCCTTGTTGTAGAGGCAGAGCCAGGGTGAGAGTGCCCTTTACACTCCAATTATGGCATGTGTTCAAGGTACGTATGTTGGGCAATTGTGTCAGTAACAGAGTACTAGATGACATATAGTAATACTATATGGATATGTGATTTGTGTCCCTACCTGCAGGCCTGTGACTTCCAGCATTGAAAAGCAGTTATTTACTTTGCAATGCTTTGTGTGGATGATGAGTGCATGAGCCATTCATTAATTGCTGTCTTCACAATAATGTAATTGAAATGCTAACACAGCACTGGATTTGCAAGGCATTTAACAGACTGAGCTATTAAGTCACTGCTACAGTAGGTGTATTTGCAAGATATATGTGCACACATATAGGCAGTGATATACATTTACTGCATCCATTAGTATGTGCATGGCTTTATATGGATGTATTTCTGCACCAGAGTGCCAGTTGGATATGTATTTTGCCATGAATGCATTAGCAGGTGGCATTCTACATGTTGCTGATAAAAGGGCACATTTTCCTGCTATCACATGCCTCAGTTACATCCATTATCATGTCTTTGCCTGTCTAGTGGTGTAGTATTGCACCAGAGTTCAAGGTACACTCCCATTTATTCCATTAATTTTGATTCCTGTTTGTGTGGTGCAGCGAGGCATGCAGCTCCACTGAAACATGCCTAATGACTGTAATTGGCAATTACTATGTTTTGTTTAAACCATATTTTTTAACTAAGAGTTGCATGGTGTGGTGGGTTAATCCAGGGTACTTCAGGTGTGATGGGCTTGGGTTCAAAACATGGCAGGGGTATTTATTCTGTACATGTGTCTTACAATGTTAGAAACACATATAGTCATTATAGCTCTATTTAGCTGAGCTTAGCAAAGCTCCACACTAATAAAATATAAAGAAAAGAAAAAAAGTGAGATAGGAAAGTGGTGAAATAGGGGAAAGGAAGAAAGCAGAGGGAAAAACATAGTGAAAGGCAGGGATGTATGTGCAGGAAAGTGTAGGAAAGATTAATTTCTTGTACAACAACTGTGCACTTTGACAGAATTTGTAGATGAATTTGGATTCTTAAACCCCAGAGAGAGGAGTGAGGGCAACATAACTGCATTGTCAAGCCAATTGGACCAAATTACATGTGCCCAGTGGACACGTGTGAAATGGAGAGTTATATATGGGATGTTTTTTTTTTTTGGGACAGGTGCCTTTTTTATTTTAAGGTGAGAGTGGAATGTTGAGGAAGGGGCATTAGTACATGTGGGGGAATTAAATTGGGTAGGTGAGGATGCATTTGCAAACAGACAAGACAGACAAGACAGCAAACAGCGGTGGTGTTTGACAAATGAGGGGGGTGCACACCTTGTATAGGGAGGGTGTTGTGGAATCCGAGTCCCATGTGGCTCCAAACAGCAGCACTGTGATTCACATCCCCACCCATGGAACTGTTGACACCGCCCCATTACTACCCTGAGGCCACTGTGCTGAAGGCTGGGCACCAGGGTGAGGCTTCCCCACCAGGGTAGCCAGCATGCCCTCAATCCAGCATAGATGGTGTCATAGCCAAGGTGGACTATCCTGCGTACTAAGACTGGCAGCTCTACATGAGTGGCAACACCCCTTTTGCCACCACTTCCAGAAGGGAGGTGTTGGGCACCATCCCCTGGGGTGGTACAACCTGATGCCCCAAGTAGTGCAGGAGCAGCAGAGGGGTACCATTGGTCTGGGTCCCAGATGTGTCAAAACCCAGTGCCATGGCCGGTTGAGGCAATGTAGAAGGATCAGCTGGAACCAGCCTACCTTGACATTCTGTGGTAAATGAGGTATAGCAATAAGTTACAGTTAGTAATAATCAAACCAATGTTAGTATTAACAGAATAGAACACAATATTTATTCATCCAAATACATATTAATGTATATTATGTGCAGCACAGCATTAAGTAACATAACAGTCAGTATGGTGACAGCATGCCAGTACAAAGTAAACTATAGGGCCAACAAAACTGTTAGTCTAACAAATATGTTAATATTGTATCATAATAAAACATAAAAATAATCAACCACAATTTCCAATATGTAGTCATTTTAACTAAATATGTTACTATTAAATCATAATAATACATAACAATAATAAATAAATGAAGGCAAGGGGTGGGGGAGAGAGAGAGAAGCATTCCATTACTGATATTGCAGATTATATCCCTGAAAACACTGAAATATACACTCTACAGTTGTGTAGTGTCAGCTTTGAGTACAGTGACTACAATTCTCCTATAACTGATGTAGCACATATATACCTCTCCAGTTTTTAGTATGGGTCAGTATGGGGTAAGCAGTAACAAATGCAGGTACACCACTATACAGAACAGTTTCACATAATGTGGACTTATATAACCACCCAGGTGTTCTGTAAATGGATTTGATAATACATTGCATTCCAGGGAATAATTTACCTGCTAATTATGTGCCAGACAGGTTAGGCAGTTTTAATTACATTACGAGAAATTGTGATGTTTGAGAGGCATGTCTGTGTACTGTAAGTAAACTAGACAGCCATCATGCCTTAGTGGCAAGCATGGGAGTAGAACCCAATAGCTGTGACTGCAGGGGACATCTGTAAATAATGTAATAATTGACTGAAGCAACTTAGTACAGACATGCAAGGGATACAGTCATGCTGGGATTACACAGGTTTATTTATGACTCAGCAATGCTGATGAATATATTCCTGGTATTGATGTTAACATTCTGTGAAATCTGAACATAATATCTGCTCATAATATGAGCTACCTCTCCCATATATTTATTGTGTTCCTGGTGAGAGAGAAAATGGGAGCATTACATGACTGATACTGAAAATTTAGTGCTACATACCACTGGATTCAAACCCAAAACTGTGTGTGGCAAAATGTACTGCATACAAACCATTTAACAGACTGAGCTAATGAGTTACTACTGACTACTGAGTGACTGATACTTGCCTGAAGATCACCTGAAACTATACAAGTTTCAAGACATTCCTCTAGCATCCTGGTACTCTTACAGTGCTATACTAGACTGCAGTGACAGTACAACACACATGCATGTAATACAACCATAGTGCATATATGAAAAAAAAACTGTAGTTTAAAATCAAAAATGCTAGTGAACAGATTTTATTGTTATTGGTTTAAAGTATCTGTGAAGTCCACAAAAAATATCTGCCTATGGACTGGGCTACCTCACCCATATACCTTTATTACCTGGTGTCTGAGGAAGAGATAGCATTACGTCACCAATACTGGACTGGAAACAGCCTTTGACAGTACAATGAGTTAAGCAATACCATTTACAGGCCATTAGATATGCTGGCTGTAGATATTACAGTGTTACAATTGACTGTAGCACCCTTACCATAGACAATCAATGCATACAGCTGTACTGCAATGGTTTTCCCAACACAATTCTGCTGAACAAAATTTTGCTTACTGTTATTGCTATTGTGAATGCTTTATTTAAATACAGTTCTTATTGTTCATTTATTGTACTACAACTGTACAGCTCTAATTGACCATTTATTGCACTACAGTTCTACATGCCCATTTATTGCACAACAGCTTTTCTTGTGTATACTTTATTGCAGTAAATGCTTTACTCATTCTTCCTTATTGCACTACAGTTGGCATACTAAATCCATACTTACCACACTCACAGCACAACCTGGCCTTGCGCCTGGCATGGGACTAGACATTGTGAGCCCTCTCAGCTGCAGCTGTTGGAAGAGAAGCGCACCATTATGTACACCAGTTTTGCAGACATTCAGCTTGCATTTTGGTTAGACAGAGGAAGACATACTTATATTCTTGTGGAGCATTCCCAGCTCGAGCTTCCTGGACCCAGGTGTATAGGGTTCCCCCTCTTTCACCTTTTTCCAGTCATCAAAATGGTGATGACACTGCTCACCTGTTTGGAGGATACCAAAAACAGTGGTGAGTTCCCTTGCCAAATGGTTCCAGGCCTCAGCCTTACACGCTGAGCCCTGGATTCCATCCTGAATGCCCAACCTCTGCACCTAAAAGCACACACCTTCGGCAATACCACCAGCCTTGCCAGCAGTTGACTGCACTCCAGTGACTGTTGCAGAATTCCCACCTATTGGGCTTAATATAGGCTGTTTTCCCTCCCTTACACATCATTCAGCAACATTCAAAAAAGTGCCACGTTACTTAGCAGCTCGCAAACCAGCGAAGTGAATCCAGGCAGCATGACAACTCGCAGAACTGTGGTTTTAGCGAGGCTTAGCACCGTGCAAACATTGGCAGTTGTCGGCATGTTTATGCACTACTTAGCATGAATGACCAGTGCTTAGCATAGCACAGCAGTGCCAAAATTCATAAAAGTTTAATGAAATTAAAGAAAAATAGTTTATTAATTTACAGACATATTCTACCTGTTATGGACTTGAACTCAGGACCTACTGCACATAAGATTGAAATGCTACTCATGCAACTAGTTGGATGTTACAAAAACTGCGATACCTTCACATATACTTCTAATCCACCTGCTAACACTGCTGAGTACCACGCTGCACAAACAAGCTTAAGCACAACTATAATGAAATAATTAATTACATGCAGTTTCAATTTTTTTATTTTGGGCTCTGCTGTTTTCTGCGCCACACCATGCAAACATAAATTAAAAAAAAATAAATAAATAAAAATAAATTTAATTATGATAATTAATTACATCCAGTATGTTGTCTGCATATGTCATTTGGCAGAGGTTTTACACCGGATGCCCTTCCTGACATAACCCTCCCTATTTATCTAGGCTTGGGACTGGCATGAAGACATGCACTGGCTTGTGCTGACAGAAATTATGCTACTGTTGGCCAATGGAAAAGAAGAGGGGGAAGGCATGCCCGAAGGCAGGAAAAGAGGAGAAAAAGTCAGGAGTGTAGTAGTGAGGGTAGGAACTTTGATTGCTGGCAGTATGACTGGTATAGGGCGAGAGCTAGCTAATATGATGGAGAGAAGGAAGGTTGATATAGTATGAGTGCAAGAGACCAGATTGAAATGGAGTAAGGCCAGGTGTATAGGAGGATGGTTCAAATTGTTCTATCATGGTGAGGATGGCAGTAGAAATGGGGTAGGGTTATCATGTAGGAACAGTATGCCAAGAGTGTTTTGGAGGTGAAAAGAGTGTCGGATAGTGTGATGTTTATGAAGCTGTAAATTGATGGTGTAATGATGAATGCTGTTAGTGCATACACTCAACAAGTTGGGTGTGTGATGGATGAGAAAGAAAAATTTTGGAGTGAACTGGATGAAGTGGCAGTGAGTGTACCCAAGGGTGAGAGACTGGTGATCAGAGTGGATTTCAATGAGCTTGTTGCTGAAAGTAACAGAGGGGATGAAGAAGTGATGGGTAGGTATGGTGTTAAGGAGAGGAATGCAGAAGGTCAGATGATAGTGGATTTTGTGAAAAGGATGGACATGGCTGTGGTGAATGCATATTTTAAGAAGAGGGAGGAGCATAGCATGACGTACAAGAGTGGAGGAAGATGCACACAGGTGGAATATATCCTATGCAGAAGGACCAGTCTGAAGGAGATTGTAGACTGTAAAGTGGTGAAAGGGGAAAGTGTAGTTAGGCAGCATAGACTGGTAGTCTGTAGGATGACAGTGATCAAGAAGAGGAGGAGGAGTGTGAGAGCAGTGTCAAGGATTAAATGGTGGAAGTTGAAAAAGGGTGATTGTGAGGTGGAGTTCAGGGAAGAGTTAAGACAGGCACTGGGGGCAGTGAAGAGTTACTGAATAGCTGGGTAACTACAGCAGAGCTGGCAAGGGAGACAGCTAGAAAGGTGCTTGGTGTGACATCTGGACAGAGGAAGGAGGTCAAGGAGATGTGGTGGTGGAATGAGGAAGTACAGGAGAGTATACAGAGGAAGAGGCTGGCGAAGAAGAAGTGGGATTATCAAAGAAATGATGAAAGTAGACAGGAGTATAAGGAGATGAAGTGCATGGCAAAGAGAGAGGTAGCGAAGGCTAAGGATAAGGCATATGAAGAGTTGTATGAAAGGTTGGACACTAAAGAGGGAGAAAACAACCTGTACTGATTGACTAGACAGAGGGACTGAGCTGAGAAAGATGTACAGTAGGTAAGGGTGATAAAGGATAGTGAGGGAAACATACTCACAAGTGAGGAGAATGTGTTTAGCAGATGGAAAGAGTACTTTGAGGGGCTGATGAATAAAGAGAATGAGAAAGAGAAGTTTGGATGATGTGGGGATAGTGAATCAGGAAGTGAAACAGATTAGCAATGGGGAAGTAAGGACAGCTATGAAGAGAATAAAAAATGGAAAGACTGTTGGCCCGGATGACATACCAGTGGAAGCATGGAGGCACTTAGGCAAAATGGCAGTGGAGTTTTTAACCAGATTGTTTAATGAAATCATGGAAAGTCAGAGGATGCCTGAGGAGTGGAGAAAAAGTGTTTTGGTACCTATCTTTAAGAATAAGGGTAATGTGCAGAGCTGTAATAACTACAGAGGTATAAAATTGATCAGTCACAGCTTGAAGTTATGGGAAAAAGTAGTGGAAGCTAGGTTAAGAAGGGAGGTGATGATTAATGATCAGCAGTATGGTTTCATGCTGGGAAAAAGCACTACAGATGCGATGTTTGCTCTGAGAGTGCTGATGGAGAAATAGAGAGAAGGTCAGAAGGAGTTGCAGTGTGTCTTTGTGGACTTAAAGAAAACATATGACAGGGTGCCTAGAGAGGAGTTGTGGTATTGTATGAGGAAGTCAGGAGTGGCAGAAAAGTATGTAAGAGTGGTACAGGATATGTACAAGGATAGTGTGACAGTGGTGATGTCTGCAGTGGGAGTGACAGATGCATTTAAGGTGGATGTGGGATTACATTCAGGATCAGCTCTGAGCCCTTTTTTATTTGCAGTGGTGATGGACAGGTTGACAGACGAGATCAGACAAGAGGCTCCATGGACTACAATGTTTGCAGATGACATTGTGATTTGTAGTGAGAGTAGGGACCAGGTTGAGGTGACCCTGGAGAGGAATGAAGGTCAGCAGGACTAAGACAGAATATATCTGTGTGAATGAGAGGGAGGATAGAGGAATTGTGAGGATGCAGGGAGAAGAGTTGGTGAAGGTGGATGAATTTAAGTACTTGGAATCAACAGTTCAGTGCAATGGTGAGTGTGGAAGAGAGGTGAAGAAGAGAGAGTACAGGCAGGGTGGAATGGGTGGAGAAGAGTGTCAGGAGTGATTTGTGACAAATGGGTTCTAGTAAGAGTGAAAGGGAAGGTTTACAAGAGGGTAGTGAGACCAGCTATGTTATATGGGTTGGAGACAGTGGCATTAACAAAAAGGCAAGAGTAAGAGCTGGACGTGGCAGAGTTTAAGATGTTAAGATTTGCACTGGCTGTGACATTGATGGGCAGGATTAGGAAGCAGTATATTAGAGGGTCAACTCAGGTTGGATGGTTTGGAGACAAAGCCAGAGAGGCAAAATTGCATTGGTTTGGACATGTGCTGAGGAGGGATGCTGCGTATATTGGGAAAAAATATGTTAAGGATGGAGTTGCCAGGTAAGAGGAAAAGTGGAAGGCCTAAGATTAGGTTTATGGATGTGGTGAGAGGGGACATGCAGGTACTTGGTGTGACAGAGCAAGATGCAGAGGACCGGAAGAAATGGAAACAGATGATGTGCTGTGGTGACACCTAATGGGAACAGCCAAAAGAGAAGAAGAATTAATTGCATCCAGTTTCTATTTTTAGATGTCTGCCAGGTGTCAGCTGTCTATATGTGAGCACAGCTTGGCGTTGCTGGGCTCAGTACCGTGCTGCACAAACATGCAGTAAAAAAATTTACAAAAAACATCACACATAATAAAAATGACATTATACAGTTGATTCACTTCAAAACATTAAAACAGTGGTGGGGAGCATTACAGGGAGCCTCACACTCATCTGCAGCCATGTGTAGCCACTACACCTCTACCTACACTTATTCAATATCCATGTTCCTCAGCTCCTCCTCAGAAATGAGCCATCGTTAATATGCATGGTGTGCTGCAAGAGGGAACTGTGGCGACATACATGGAACACGGATACATTATGCATAGGCTTTATACTGTGCCCATACAGATTTTATTAAATCCTGGGGTTAATATTCATTGGTGAAGTTTGTTTTAACACTTGCTTAAAAGCAGAGATTTGTCCTTTAAAACAGAGAGACCCTTGTTAATAACCAAACATGCCATTTTCTATGTTTCTGGACTAAGACTAATATTGAATCAGCTCATTGCTCAGAAAAAGTAATGATACAACATGTACTATACTGCTGTGTCTATGACAGCAGATAACTCATTCACAGAGCTTATATTCAACAATCCTCTGTTGGTTTGTGATTTATTGATCTTTACTGTTTCTAATATGGTTTGACTGTTAGCAAAAGTCTAGCTTTTGTGACTGTCACAACTAGTATGGTAGGCAGAGCAACATCCTTTTTGCTTAATTTAATATTTAGTTGCATATTGCTTGTGTGATTTTTCCTGTGGAAGTTGACTTAAAATATCTTTGAATTCTCTGGTAACTGATTTCAATTCATTTGCAGCTGAAATGGATCTGTTAAATGAATATGACATTAATAGTTTGCTAAAGCACAAGTATCTTGTACACCTGATAACACAGTTGACCTGTGTTCATGATGTCAAAAGTTGGATGATTTGCTTGGCTTGCCATTATTAATCTAGACTTACTGATGATTAATTACACTTGTGCAACTGACACAGTTTCTAGAACTTTTGTTATATATATTAATGACTGGGTTGATGAAATAAATATTATTAGGCAAAGTGCAAATAGAACAAATTTTTGCAAAAGTATATATTGTTAGTAAAAATCTCTCAACCCCTATTAAGCAAGATACTACCGATGACAACTTTGGAATTCAGGTTACAAGGATTCAGCAATCTGAGGATTCAGAACATTTAGAAGATAATAAAAAAAAAGAAATGAAGAAGTTTACAACAAATAGCAACGAAGAAAAATAAACTGATTAATGTCTATAAAGAAAAGAGAATACATACTAAAATGACACTGCTTTGTTATATAATACGTTGATTATAGGGAATTATAACATCAGTCTATCAGAAAACCTTCAATCTACAGAAAAAGGCATAATTTTTCCAAAACAGAAGGTAGAAAAATATAGGCAAGGGGCAGGTGAAAAGGAAGAAATCAAAATTAAACTTGGAAGGATTGAAGAACATTGCTGTAAAAAAAAAGAGGAGAAAGAAGTTCGCAACATAGCTCAACCTGTGGATGTACAAAACCAGTTGGATGAGAATTGTAGACTTGCAAATGTTATAAGCAATAAAAACAGTGGGATTAACATGACTAATAGTGAGGAAGATCATTCCTTGCAATGACTAATAAAGCAGATATTACTGAAGTAGAAGCTGAAGATTTGTTCAGATCAGGCCAGAAATGAAATACTTGTAACTCCAAGTAGCAAAAATGCAGTATGTGGGAAAGGCCTTCAAATGCCTTAATGTAAAGGGTATGCATTTTATTCACATTTTTATTCATTTTGGTAAAAATTATCTCATCTGCAAGGACTCTCTGACTGTAGGGAAGTTACTGCCCTCTTAGTCAGCATAACCTGTACAGAATTTAGGAAGTAATTTTCACAAATCCCATATAAAAAGGTAATTCAGGTATCACAAATGAAAAGATTTTTTGGGGTAAATACCTACATGAAAAAATGTCCCATTTTAAAAAATGGAAATGTGTAGAGTATACAAGTCTAATTTTCGGCACACATGTTTAGACAAGATGGTATGTACTTGTCAAGACAAGGGAAGGAATTGATATATTGCAATATTTGACAAACACAAGACAGGGTTTTTACCAGGTCAGAAATGTAACAGTTACAGATAACAACATGCGATGCATCTGTGATGGTCGTTAATGCTAGGAGCATTAGTAATATTTTTATTGGAATATTTGCTATGTTTCCACAAGATTTATGTTATTGTTTGTGAAACATGGTTAAAGAACAATGACCAGTTTTGTCAGACAATGATCAGTTCTGCCAAATACTCATACAAAAAAGTCAGGTGGAGGTGTTATTGCAGGGATTTACAATTGTTATGAGACATTTGACTATTACATTTTTAGTGATAACATCAGTACTGTAGAATGCGCACCTGTGCCAGTAAAGACAACCCTGGAACATATAACAATTGACCACCAAAGTCACATGCTGATGACCTAGAAGAATTCATATAGTTCTTGCATGGAATATAAGAGGGAAGAATAATAGTGGCTGGGGTCTTAAATTTACCAGAAACAGACTGGAAAAATATTGATTCAGCAACATTGGTAGGGAGATTTTTCACAAATAATTTTCCGGAACAACAATTGCTTCAGATTGTAAAAAAAAGCCTGCAAGGGAATGGAATGTAGTAGACATTTGTGTTACTAAGGAAATTACTATTACTTCATGCCATGTTTTACCACTGTTGCTATGCAGTGGTCATGGGATTTTACTGTTTTATTTTTTTTCTCAAAAAATTTTTTATTAAATATATAAATAACAAGACAGTTAGAAGTTTTATACATGAACAGTAGGTATAAATAAACATATTTCGACTCATAGATGAGAAAACAATCCTTCAGGAGATTTAACATATTATTAAGTAATAAAGCAATATGCAATATGTACACTATATACAAGTTAGGCAACCTGAAAAAAAAAAAAAAAAAAAAAAAAATTTTAACATTAACTATTTATTATATTTAAGACTTTTTCTAACACTAACTTTTTTAATGCTTTTTTTTGGACTTCTAACTAAGTGCCTTTGAGCATCAATATATGAAAAAGCCATTTTCTGGAAAGTAACCCAATTTAGTTTGGTTCGATCCAGCCAATTTTGTATTATGTAAAGTTTTAGTAATGAGCAAATAAAAATGATAACATGAATATCTAATTTTGAAAGATGAATTAATGGAATATGAAGAATAGCAAGTTCCCAGGACAATGTAGACTTTTGGTACCCCATTTTCTGCAATCTGACTTTCAAAGAGGTCCATAATCTGTGAGAAAAATGACAATACCATAAGATATGTAGAAGGTCTGTGTGGGGGTGAGAACAACATGAACATGATGGGGATTTACTTGGGTTAAATTTATTTAATTTGTATGGGGTATAGTATGCATCATTATTAATCATTAATTGTGTATATGATAATTTTTTAAAAGGGATAAATTCCTTTGTATATCTAATGGCCAAAAGTTTCTGAGACTCTGACAATTGGGAGTTATAACTTAACCAAACATTTGCTAAAAGACAATTATGGTCCATTATTAAGCTATTAATTAACTTATAAGAGTTTGAGAGCATTTTATCTGATGAGGAAAGTATTTTGATAATCGTGTCGAGGTTTTTCATTTGTAGTTCTATGTGGTCTAAACATAAAAACTTGTTTTAATTATTACTCTTAGTTGACTAAGGATTGGTGAATAGTTCCAATTTACTTTCAAAATTTTACGCCAATCGGGTAAAGATAAGTCAAGATATTTCAAAACATCTCTAACTTTTAAATTTTTTATTAAAGGATATTTTGTTAAGTTAAAGGGTTTGTTGTCTATCATTATATTTGGGTTTAGATGAATTGGTTGAATAAGGTGAGAAATCTTTTCTAGATTACATAGTTTGAGTAAGGTTTGGAAGGCTCTAATTTTTTGTTTAATTACAGTAGACATATTTTTAATAAATAAACTATCCAAAGAGATAAAAGGAATAGCTTCTGGATTTATATTTTTTGAAATGATGTAATTGTACCATAATTTTATCCATAAAGAATGATTTGTATAAGAAATATTCTTGAAATTAGATATGGTGAGAAGTTTATTAGATGAGACAATCAAATAATAGAGATATAGATTAGGAAGGCCTAAACCACTCTTGTCCTTCAAAATTGACAATCTGGAATAGGAAATTCTAACAGATTTAGGGAACCATAAAAATTTTGCCAAAGCTTTATTTACAGACTCAAAAAAAAAGATTTTGGAATTATCTGATCAGATGATGTGAACTGGTAAAGGAATTTAGGCAGAATGTTCATTTTAATTATGGCCGCCTTTGATAAAAATGAAAGGTTTAGATGTTTCCATCTGTCCATATCAGATAATATTGAGTTCCATACTTTATTGATGTTATTTTGAAAAGAAGATTTATTATTGTGTTCTAAATTGATACCTAAATATTTTATACTATAAGTAAACTGAAAATGATGATCTGAAAACAAAAATGATTTATGTGCTAAGTGATTTAAGGGAAAGATATGAGTTTTAGAAGAATTTAAAAGATAATTGAAACCAAGAGAAGTAATCAATGGAATTTGTTATTTTCTATAATCAGATAATGGAGTTTGGAAGTAAATAACTAGATCATCAGCGAAAGCTGAAAAATGAATTTTGGTATTAAGAATTCTGGGGACATTATGAAAAGTATTTTGAATAATATACAACAACAAAGGTTCTAAATAAATGTTAAAAGAAAGGGAGACAATGGACAACCCTGTCTTGTTCCTCTGGTAATCTTTATAGGAGAAGAAAATTGACCATTAATGTAAAGTCTAGTAAACATATCTTTGTATAAAACTTTTAAAAAATTTATAAAGAATAAAGGAATATTGAAACATGACATAGTTTGAAAGAGAAAGTTCCAACAGACTCTGTCAAAGGCATTTGATGCATCAATGATCAGAGCATATATAGGGTTTGAATTTTTTTTAATGAGATGAATGATAGACTCTAAGGACAGAGTATTATCCCAAGCATGTCTGTGGGACATAAAACCTGATTGATCTAGGGAAATAATTGAGGGTAAAATCTGTTTCAATCTGTTAGTCAAAATAGATGATAACATCTTAATATCTACGTTTATTAAAGAAATGGGTCTATAATTTATTGGGTCAGATTTTTCTTTATTATTTTTTAGAATTAGGATGGTTTTAGATGTATTCCAATGAATATCTGAGATATCGTTAACTCTTATATGATTATATACTTTGAGAAGAAAGGGAAGAATTACCAATTTGAAAGTTTGGAAAAATTCTGGAGTAAAACCATCTGGACCAGGAGATTTTCCCAATTTAAGATTATCAATTGAATCCGAGATTTCTTGTAACAATATAGGAGCAGAAAGTAATTTTTGTTGACTATCATTTAATTTAGGGAAATGTAGAGAATTTAAAAAGATTTTTAAGTGATTATCATTAACTGAATTAGAAGAACCTGAATATAAATCAGTATAGAGAGAAGTGAATAGCTGAATTATCTCTTCATCCGTGTTATATAATTTATTTTTATAAGATAAAGATGAGATTTTCGGTCTTTCAAAATTAACTTTAATAATTCTCGCTAATAATTTAGAAGGAACCTGGGCCCATTCTGAATATGAGGCAAGTAATTTTTGTTCAGCTAAAGAGAGATTATTTTGGTGAAGCAAAATTAAATCTTTCTGACAGTCGAGAATTTGTTTTTCTATAGTAGGGTCATGATTCAGTCTAAGATGATTTTCCAAGGAAAAATTCTAGATTTTAAGAACTCCTCTTTCTTAAAGTATTGCTTTTGAAAAAGCTGCTTTACTAATAAATAATCCTCTTAATCTCACTTTACATGCAGCCCATTGTATGTCATAAGGAATGTCTGATGACCCCAGGTTATTTTCCATTTCCTGTAATATTTCTGAACATTGTTTGCAAATATCTTCATTTAGCAGTAAATTATTATTTAAAGACCACTTATTAAAGTCAATTTTATTTTTAATATTAGAGTGTATGTTTAATTTTAGTGAGATTATTGAATGGTCCGAAAAGAATCTAGGTTCAATGTTAAAATCCAAAATATATTTTGAGATATAATCAGAAATTAGAAAGAAATCCAATCTGGACCATGAACGGTAACACTTGGAGTAATAAGTATAGATATCATTCTTATTTGAGACTTTAACATTGTGAAGTGGATCAATTAAATTATATTCTGTCATCAAATCATTAAGGGCCATAGTAGATTGATAATTATAAGTAACAGTGGAACGGGATCGATCAATTACTGGATTTATTACTGCGTTCCAGTCACCACCCACTATAATATGGTGGTCTTTATAGGATGTGAGAATATTATAAATTTTTAAAATGAACAAATGTTGTGAATTACATGGGCCATATAAGTTTAAGACTAAAAGAGGTTTGTCCAGACCAACAATAGAAGTGGTAAATAAGCACCATCTCCCCTCATTATCAAATTTCTCATCAATAATGTTCCCTATGAATTTTTGTTTAATGATTATAGCTACTCCTCTGGAATTAGATGAGTCACCTGAAGCTACTATCTTTTTGATTCATTTTTTATTTCTCTCTTTATTCCAATCAAGACGCGGAATATGGGTCTCTTGAATAAAACAAATATTTGCCTGTGACTTAAAAATCAAATGAAATAATAATGACTTTTTGGCTTTGCCTTGAATACCTCTAACATTCCAAGAATCCAATATTATATCAACTGGCATATTCAAGGCATACAATCATTATTGATGCTATAAAGGTGAACTCAAAGTAAAAATCCACTAATACTTTAAAAAAGAAAAAAAAAAGAAAAAGCAGCATTTGAATATGCAATCGGGTCAACAAATATCATTTGCTGAAAGTAAAGAAAAAAAATTTTTCAAGAGCAATAAAATGTATATTAATATCCTTTATCCTAACCCTAGTGCCTACCCACCAATCACCCTGTGATAAAGGAAGATCAGAAGTGAATAAGATAGAAGTTTTAATTATAAATAATAATAACATCGGATTAATATAAAAATTGCTCAAAGGAAGCCTAACACAAATTAAAACCAGAGTAATACTACTAAAACTATATACAAGACTAACTAAATTCAAGATGTCTAACATACTCAATCCCTACTTGAAATACTAAGCTAAAAGCTCCTATAATTAAGTAAAAATTATAGTGATTAAATGCATTTCCTCAAGTATTTCAAAGAAGAAAAAAAATAGAATAAATTTTGATTAACTAAAACAATACGGCATAACAAGTATTACAATTAAAACAGAACATATGTTAGGTAATGTAAATAAATATAAAGAAACCCATCTAATAACACTATCATATATGTAAACAAAACAGTGAGAAATCTAAGGATAGTTGTATCATATATAAGGTGATGTTTTAGATATACATATATATAAAAAAGCCATAAACATTGCTAAACAGATAAAATCATGCACTATCCAATAAACACTCTTTAATGCTTAGTAACATTTTCCCAGTAGTCAAATAGACAATAAGTGTGATAAAAAACTCAAATAACTATAGAATGAGCATTTAACTATAGTTCAAATAAAGCATAAACTGTCCTCCAAGCGACCATACTCTAAAAAACAATTCAATATAGATGTAAGCTAACTGTCTAAATAGCAGTAATATAGCATCTGCTCACAATGATATATTATAAATTGAAATAGGTTTTGGCGCCATCTAATGTTCAAAGATAAATACAAATAAGAACTATTGGATAGTACCTTAAACTACAGTATGTACACTAGATTAAATGAATATTAATGTACTTTCATATGAATTTAAATAAATTTTAGAATACTTATACTAATGGCTCTGTTAAATTATATAGTTAAACTGTCCTTCAAAAATATAAAAGCAATACAGCAAACAGGATGTGAAAACACAGTGTTCATAAATATACTCATTATAACATCTAAATAGAACAAAAACAAGTAGGCTAAACTCAAAAATCAAGGAGTTTAAATATAGACAGGTAAGTTTAGCTAATAACGTTTAAAGATATCCATTCCAAGCATTACATTTGTGTAAAGGCTTTCTATAACAAAACCACCAACTGCAGTCCCCTAATCAAACTTCTGAAAAAAAAATGCATGAATTTCTCAAATGAACAGGTGTACAGTGTAATACTTGTCTATTTAAACATTTTGGCATCTTTCAAGATAACATAAAAACAACATTTTGTAGGAAAATATATGTTCTCTTCTTTACCCATTTTCTGGAATTGTAATAAATGAAACTAACCTGTTCATTTGTTTCAAGAACAATTTCCATCCTAATGCATGAAGGTAACTGCTCGCTTTGGAGCGAGAGAGACATGTATAGGATCGCTGAATGTAACTTGTGAGAAAGACATATTTAAACTTAAAAACATCCTTCGCTTGTGAAGAGGAACACTGTAAATGATAGAAAGTCCTAATAAAACATTCCTGATGCTGAATACATGCTGAAAACAAGTGCAATTGTGTATGCGAAGCTGTCGTGCTTTCGCAACAAATGATGACGTCACCATCCATCTCAGAGAGTCTGTAGTGGGTGCGCGATCATGTAGAACAGCAGCTGAAGCTATGAGCAGAAGATTTTTCCTTCAAGAGTCTCGAGAGGTGCGGTTTCTCCCTCCATAAATCTTATAACTGACACAGGGGACTGTAATTTAAAAGCTTTTAAAAAAAACTAGTATACTGCCTTCACACAAAGCAAGGAAATGAAAGAAACATAACTATTTGACTGTTTTTAGCACTTATAGTAAATCTATAAATCTGGAAAGCCTGTCATAGCACAATATTATTTAAAACTTATCAGAATTAAAACAAAATAAATTCAAAACAAGTTATTGAAGTGAAATAGGATTAGGTCATAACAGACATGTACATCCTATATTATAAATATTGTCTGAAAAATAACACTTTTGTATTCCATTGACAGTAACATATTATGATACAGTGTCAGGAAGCTTTTTAAATGTTTTAAGAAAAATGTCTTTAGCATCTTTGGGGTCTGAGCACACAAACCTTTTGTCATTAACTGTAAAAGACAAAGTATTTGGATAGGACATACGAAATCTTATCCCTTTTTATCAAGTCAGCACAATAGGGGGCAAGTTTTTGTCTATTTAGTTTAATTTGAGAAGGAAGATCTTGGGAAAAAGATAGTTTGTGAGACTTCCATATGAACTGTTTTTTAGTTTTAGCTGCTTCCAAGATCTGGAAAGTATCCTGAAAGTTTAATAACTTAGTATAAATAATCCTTGGTGTGGAAGAATCTTGCTTTGCACATAATGCTCTATGTGCTCTCTCTACAATTATAGACTTTGAAGATGTTTCACAGTTTAACAATGTTTCAAAGATATTCTTAGTCACAGATAGCAAGTTTTTATTGTCATAAGATTCAGGCAAACCACGAATAATGATGTTATTTCTTCGACTCCTGGCCTCCAAATCCAACAGTTTAGCTTGTATATCAGAAATAATCTTGTCTTTAGACTTAAGGTCACTTTCAATGAATCTGTTTTAACTCTAAAGCTGAATTTCTGTTTTCAATCATATCCATTCTATCATTTATTTGCTTTAAAGTTTTACTAAAGTCAGCAAATTGTTCTGAAAAGTTTTGGATAGCACTTTGGATAGGCTTTAATGCTACTTTTAGTTCGTCTAAAAGGAAATTTGAATCATTTAAGTCTTTATTACTTACTTTGGAAGTTTTAGTAGGTTGTTTAGATGTCCTTAGTCTTTTTGAACTGGAATCTTTTCAGGAGAGAGCATTGAAGAAAATTTGGCCTTTGTAGGCTGAGTCTCCATGGAGTCGGATTTTGTAGCCATGCCCAGAGATGAACTGCAATTGACAGGATTTCAGGAACCAGGAATAGACTGGAGCAGCAGGTGTCCCAGCAGCAGAGAGAACAAAATTGTTCTGAGGTAAAATAAATCCCAGGATAAGAAGTCCAGAGTAAAAAATAATCCAAATTCGTAGTAAAAGATTTATAAAATCTTTTAGTAAAAAGAACTGAGGAAAAAGATTGGTATAAAGTTGTAAAAAACCAAAAGTTAAATAGCTGTGAGGAGCTCAAGGAGTAGGGACTAAACTAGTCGGCAGCCATCTTGATCATTCCCTCCGGGATTTTACTGTTTTAATGGTTGTTAGGTACTTCTGCCAAACTAAAATCTGAACTGATTCACAAAAGATTAATAACAGATTATAGGGAATCAAAACAGTTACTATGTAAAACTAACTGGAATGATGCATTCAATGGAAAAAGTAGAAGGAACATAAATTTTGAAACAGAAATTGTTTGAATGTAAAAATTAATTTAAAATCAGGATCTAGGCACACAACTTCAGGAGGATATATTTCCATAACAATAAGATACTTAATTAAGGTAAGAGACAAAAAAATATAAGAAATGGAACAGAAGTCGAACTATAAATTTAAAAACTGAAATAAACAAGCTGCATGGGCAAATTAAACATAGTGCGAGACAAGTTCGAGAAAGACTTTGAAGAAGTTTTATCTATAGATGTTGAGCATTATAGGAAACTATTTTATAGATACATACAATATGGTAGGACTAAAGATATGCAAGTTGATAAACTGTCTGTAGATTCTAAAATGTATTCTCAAACACAACAGATTATAGACAAAATTAAAAAAAATGTTATGAAAAAAAGTTTGGCTTCACAAGGGGGTGTTAAATTTTTATTGTAACATCCAGTTAACCGCTGATACTAAAATGTGTGTGTGTGTGTGTGTGTGTGTGTGTGTGTGTGTGTGTGTGTGTGTGTGTGGAAAATTAGTTATCAGTTCAATATGATCCATCAAGCAATGTGGCTGTTCCTGAGAAATCTGCCTATATAGTTTACTCCACTTTTTTTATACATATGTATACTTGCTTATAAAGTTAAATGGCTAACAAGCCAAAGAATTTCTTCATGGCTGCATTTTTTATGAGTAAAGACTTGTAACAACTGAATTAAATGTTTGTTATGAATAGAATAAACATTATAATGCACACAGTAGACTAAGTGATACACTTCTGTTATAGCTGCAGAGCTTGGTTAATGCCACTTGTCTTACTTATGCAATATATGCATACAGTTAACTGTGCACTATACCAGGGTTGGGGATAGCATGCATTGTGTTACATTGATAGCAACATTGTTACCCATTCAAGTGTCCAATTGCTGGCTCTTTCAATTCTATATCAAGGGATGATGCACTTGAATGAGGCATACAAAATGTTGTGATGGCATTCAAGTTCCTTACCAACTATAAATTTATTGGGGTTGAAAGCTTGTGTAAATGATCAGTATGATTATTTTCAGTTACAGTTTGTAAGCTATACATTATCTACTTCATTAGAGCTAAGGAATCAAGCAGAAAGAATTTGAAAAGCACTTGACATCTGATGAATTCAAGTGCAGCAGCAGGCCATCACAATGGAAATCTAGAAAGTAAGATTAGCGAAGTTATTACTTGAACATGACATGAGAGGATCTGAAGCTGCAGTGATTTCTTTACGAACAGGGAAGTTTAGAAATGGCAGGTTTTTGTGTTGGCTTTTAGTGAACCAAAACGGTATGGGTCAAGTTCAATGAATTGGTGTCAGGCAGCACCTTTAAAAACTTACCCAGAAGTGTTGTGACTTTGAAGTTAGTTGTATTAATAATAGGATGCAAGAAGAAGAAGAAGCACTTTGTATGGGTGATCTAGGACTTGTGCTACGATGTAGGAATTGTTATATATATATTTTTCCTTTGCACAGAACTTTCATGATTGTAGCTCACTAAAAAGTGACTTGAGCTGATGATGCACATCTTCAGTGAAGTGTAAGTCAACTAGATAGGCAGTGCCTATCATAGGTAAAGGGCTCCATGGCACCAGTTCCCATCCCACACTACCTCAATCCCTCCCCCAATCCTGACCTACAAATATCATCCGAATAGATCACTTCTTTCATGTTTCTTCATGTTCACCCTTTGCATTACTCTTCATTTTTTCTCTCCAAACTTTCAATAAACCCTAAGTAGCCTAGACTACACAGCAATAAATGTGAAAGAAATTACTAGATTAAGCAGCGGGTCTAGGGATTGCTATATCCCCATGACTTGAAATGCACTGCAATACATTTTTGAACTTTTTCATACCTTTTGGTCTGACGATGGCTTGAATAAAAGTCATGGGTAAGTAAAGACATCCAGTCTTATTTATTTATTTTTTTATTTCAAAGAAATAAGATGGGTCCTAGGCTTAATGTTCAAAGTTGTCAAAATAGTAGTTTTCAGTAAACTCCATTCCTGTCCTCGCACTGTCTCTTTTTGACCTGCCAAAACCCTGTGCATGAAGATGTTTAGCAGACACAAAGACTAGTTGCTCCTTTTAATCTACTGCTCGTACCATCATCTGTCTTCTCTATCTGGGATGATTTCTTCATACTTTCCTGGTGTGATTCTGTGTATCTCTGTCTTGTACCCTTTATCTTCAAGGTCTTATTGAGATGGCCTTTAGCAACTCTTATTTCTGGTAATATATTTTCCCCTCCATTACATGTATTCTTCTATTGCCTTCCTCATGGATGTCTCCCTGCTGTCTAGTGTCTTTCTCCTTGTATACTCTCAGAAACTTAAAGAATCCTCAAGTGTTTTCTGACCAGGTTTATATACAGTGAGAGTATTGCACCTTTCCTTCTAGAGTCTATTCTTTCTAAGGAAACACACCTGTCATTCTACTAGTTGTTGCCACTGCCTTATAATTCTGCTTTTAATGGCTCAGTCCATGTGTGATTAATTCTCCCACATCCTTTTCCTACTCTTTTGTGATCATTTTCAATCTCTCTCGCTGATACTTCAACCAAGATTTTCTGTGAACCTGGTGCAACACTTTGCATTTTTTCTGCATTTAATCTCAGCTAAGTTTCCACCCACTTGTTTAGCATTTCTGAAATCCTTTCCTAGACTCTTGCCTGTCCTTCAGTGCTACAACCAGCTTTGTATAACCAGTGAGTAGGCTGATCCAGTTGATATTTTTTATAGATATATCTGAAACAAACACACTGAAAATTATTGAACCCAGGACCAAACCCTGTTGTACTAAAGAAGTCAGTATTATTATTTCTGACATTGTCTCTTTTGACACAGGCCCCCACATCATGCTGATCCAGCATTCGCCCCCTTAAATTTTAGTACCAACTTCCAGTGTGGGACCAAATCAAAGTCTTACATAGGTTCAGCTAGACAATGCCCACCTTTACTCCCTTGTCAAGTTCTCCTGTAGAGGAGGTCAGCTTTAGCGTGCTTTTGTGCTTGTAATTTAAAGTTTGTCCTGTTTGTTGCATTTACCTGTTGAGGCTACACACTCAAGTGCGCTAGCCTGTGTTACATATTTATTGCATTTTCCTGCTGTTTGTTGCAAAAAAGAAAAAAAATACAAAAATATCATCCTTGTTTCCCGTCTTTCCTGACCTAGATTAGTCCAAATACAGGCTTTGCTGTATTCTGGACTTTTGGAAAATTCCTGTGTTGCCCATTTCCTTTCTTGGATAAAGGGAGGCTTCTTTGTTCACCAGTGGCAGTGGGGAGCTTAGAGCAGCCTATCTATCCCTGCAGGAGTGTTCCCAGCACAATAATCTGGTAGTCTATTGGCCGTTTAGGGCCAATTTTTAGCTCTTTCAAGTCCCCCTGTATAAAACCCGCTTTGGCGTGTTTTTTGCACTTGTTACTACTCAGCCAAGCTCCTCGTGGTCCTGCAGAGTGGTGCTAGCAGCAGAGAGGCTAAAAGAGCAACTGCTAACCTGATAAAAGTGTTTTTTTTTCCTGCTACTACCTGGGCAACTGTCCAATCTAGCTAAACTGCAAGTATTTTCTGCTTCTTGAGCTGTTTTAAACTGTTTAAAGTTGTTTTTGCACCTGCACTTTTAAAGTTTGTCCTGTTTGTTGTATATACCTGTTGAGGCTACACACTCAAGTGCACTAGCCTGTGTTACATATTTATTGCATTTTTCTGCTGTTTGTTGCAAAAAAGAAAAAAACAAAAAAATGATCCTTGTTTCCCGTCTTTCCTGACCTAGAGTAGTCCAAATACAGGCTTTGCTGTATTCTGGACATTTGGAAAGTTCCTGTGTTGCCCATTTCCTTTCTTGGATAAAGGGAGGCTTCTTTGTTCACCAGTGGCAGTGGGGAGTTTAGAGCAGCCTATCTATTCCTGGAGGAGTGTTCCCAGCACAAGAATCTGGTAGTCTATTGGCCATTTTGGGCCAATTTCTAGCTCTTTCAAGTCCCCCTGTATAAAACCCACTTTGGTACGGTTTTTGCACTTGTTACTACTAAGCCAAGCTCCTCGTGGTCCTGCAGAGTGGTGCTAGCAGCAGAGAGGCTAAAAGAGCGACTGCTAACCTGATAAAAGTGTTTTTTTTCCTGCTACTACCTGGGTGACTGTCCGATCTAGCTAAACTGCAAGTATTTCTGCTTCTTGAACTGTTTTAAACTGTTTAAAGTTGTTTTTGCTGCATGTTTAAAGTTTTATCCTGTTTGTTGCATTTACCTGTTGAGGCTACACACTCAAGTGCACTAGCCTATGTTACATATTTAATGCATTTTCCTGATGTTTGTTGCAAAAAAGAAAAAAAACAAAAAAATTATCCTTGTTTACTCTCTTTTCTGACCTAGAGTAGTCCAAATACAGGCTTTGCTGTATTCTGGACTTTTGGAAAGTTCCTGTGTTGCCCATTTCCTTTCTTGGATAAAGGGAGGCTTCTTTGTTAACCAGTGGCAGTGGGGAGCTTAGAGCAGCCTATCGATCCCTGGAGGAGTGTTCCCAGCACAAGAATCTGGTAGTCTATTGGCTGTTTTGGGCCAATTTCTAGCTCTTTCCAGTCCCCCTGTATAAAATCCGCTTTGGTGTGGCTTTGCGCGATTTTGCACATAGCGCAGCATTGGGCAGCTCCGCTTAATTGGGTTTAAACCATTCTCGGCTCCACAAAGTCTGCTCTTCACTTTTTCCCTTAGAACTGATCAAGTTCTCATAATAAACACCCTATTCCTACTCTAAAGCCTGGCACTTGCTCACTAAAGCAATTATATAAGTCAGCACTAAAAAATTAAAAGCACTACACCCTCACAAACTCCCCTTGAGTACCTTGTTCCCCTTTGGCCCTTTTTTTCAATTATAAAGGAATTCCCAATAATATTCTAGCATGTCCAAAGGTCAGTTGTCAATCTCCTCTCCGGTCCAGCTGGTGAATCTGGGAATCTTGAGGCAATGTTACAACTGCCTCATGTACACAGACAACCCTCCTCCTCCCAACAAATTCCAACACATGTGAGAGATGCAACCATATAGCCAAACTGGAGGCTAAGCTCTCTCAACTCAGTACTGGCATAACCAGTCAGGAGGAGAAGGAAACCACACTCACTACAATTCCAGTCTCACATAGACCTACCACGACAGCAAACCAAACACATAAACACTCAAAAACATACTCGGAGGCTCTAAATAAAAATCTGCCTAAGCAGCAGAGACCTCCAAAGCAGACACCCAAGCAACCGCTACCCCAAAACAAAACACGTGCAACACATAGCTCACAAAGCCAGTGTGCCGAACAGTCACAGCCCTTAAGGCTAAACAACACACCTGATATACTCGTAATAGGTGACTCTATCGTCAGGCACACTGACATCCTGCTCACCAGGCTGAACAAGGAGAAGGTCACGGTGAGCTGCCTGTTGGGTGCTAGGATCCGCCACATAACACAAGCACTCAAGTCACTCCAAGGCAAGTACAAATATGACTCAGTCATTGTCCTTGCTGGTGTGAATAACCTGAGATGTACCTCCTTGGACTACATGAAAAGAGGCATAGAGGAGCTCTCTGAACATGTAGCCCTGGCCAGTATGACCCTGACCTTGAGTAGCATCTTACCCTCACCAAGAATGATGCCACACTATGAAGACAAGATGATCAATTTCAACAATTGGCTTAAGTATTGGTGTCATTCGAAGGTTCATAGGTTCATAGGTTCATAGGTTCATACTAGGCTATCTGCCCGAGGGCATTTACAAGCCTAGCCCATAGTTTTGTGGCTTACGCCACCCCTTTAGTATGGGGAACTATACCCATTATTTTGCTGTGCCTCTGTTGAGCAGTGACACTGAGGTAATCCCTGGGGTATATCTGCGATCTCCCATCCATTGGTCAAGATTTCTCTTGAACAAGGCCAGCGAGGTGCTCTGCCTCACATATACCGGGATTTTATTCCACAGCATAGGGAGTCTTTGGGTGATGAATCTATCCTCCAGCGCCCTATTAATAGCCGTGTCAAGGTTTAAGTCTCCCGCCCTTGTGGCTCTGACGGATCTAGATTTTTGAGGTGAAGCATATTCATCAAATCTGGGTTTGACATGGCCTTGTATGTTAGGCAAAGGTCACCTCTGAGCACTGAATAGAGCTGGAGTTCTTTCAGTCGGGCAGCATAGGACAGATGTTTGAGACCCTTTATCCTTTTGGTGAGGAACTTTGTGGCCTCTCCAGCTGCTGCAAGTGTCGGGTCAGATACATTCCGAATGGGGCATTGTACTCAATCATTGGTCTGATGAGTGATGAGTATAGGGAGACTATGACCTCCCTTGATCTAGATGAGAATCCCTTCATGATAAGGTGGGCAATGTAGAAGGTCTTCCTAACTACTTTAGCTACATGGGTGTCGAATGACAGACTACTATCAACCTGGGTCCCCAGGTCCCTGATAACTTCTTCTATGCTCAGTGGATTGCCACCTATTTGGTAGCTAGGGGTAACCTTGTTTTTCCCGAAGGGTATGACTATGCATTTTTGGCATTTAACTTTAGGCCATGGCTCTGGCACCAGTTATCCGTTTCTGTGAGACCCTTCTGAAGGATATCTGTGTCAGATGTGTTTTCCACTATGGCCCAGTTTGCAGTCATCTGCAAACTTTGTCAGCCATAACCCTCCTGTGTTTGCTTGTACTTGAAAAGTAGATGCCAAACAAGAGTGGGCCCAGGACTGAGCCCTGTGGTACACCACTTGTGACAGGCTTTGAGTCTGACATGGCGCCAGCAACTCTGACCCTGTGGGTTCTGTCACTCAGCCAGTTTGCAACCCATCTTGTGATGTATGGGTTAACATTTAAGCTGATGAGTTTTTCAATGATACCCGAGTGGGGTATTGTATCGAAGGCCTTCGCCAGATCGAGGTAGGCTGTATGGACTGCCTTTCCCTCATCAATGGCTTTGGTGACTGTTTCAAAAAGTCAACCAAGTTTAGAAGGCATGATCTGCCTTTGACAAAGCCAAACTGGGATGGATCCAAAGTCTGCAAATTCCCTATGTCTTTATTTATGAGGTCCATTATGATCCTCTCCATGGCTTTGCAGATAAGGCTTGTCAAGCTAATGGGCGGTAATTTCCAGGGTCGGTGGAGGCACCGCCTTTGTGAAGTGGGACCACAGTTGCAGTGCGCCACGTATCCAGAGGTAAGACTATGATTAAACAGCTGTCCTAGCTGTGGGTTTAATTCTCGTTGAGTTCATGGAGCACACAGCCGGGGACACCATCAGGTCCCATGGATGCTGTGTTTTTGCTTTGGAGAGAGCAGTTCTCACTTGGGCGTTGGAGATGTTTGGGGGCTGCAATCGCTGGTATAGATATCTCTCCTTTTGGAGAAGTTTGCACTGAACCTGTCAGCCAGTATGTTGGCAATGTCTGTAGGATCAGTAATCTTCACATCATTTTGAACTAGTTCTGAGCATATCTGGGAGGTTCCTCCCAGGTTTCTAACATAGCTAAAGAAGGCCTTATGATTGTCTTTTGAGTCTTTAGCTATTTTTCTCTCAAAATTTGCTTTGGATGATTTTATGAGAGCTCTTAGTTTTTTACTTATAGTGATCAAGGGTGTCTTACCTTTTAAGGATTTTGCTCTATCTTGTAGTAGCTTCCTCCTTTTGTTGTAGAGTTTGTTTATGGCTGGGGTCCACCAGACTGGACGCTTGCCTTTGGTACAAAGAGTCTTTGTTTTGCTTGGGATTGCCTTATCCATGCAGTCCTGCAGGTGCTGGTAGAAGGCATTTGTAAGTGATTCAGCGGCTTGAGTACTGTTTTCGGGCCTTAAAGGAGACCACACTAGTCTTTAGAAGTGTGAAGTCGGCTTTCGAGAAGTTCTTTACTGTGGTCTTTTTATTTCAGGTGGGGTGGGATGAGGACCTCCAGCGAGATTAGTTTGTGATCTGATCTCACCAGTGAGGGTATACTTCGGTGTTGAACATTGTGCTCCCATGTTCGTGATGATGAGATCAAGTATGTTTTCTCCTCTTGTGGGGATGGTGACTAGTTGTTCCATGGCATTTGAGTTTATGAATTCCAGGAACTTTTGGGCTAGGGTGTTTGGGCTTGAGTAGTGTTCCCAGTCTATATTAGGGTAATTGAAGTCACCTAGTATGATGGTGTTTGGTGATACATTTATCCCTCTAGTGTTTTCAGGAAGGCCATGTGAGGTTCCTGAGTTTGTGAGGGTGGCCTGTAACATGCTACAATTTGCAGAGCAGTCTTGCCTATGGTTAATTGCACCTGGATGGTCTCCGATGCATCTTGCCACCAGTCTTGAGGTGTGGGTGTCTTTGATGAATATGGATACCCCCTCCTTTCTTGGTATTGTCCGGATTTTGGGGCCGGAACGCATGATAAGAGGTAAAACCTGATAGTGCTGGGGTGCTCTCAGGAGCCTTGAACCAGGTTTCTGTCACTGCACAGACATCGATGTTCTCCATACTGAGAAGGGCCTCGAGCATTTTGAGATTTAGACTTCTGGCATTGAGCAGCATTACCCTTAGTTTTTTTCCTTTTTGTGTTCTAGGGTGGTAGGTTTAGAATTTGAGCCTTGCCTAAAAAGGCACTATGGGGTGGCAAGAGCCTTTGCCAATATCCGAATCCCAGGGTGACAGGTGCAAGCCGTCCTTGGGCAGCGTGGCTTGTCCAGCATGTCATCCCAGGCAGACAGACATTGGATCCCCTTTGAATGACACCAGAGTTTAAGCCAATTGTTAAAGCTGATCATCTTATCTCTGTATTGTGGCATCATTCTTGGTGAAGGTAGGATACTGCTCAAGGTCAGGGTCATACCTGCCTGGGCTACATAATCAGAGAGCTCCTCAATGTCTCTTTCATGTAGTCCAAGGAGGTACGCCTCAGGTCGTTTACACCAGCGTGGACAATGACTGAGTCGTATTTGTACCTGCTGTTGAGAGACCTGAGTGCTTGCGTTATGTGGCGGATTCTAGCACCCGACAGGCAGCTTACTGTGACCTTCTCCTTACTCAGTCTGGTGAGCGGGACGTCAGTGTGTCTGACTATGGAGTCACCAATGACTAGTGTGTCTGGCATTGTGTTTGGCCTTAAGGGCTGTGACTGTTTGACACTCTGACTGTGAGGTCTATGTGTTGCAGGTGTTGTGTTCTGAGGTGGTGGTTGTTTGGGTGTCTGCTTTGGTGGCCTCTGCTGTTTTGGTAGATTTTTGATCAGAGCCGCAGTATGTCTTTGTGTGTTTATGTGTATGATTTGAGGTTGTGATGGTACTATGTGAGACTGGGTCTATAGTGTGTGTGGTAACCTTCTCCTCCTGACTGGTCTTGCCAGTCCTATGTTGAGAGAGCTCAGCCTCCAGTTTGGTAGTTGCATCTCTCGCATGTATTTGTGTTTTGTGGGAGGAGGAGAGGGTTGTACATGAGGCAATTGTAACATTGCCTCAATATTCCCAGGTTCACCAGCTGAGCAGGAGAGGACACTAGCAACTGATCCCTCGACATGCTAGAAGGACTAGACAAAAAACTTTAAAAGAGATTCTGGGGATGTGGGTGACCGAGAAATGGGGTTTTGCCTTTTGGGGTGCTATCTATAAGAGTGCCGTATCAAGGTAATAAGTACTGTAGGAGCAAGTGCTAGGTTTAACAGATAGAGAAAAGTCTACTTGGAGTCAAGTAGAGATGATCTTTTAGGTATTAGAGAAAGTGCTAGTAACAGGGATGCTTAAAGGTAAGATTGAAAAGAATGCACTCTGCAGTGTGCACTAGAGAAGTTAGATATGAAAGTAGGTAACTTGAGTTTTACCTGTTTAAAAGTTAAGGTTTAGTGGAGAGTTACTATTTTTAAAACAGCAAGATGGACTGAAAGGGGTGGTTATTTTGGTACTATGAAATACTGTAGGATGGCCAATAAATTTAAATAATTGAAGGGGTGGGATTTCAAAAGTGATGATTTTGTGATTACTCACATAAGCCAGTGAAAGTAGAGAGAAATGAGATGTATGGTCAGATTAACATAAGAGGCGGGCAACTAGAAAGACAGTGGTATTTAACAAGACAACTTAAATGGGTGGGAGGGAGGGAAAAATTCTGCTTGACTCAGAACAGAGAGAGCTGTGGTCTCTTTTGAAGTTTTAATATGCTGTTTAAAACAGAATGCAAGCAAAACACAAGATAAAGAAAACAAACTACAGTATTCAAAATATAGAAAGGCAATACAGAAATACAAAAAGTAACAGCAAACTAACCTTTCCTTCACAGCAAAGTGTAGCAGAGTCTGGATGAGCCTTTCTGGATCCAATGCCTGTCAGCCTGGGGTGACATGCTCGACAAGCCACGATACTTTGCTAGGGACGGCTTGCACCTGTCACCCCTGGGCTTTCGGATATTGGCAAAGGCTCTTGCCACCCCCATAGTGCCTTTTTTAGGCAAGGCTCAAAAGACAAACCCACCTCCATAGGTATCACAAGGGATAAGAAACTAAGAGAGATGCTACTCAATGCCAGAAGTCTAAACCTCAAGATGCAACTCTCCTTAGCATGGAGAACATCGATATCTGTGCAGTAACAGAAACCTGGTTCAAGGCTCCTGAGAGCACCCCAGCACTACCAGGTTATACCTCATACCATGCTTTTCAGCCCCAAAACTTGGACCGAACCACAAAAGGAGGGGGAGTATCAATATTTGTCAAAGATACCCACACCTCCAGGTTGGTGGCATAGCATCAGAGACTATCCATGTGCAACTAACAGTGGGTAAAACTGCCTTCCAGTTTATAGCCTGCTACAGGCCACCCTCCCAAACCCAGGAACCCCACTCGGCCTTTCTGAGAACACTGGAAAATATGAAGGTCTCTCCAAACACCATTATATTGGGCGACTTTAACTACCCAAACATAAACTGGGAGCATTACTCTAGCTCCAACACCCTAGCCCAAAGGTTCCTAGAATTTATAAACTCAAATGCTATGGAACAACTTGTTACCACTCCCACAAGAGGGGAAAACATACTGGACCTGATCATCACCAACATGGGGGCTCTATGCTCCAGACCAGAAATGTAACCCTCACTGGTAAGATCAGACCATAAACTAATCTCACTGGATATTCACATCCCGACCCCACCCCCTGCCCAGAAAACCACAGTGAAAAACTTCTCCAAAGCAAATTTCACACTCCTCAAAACTGGGTTGGAATCCTTCAAAGCCCCCGTGTCTGTGGAAAATACAGCCCAGACCACAGAATCCTTTATAAATGCATTCTATGAACACCTTCAGGAATGCATGGATCATGCAATCCCAAATAAAACCAAGACCCAATCCTCCAAAGGCAGGCGTCCTGTCTGGTGCACCCCAGCCATAAACAAACTATACAATAGAAGGAGAAAGCTACTACATGATAGAGCAAAATCCCAAAAAGGGAAGGCATCTCTGATCAGTATTAGCAAAAAACTATGGGCACTCATAAAATCGTCTAAGGCCAGCTTCGGGAGAAAAATTGCACAGGACACTAAGGATAATCACAAGGCTTTCTTTAGTTATGTTAGGAACCTGGGTGGGAATTCCCAGATATGCTCAGAATTAGTCTAAAATGACAAAAAATACACCAAACCCACAGACATTGCCAACATCCTAGCTGACAGGTTCACACCAAAATGGAAAATATCTATCCCAGCAGAGTGCTGCCCCTGACATCCCAGATGCTCTCCAAAGCAAAAAACACAGCATCAATGGTACCAGACGGTGTCCTGGGGTGCGTCCTACATGAACTCCAAGAAGAGCTAAACCCAAACATAAAACTACTGTTCAATCTCAGCCGTACTACAGGATATGTATCCAAAGAGTGGTGTACAGTAACAGTGGTCCCTCTCCACAAAGGCGGTGCCTCAACGGATCCTGGAAACTATCACCCCATAAGCCTGACTAGCTTGGTCTGCAAAGCTATGGAAAGGATCATCATGAACCTCATAAATAAAGATATTGGGGACCTACAGACACTGGATCCTACCCAATTCAGCTTTGTTAAGGGCAGATCCTGCCTCTTAAACCTGGTCGATTTCTTTGAAACAGTCACCAAGGCCATTGACGAGGGGAAGGTTGTCCACACAGCCTACCTGGACCTCACAAAAGCCTTCGATACAATACCCCACTCGGTCATTATAGATAAGCTCACCAGCTTAAATATAAACCCCTATGTCACTAGATGGGTTGCAAACTGGCTCAAGGACAGAACCCACATGGTTAGAATTGCTGGAGCCATGTCAGACTCCAAACCAGTTACAAGTGGCATCCCACAAGGCTCAGTCCTGGGACCTCTCTTGTTCAGTATATATTTCTCAGAGGTACAGGCCAACATGGAAGGACTGTGGCTGACCAAGTTCACAGATGACTGCAAACTAGGCTCCATAATCGACTCTCCAGCCGACACAAGCATCCTACAAAAGGGCCTCATAGAAACAAACAACTGGTGCCAAAGCCATGGTCTCAAGCTAAACGCCAAAAAGTGTATAGTCATCCCCTTTGGCAAAAACAAAGTGCCCACAAATTACCACGTAGATGGTAATCCATTAAGTACTGAAGAAGAAATTAGGGACCTGGGACCCAAGTTGATAGCAATCTCTCATTTCAAAACCACGTGGCCAAAGTGTTTAGAAAAATATTTTATATAGCCCACCTAATCATGAAGGGATTCACATCTAGATCAGGGGAGGACATCGTGCCTCTTTACTCATCCCTCATCAGGCCCATAGTTGAGTACAATGCCCCTTTTGGGATGTACCTTACCAGACACCTGCAGCAACTGGAAAGACCCCAAAAGTACCTCACCAAGAGGATCAAAGGGCTCAAACAGATGCCATATGCTGCCCAGTTAAAGAAACTCCAGCTCTACTCAGTGGCATACCGCCTGCTCAGAGGCAATCAAGCCATGTCCAACCCGGAATTAATGGACATGCTGCACTTCAGAAAATCCAAATCCCATCGAGCTGATTCAAAGATGGCTGCCATTCTGTAAACACTGCTGACCTGCAGCTCCTCAATAAACCTGAGAAAAATCTGTAACCTGAGTCGATACCAAGAGGTTTGTACATCAAATTAAAGTCAAAAAAGATGCATCTACACTTGATTAATCTATAACCAGGAAAAAAAGTGGAAAAAAAAGTCTTTATCTATCAGGATTCCAAGTGATTAGCTAGCTCTGAAGAGAGAAATAAACAAAGGACTGTCTGCATTCTTCATTTTACCTGTCAGCTTGGGGAAAGGAAAATGTCATAAGAAGGAAAAAGCATGGAAACAACTACTACCAAAACAAAGCTGTCAGAATTGCAGTCACCAGTAAAGGATAAACAAAGAATTTCTAGACAGCAGGAACAACAGAAACCAAAGACTAGATCTAAAACTGATCAGCCACTGAACATGGACGATATCAAACATGCTTTATTGCCTATACAAGAAGCTTTAAAGGACCTGACTACTCAAATACAAACTTTTGGAGTTTCATGTAATCAGTTGCTGCAGAGAATGGACAAAACAGAGGCTAGAATTTCAGAAACCGAGGACAAAATAGACTTGCTGGAGAAGAAAACAATGGTACATGATGTGGAGTTACAAGCCATCCAAAGCAATCTTATTGATTTAGAAGCGAGGTCTAGGAGAAATAATATTATTATTAGAGGGATCCCTGAAAACATTCAGTATGCAGAGCTAATACCAGCTATAACACAAATACTTGAAATTTTGTTAAATGATGCTGATGGAGTGAAACAAATTGTTATTGAAAGGGCACACAGAGCACTGAGAGAGGTACAAGCTTCTAATATGCCTAGACCTGTATATGCTAAGATCTTGAACTTTCAAGATGTTAGCAAAATACTTTTTACTGCAAAAAAGAATGGTGGCTTTGTTATGTGGAAAAATAATAAAATATCTCTGGCTCAGGATTTACCACTGCAAGTAAGGCAAGCTAGGCAGTCTTTATCTGCATACTGTAAATTTCTGATTGACAAGTAAATTAAATTCCAGATGAAATATCCTAATGTGCTTACATTTATGGTGGATGGGATTAAATACTCTGTTTCTACTAAAAACGAGGCAAAGGGAGTGTTTTTGAAGGTTTTTAAAGTTTTACCTGCATCAGAGGGCTGAAAGAAACTTTCGTTGAGACTGGCATGCTCCTGAGGTCAGATCCAGTATCTACTATACTTCGAGGCTTAGGTAATCCTTTGTTCCCTGCTTAAGTCGTTTAGGCCTCTGTAAAAGCAATAAAACTGTTTGTTTGTGATAATCCGAGGGTCTGCTGGTTTATGACCTCTACGAACTTTTTTCATCGAGTGGTAAACAGGAAATCCCTTGAATGCAGCTGAGAGTGTGGATTTCGATGTAACACTTCCTGTGGTCCGGCTGTGAAAGCGGTATTACTGATGGTTTCCTGGTTTGAGAAGCTGAAAAGAACTGACATAATGTGTTAATGTTTTTTTTAACAAGTAAATAACATTAGAATATGTACGTAAAGCATATAATAACATCTGTTTTTCCTGTTTCTTTTTCCTTTTGCTTATAGTTTTGAACCAAATTATATTTTTACAATATCTGCAGTGGGTGCAAGGTATAGCACTATATATATATATGAATTTAAATAGGTAAATACTGGCTATTGGGTGGTGTTAATCAGGCAACTAATGTCAGTATAGTTAGGAACTAAAGCATGCAATTGCAACTTTGATAATTGGTAGTTGCAGGCACTGTGTATGGTACAGAATTATAATGTGGGATGCATTTATTTTTTTGCTGCCTGTTTTTTTTTTTGTTTTCTTTTTTTTTTCTTTCTTTCTCTCTCAATAAAAGTGGTATATAAATAATGATTGTAACAAAAGAGGTATTTGGGGTAAGTATAAGTAGCTAGTTAATATATTAAAAATTTTTTTCTTCAAATGGTAATACTAACTTACAATACAGATTTGCTTAATTAATAGTTGGAACATAAGCTGTAGAGCAATAGCAGTGTTTGTTAGGGAATGTTTAGTTTAGACTTTGTAGTAGCTAAGTTAGAATATATAGGTTGTAAGTTTAGGAAATGTTTTAAGTTTTATTACATGAAGCTTTTAAATATGTTTGAGTTTTTAACCTTGTTCATGTTTTTTCACATATCAGACCTATATAAGTCCTGGTCCAAGGGTAAAGTGGGTAGGCACTGGCTGGGGACGGGATGTAGGAAATGCTTCCAGATTATGTTTAGTATGCAGTTAATACATATCCATTGGACAATTTCCCTTTTATACTATTATTGGATAATTAGACCTGTCAATGTGGGAATTAGACTCATGGAACGTTAAAGGGCTCCAGAACTTGAAGAAGAGGAAGCTGTTACTACACATACTGCTACAGGACAAAGCACTGTTTGCATTTTTACAAGAAACACACTTGTTAAATGATCGGTGGGATGATATTAAGAAAAAGAACTGGATTAGAGCGGCAGTGGCATCAGAAGGTAAGACAAACAGTGCTGGAGTAGCTATTATTATTAAAACTCAATACAAAGACAAGATTTTAGACTCTAAAGTGGATCAAAATGGGCGATGGTGTTATGTTATTTTATCGGATAATGCGTTTGATAAACCTCTTTTACTTTTGAATATATATGCACCATGTAATGACCAACAAAGTTTCATAACATCATTATATCCAATCTTAACACAGTATGATGGTTATTATTTTATTGTGGGTGGGGATTGGAATACCTTTCAAAATCCAAAGTTGGATAGGTCTTGTCCACAAAGAGCATTTAATAAGCAGGCCGGGATAGCATTAAATGACTTCAAGGAAGATTTTCAATTATATGACACCTTTTGTTATGCACATAATATTAATAATGCAATTAAGTATACCTTCTATTCACCATGCCACAGAATGTGGTCTAGGATAGATTTTTTCTTGATATCCAAAGCATTAATTAATTTGGAACCAGTAGTGGTTATACATACATCGGATCACTCAAAAATTTCGTTTTCTAAGGATTTAAAAGATACAAGAATGCATAGAGGTTACAATTGGTCACTTAATCTAAATCTGTTAAATAAAAAGGATATAATAGATGGAATTATAAAATATCTGAAAGATTTAACAGATAGGATGAAGCTTCAGGAACATACTCCTGATATTGAATGGGCAGCAGTTAAATCTCAAATTAGAGGATTTCTTTTGCAAAAAGCCTCATATTATAAGAAAAGGCAAAACACTGATATTCAAAAACTAGAAACAAAAGTGAAGCTACTCGAGAAAGAACTGATTCAGAATTTTAATGCTCAAACAGAGAAGGAAATGTTGAAATGTCAAAGGGATCTCTTCTTGCTGCATAATAGTAGAGTAACACTTCAGGAGCATAGGTGTTTAGTGAAATATGCCAATAATGTTCAAATACCATCAAAAGCATTGGCAAGGATTTTAAATCAATCGAAAACAACTGTACATATTTCGGAAATACAATGCAATGACACAGTGTATTCTAAAACTGAGGATATTATTGATATTTTCAAAAAAATCTATACCAAGGTTTATGAGGGTCAAATTGATAGGTCTATACATAAACAGAATAAAAGATTCTTGCAAAAAATTAATTTTCCAAAATTAGAAGAGAGTCTGCAAGGTGATCTGATTAAACCTATATCTTCAGAAGAAATAGTATATGTAATTCAACATATGAAAGTACATAAGTCCCCAGGTCCTGATGGTTTGACAGTTGAATTTTATAAAGAGTTTACTGATAGTTTTGGTAAAATATTGTCCCATGTATTTAACTACATAATCAGGATTAAAATTAGTGACCCCCACCTTAATGCGTCAAAAACAATCTTTATAGATAAAACTAATTCAGACCCCCAAAGCCCGGATAATTACAGGCCAATAGCATTAATAAATGTGGATATGAAAATTCTAACTACCATTATAGCATGTAGATTAAAAAAGATTATGATCCATTTAATTTCTAAGGAACAGGCTGGATTTATAGCAACTAGACAAACTAGTGATAACACACTTACACTACATAATATGATGATGTATGCTAAACAAAACAACTCTAATATTTATGCCCTTATAATAGATGCTCAGAAAGCATTTGATAGAGTGGATATAAACTTTTGTTTGATGTGTTGCCTTATTTCAATATGCCACAGGAATTTATTCAGATACTACAAATATTATATAGTAATTACTACATTATATATTAATAAGAGTTATACTAAAAGAATACAGATTAAAATGGTACATGGCAGGGTTGCCCTTTGTCTTATTGTTTAACCTTTATTTAGAACCTCTATTTTTATATATTAAGCAAAATTTGTATCATAATGCACCAATACTTTATAGGAATAAATTAGTAATGTCGGCATTTGCTGATGATCTTATTATTTATTGTACAACCCCAATTTCTGATAGTGAAAAGATATTAAATGTTATAAACGAATTTTCAAAAGTCTCTAATTACAAAATTAATTTGGAGAAAACTAGTATTTTCCCTAAACCTTTTTCATTAATGTCCCTGGTGGGGAAGATATCATATAAAGAAAATATCAAATATTTGGGTATTAGCTTCTCTACGGATAATAAGGACTTTTATAGTAATAATATTAAACGAGTATGGGAACTAATAGTAGCTGATTGGGGCAGATGGAGGAATTTAAGACTACCGGTATTGGCAAAAGTATCAATAGTGAAAATGAATATATTACCACGAATGTTGTATATCTTTAGGTCTGCTCAAGTATCAATTACAAAGACAGTTTTTAAACAAATTCATAAAGATCTAGCTAAGTTTATTTGGGAGCCAAAGAAAACTAGAATATCGTATGAGAAATTAATGACCCCGAAGAGTAGAGGAGGACTTGAGTTACCGAATTTTGAAGTATACTATTTAATTGTGAATGCCAACAGGTGTTTAAGATTTGCTAATTACAAGGTAATTAGTACAAAGTGGATACCAACTTGGGTGGTCTTGAATTACAAGCATATTCTAGATCGGAACATAATTCCTAAAGCTTTACCCTTTTTGGATAAAAGTAGTTTGATAAAGTATGGGATTATGGACCACTTAAAAACATATGTGTCATCTTTGCAAAATTTATTCCAATCAGTAGACTTGTTGCAATATATGATAGTTTTTCAGCCTTTCCATAGGAATCCCAATTTTAAACTAAATAATCAGTTGATTGATCTTAGTAAATTCCCATTAATAGTTAATTTGACTCTGATTGATGTTTTTAATAAATTTCATTTATCGGCTTTCAGAGTTAGGCAGGAATTGAATCTTCCTAAGAGTTATGTGGTTGTCATGAGACAAATCAGAGAACTTGCTCTGAGTCATTTTGAAAACTTTAAACAGGTAGTCGGAATTGTGGATAAATGCTCTGAATTGTGGCAGGCTCTCCAACAGGAGGTCAAATTTATAACAACAACAAATAAATTAATTAAAGATTTAAAATTCCAGGATAAAATTCTGTTGTCAGGGTATTGGGTAAACAAAATGACAGTAGCAGATAATCAGGTATTAAAAGCAATTGATTTAACAATAAAATCGGTCTCTTTTCAAAAGTTGATGTATACGCAGTTGATGATTTGGAATAATGCTTATTATACTCGTCTGAGGTTACATAAATTTAATCCTAGGAATTCTCCAACTTGTCCATATTGCACAAATCAAACGGCGGATCTTCTTCATATTGTCTGGAGCTGCAAGTGTATATATAAGCTTTGGAACTCTCTTAGAACACAACTTCAAATGATGGGTTATCAAAGTTCAATGTTATCATGGGAATTTATGATTCTACATGTTCCTCCAAGAGAGCTCTCTAGGTCACAAACTATAATATGTATGAATATTTTTTTTGCTGATGAAGTTATATATAGCTACAAATTGGTTAGAACCAGACAAGACATCATGGGATAATTTCAAGCTTGTGGCTATAAAGCATATATTAGCACATAAATTACTCCTGAAGCAAAGTAACAAAAATATTAATAATCTGAAAATATGGGAAAAGGTTTTCAACATTATATTAGCATAATACTGTTATTAGGAATATACTAAAGTTTGGATGTATATGTGGAGGAAACACTGTTTTGAAAACATGTATGATATGTATGGACGCAAAGTACTTCTACAAATGTTTCGGCTTTGTTTTTCTTCCCTGGTGTCTTTTCTTTTTTTGGAATAATGACAATTTTTATATGGAAGCATTTCATGTAGATATTGTATATAGTTTTGATAGTAATAGTAGTGAATTATGTGTGTGATTTTATTGTTTTTTGAAAATATATATCAATAAAAATTTATTATGGAGAAAAAAAAAATCCCATCGAGCTACGCGCTCGAGAGACTTGAACCTCAGCACTGAAATAAATAGGACATGCTGGAGGGACAGATTCATAACCCAGAGGCTCCCTTCATTCTGGAATAAAATCCCAGTCCAGGTTAGGCAGAGTTCCTCATTGACTCTCTTTAAGAGGAATCTTGATGAGTGGATGGGAGATCGTAGGTTTACCCTGGGTATCACTTCTGTGTCACTATTAGACAGAGGCACAGTGTACTAACCTCGAAAAAGGGCATAGCAAAATTCATTTAAAATGGGTGGCGAAAGCCAAACACACTCTGGCTAGGCTTATAAATGCCCTAGGGCAGATAGCCTAGTATGAACCTATGAACCTATGAACCTATTATAATGGATCAGGTTTGACAGAAGACTTTGGCTATAAAGTTATGTTGATTATTATCCTCTAAGATAGCAACTGGCTTTTCCTTTAGGATTTGTCCATGACTTTCCATGCTACTGCTGTTAGGCAATCAGACTTATAATCCACACACCAAACATGGATGTGAATGGAGAGACATAATGCAACAAAGAACGTGGCAAACAGTTTGAGCACAAGAGGGCACAAGGTGGATGCATCAACCTCCTAAACATGTAGTGCCAGCCTTTAGGAGTTTAGACCTGGTACCTCGACAGCATTCACAGGCTATCACATTTGCTTGCTACAAACAATTGGTTTATATAACCTGCTCCAACATTCCTAAACTAATTAAGGCAGCTGTACCCACTGGCAATAATGCAATTGACATATGACATTCATCATTTAAAGTGACCTTGTCAATAGCCACAAAACTGCATGTTCATGCTAGAAAATACAAACTAATATCGGGCATGGGAAGCTTAAATTCAGTGTAAATATACAGAAATACTTCTGAAGCTGACAAGGACATTGTGCATTAAAGACATGGTGGATGGATAGATCTTGATGAGTGGATGGGAGATCGTAGGTTTACCCTGGGTATCACTTCTGTGTCACTATTAGACAGAGGCACAGTGTACTAACCTCGAAAAAGGGCATAGCAAAATTCATTTAAAATGGGTGGCGAAAGCCAAACACACTCTGGCTAGGCTTATAAATGCCCTAGGGCAGATAGCCTAGTATGAACCTATGAACCTATGAACCTATTATAATGGATCAGGTTTGACAGAAGACTTTGGCTATAAAGTTATGTTGATTATTATCCTCTAAGATAGCAACTGGCTTTTCCTTTAGGATTTGTCCATGACTTTCCATGCTACTGCTGTTAGGCAATCAGACTTGTAATCCACATGCTACACAAAAACATGGATGTGAATGGAGAGACATAATGCAACAAAGAACAAATAAAAAATAAGAAGATAACGAGGAGAAAAAATATATGAGAAGTGTGTGCCACAGTGGTTGGCAGAAGAGTAAAATGCACTGAATATGCAATGGCAAACTACAAGCGATATGTACTGCAGAGCTATGAGGACAACAAGGGCTAAGCTTCCATGACACTTAACCAGTCAGCTATGAGTAAAACAGTGGCACAGACCATGAGTGGCAAACAGTTTGAGCACAAGAGGGCACAAAGGTGGACTGCATCAACCTCCTAAACATGTAGTGCCAGCCTTGAGGAGTTTAGAGGTAGACAGCATTCACAGGCTACCAAATGTTAACATCACACTACGAGGAGACTGTGCAACATATAACCTGCTCCAACATTCCTAAATTAATACACATAAGGCAGCTGTACCCACTGGTAATCCTGCACCTTGACATATGACAACCATCATTAAGCATTGCCCAACAGCCACAAAACTGCATGTTCATGCTGGACCAGGCATAACTAATATCGGGCATGGGAAGCTTAAAGGGCAGTGTAAGAGGAAGACTTCTGAAGCTGACAAGGACATTGTGCATTAAAGACATGGTGGATGGATAGGTACATGGCAATAAATAAGCCCAGCCACATAGGTCCAAATTACATGCAAGTGGAGGTGGCATATCCCATCAGCCCAGTCTGCATCAGTATGACATTGTTGTGCATACCCAGTGGTACGAGGGACACTAGAATAGCTTCACTTGCAGTTATTAGGTATATGACACATATAACAAGCCAAATCTGTAAGCAGAGGTGAAAATAATTAACAGTAGTGTAAATATAGGCAGTGAAGCAGATGACTAAAAGATATGCATGTATAACACCAATTTTATATATGCACCACAGGCATTGTATAGGCATTCTTACACCCCAAAGACAAGTCAGTAGCAAGAAAAGTAATCACATATGTACATAATACAGTATGTGATGCTGTTTACACCCCCCCCTGTGTGGGCATAGTCATATCATCACACAGTTATTGTATGTTATGTGACTGTCACACAAGGTCACATATCAATGAAGATGGTTGGTTGTGATATTAACACCCTGGCATGCTCTTTGGAGAGGACATTTAGCAAGAACAGTATATATATATATATATATATATATATATATATATATATATATATACAAAAAGGGTATATGTATATTGTGAAGGTGTGTAAAATGAGTTTCTTGAATATGACTGAAATGTCAGCATAGGTTTCACTCATTTCTAACACATAGCAACAGGCTGTTGTACAACATTAGACAGAATCAGGCACAATCATGGACAACATCAGAATAATACCACCATTAATCCGTGATGCTGATACAAAATATGAGATTGTGAGTTATTATACATGTTCTGCATGAACACACTTGTCCGACTGTAGTGATTTGTCAGTAATCTATAAGGGGAATCAAGCATACCTCCCTCAAAATTGACCACTTTTTGGAGGTGTTACAAGGGACACTGTTACACGTATAGCTTAAATTTTGAGCAGTCTGGGCTAGTTGAGAGGTTTGCATAACACACACACACACACACACACACATATATATATATATATATATATATATATATATATATATATATATATATATATATACCACAATCCTCATTTGCAAGAATGTAACCCATGCCAACAATATTGTCAATGGGCTGTGTATATGTTGGGTGTTTCACAGGAAGACGTATCACACATGCATCTTGTAGAACATCTTGATGGGAAGTCTGCACTGTTGATTCCTAATGGATATGCACCACAAAGAATACTTACATATGACCAAAAAGATGTGGTAAACCTCATTGTGGCAAAAGTGATGCACTTGAATAAATCACACCTGGAAGACATGGGCATCAGCCATATGGATAACAACACTTAAAAACAACACACTATTATCAGTAGATTTCCCACAAACACTGTGTATTGGGTTCATCTGCAACAGGTAATAGCAATGGATATTGTCTACAGAATCTGCAATTGATGTGTGAATTAAGACGTGATCCATTATAATGAATGGCACAGCAATATGTGAGACTTATGGCAATGCATAAGCTGCCCATGTACACAGAAAGTACAGCACTGCAAAGTGTATCATCAATCAGCAAGGACGCTGTCACTGTGATACTGTTCACACACCAAATAATACATGGAGCACCCATTATATCAGCACATGTCAAACCTGTGCCGCTCATTTCCTCAGAAACTTTTATACTACCACAAAACACTGACATGCATGCATAACTGTTCATGCAGATGTTCAAGTGGTAATACTGATGTGATATCCTGGTACGTCCATGATGCTGTACAGTCACACTACAGCTGTACCTAGGATACAATTGTACATCATCGGTTTATAAGTCCATAAAAGAGTGCTAGGCTAAAGTCTGAAGATCCCATAAGAGCCTAGCTATGTACAACATGAGTTTTACAATTTTAAATAGTGATATGAACTATGTTCACACAGGTATGAGCCTCTGCTGTATTATGTAATACCAACTGCCTTTATCCACAAGGGACATGGCTGCAACAACAGGAGTATAATCATGAGTAGCCATCCATTGATCTAAATTACACTTGAAGAGGGTTAGACAATGCCTTTGTTTTACATGACTGGGAAACTTGTTCTAGAGAAGGGTTAGTGTATGAGAGATGTATCTATGTCTACAACATGATTTATTATATCAGAGACTCAGTTATCATCTTTGGAACAACTGACCCTTGCGCAGTTTGCATTAACAAAGTGCAAACTTTCCACTGTGGCCAGTAGGCTAGACACAGATTAACCCCTAGTAGTCTTTAGGAGATATAATACAGTGAGAGGGCTTTCAATCTCTCCACATAGGACTTGTTTATACCGTGCATCTTCTTTGTGCAATAACTCAGGGGTTGCTCCAGCTGTTGCTGGTGTGTGGTGGAGTTCATGCAAAAGGGTGTATTGTACTCAAATATTAGTGTAATGATGGCCAAGAATAATGGAATTATAATGTCTTTTGATATGTATTACATGCAAGAAATGTATCACTGTGGTTACATTCTGACGGAAGTTCCACTTACTTATCTACCTGAGTTCCCATGTCACGTACCAGTTGGTCTTCTCATAGGGATGTGCAGTCTATATTGTAATTAGCTTGTGTATTTGCTTTCAGAAAGGGAATAATTATTTTTTTTTGTTCATCTAGTGTGTCACCATGCTCTGGTAACAATTATTTGTGTGTGTTAGTACTTTCTGTAGAATATCAATAACTTTCTCGGATTCAATGATTTCCTAGTACAGAACCCTGAGGTACAGCTCTGTTCACTGGAATCTTACTAGAGGTGTACTTTCATGCTTCAGTAGAATATGTCCTGTCTGTGATCCATTTGTCTATCCATTTGGTGATGTGGGTGTTTATGCCCACTTAAGACAGTTTCTCAGTAATAAACGGAATGTGGATTTGTGTCAAATGCCTTGGCCATGTCAAGTTATGCAGGGTGATAGTCTTTTCCTCATGCATACCCTTGGTGACCTTCTCTAAGAAGTCAACCAGATATAACAGACATGATGTAGCCTTAACAAATCAAATATGGGATGGGTGTGCTATCAGGAGATTACCTGTTTCCTTTTTGATAAGCTCCATGATGATCATTTGGTCTGCCTCACAGATGAGAAGAGTCAGTATTATGGTCTATAATTCTCTAGATTAGGTGATGGTTCCCCCTTGTTCAGATGGATGGCTGTTGCTGTACACCCTTTTGCTAAAACATAGGCTATCTGGAGGCTGTGTTTAAGTAAAGATCCATCTGTGTCTCCTAGGTCAGGTTTTAATTTATTGAATAGGCAACCTGGAATGTTGTCAGAGCCATTGATTCTGTGTTTTCAGCCTTGGAGAGCACACAGATGAGCTGCTGTCCTGAGAAAATAATCTGAGCAATGTTTGCATGTATGCTTTGGCTAATGGCCAGTGAGGACAGGGAATGAAGTTTGATCCAAACTTTCAGCCAAAAGATAGTCTATTTTCTTTGGTTGAGTATGGGTGGTGGCATTCACAAACAGCTCTGCGCTTAGTTGTGTATTCCCCTCAACAATTTATACTCGTTTAAAAAAATAATTTGTGAGAACACATGCAAATACAACCTTGGGTATGCATTGCATGCCTCAGTGGTACTATTCACACAGTTATACAACTCTACCTATGTCACATAATTACGTCAATTGCACAGCATATGCTGATATGTTTTTCATTGGAAAGCTGCGCGTGAGTGCCTTGATACCATATATGGACACATTACAATTGAGGCGGATGTGGCTCATGCAGAACAGTTACTGACACAAATCCTGATATTCACACAATGCTGCTGGGGACCACCTCAATAACCCTTAGGAATAGCAGCACAGTTGTGTATACAAAGAATTCCACAAGGTTGCAGTTGAATCAAAAATTGTGATATGTTTGTGTGTATAACAGCATCAAAACATGTGGATGAAACAAAATGTGTGCGCCCCGTGTAATCAGTATGATGTTATATTGATGTATGTCACAGAGCATGTAATATTGGTATGTATACACAGGCACATGTGTACCATACTGCAAGTGTCACTGAAAAGGTTGAATGAGAACTGCGTAGAATGTTGATATGCTCCACTACAAAAACACAAGCCTTACTAATCTAACAATATACATAGTATCATCCCATGTCAATAATTTTCTGGAGGCATATTAATACAGCTGTTATTGAAGGAACTTGTAATCAAATGGCAGAAACGTCCATCACTATATTACCTCACATCACAGTTTGCAATACCTTCTTGTAGAGCTACTGTACATCCACACTTCAACATAGCACATGTGAATGACAACAACACTAACATGTGAAATGCCCATAGGGCCATAGGACATTACTAGGCTAACGGCCAAAATCACATGAAATCCTAGCCATAATTTTAACATTTAAACCAAAATTGCTATATCTATGGGATGGAAGATAGTAAGACTGTGTGCATATGTGTGTATTTGTTTGTTTGCATTAGATAGTGTCTCTATCCATATGTGTCACGTGTACCACTCCATGACAGAATCAGCAATTGCACACCAAGTAGTCTGCAGATGGTTTGCAGTGGCTCATGTAAGGACTCTGCTTCATGATGTGTATGTGCATCTTTGAGATGAGAACATCCTGCAGTGCTCTGTAGGAATGATGTTATGTGAACATTAAACCTGTATAGGTATAGAAGCTGGATTCCATGCAATGTAAGATTAGTACTGCCACATATGTCTGACTTTAACACTGTCATAGTGTACTTTATAGAGGATGATAGCATCATTGTATGAGAAGAAGAAGATGTCGGGAGGAGTATCTGTCATAGATGTAGAGTCATATCTCAGTGTAAAAGTGTCTCAAAAACATTATATGAATGAACATAGACTCTAAATAATTGCTGCTAAATTAGAACTCCTAACTCTCAAGTTAAAGAACTTAGAAGAAAATATGGTACTTAGCATTAGTGCCACAGCATAAACTTGACTTAAATAGTACCTGAGTGCACTTTATAGAGGATGACATTATCAGTGTATGTTAACAAGATGTTTGAAGGAGTCTGACATAGCTGTGAACTCACATGTTATTCTAAAACAGACTGATTGTTGAATGAACACACACAATCACCAGTTCACTGTAGTAAAATTAGTACTTCTACCTATCTACAGTACTAAAGTACAAGTCTGTTTTTTATAGTGTCAGACAACACTTTATAGCTGACATCAACAGTGTCTGCTGAGAAGAAGATGATAGCATGAATGTTTCATGTGCTGTTCTAAAATGGTCTCCAGAATGTGAACTAATTGAACCCTCCCCTCCACATACCAGTTGACCATAGTGAGACTAAAATCCCTACCTTACTTTCTACAGAACACAGTACTTAATGCACGCACCACAGCACAACTCTGGCTTTACATTGTCAGACAACACTTCATAACTGATGATATCACCAGTGTATATTTAGGAGAAGATGCTGTGAGACTTGCATGAAATGACTGTGTAGGCATGTACAACTGTGAAAAATATTGCTAAAGATACAGAATCATCCTCACACACACACACACACACACACACACACGCGCGCGCACACACACACACACACACACACACACACACACACACACACACACACCAGTGCAGTGAGATTAGCATACCTACCTAACTAGTTACAGAAACTAGAGAACACAGTGCTTAATGCATGCACCACTGCATAAGTCTGACTTTTATACTGTTGTAGAATACTTTATAATGGATAACATCATCACTGTATGTTTGGTAGAAAATGTTGGGAGGCCTGTATGAAATGGTTGTGTAGGCACATACAATTGTAAACATTTTTGCTCTCCATGACACTTGATTGCTGAGAGTAGGATCAAGACTCATGCTGTACTGGCTATGCACAGACACACACACATACACACACACACACACACACACACACACACACACACACACTCACACACACACACACACACACACACACACACACACACACACACACACACACACACACACACAAACACAATGTGGCTATTGTTGTAAGTTAACCCCTACCTAACTATTTTGTTCCCATCTTCAGACTACAGTAGTTAATATTTGTGCCATCCCCAAAATATGCTTTTTCCTTGTCACAGTGATATTTATAGATGATGACATCATCATTACATGATGTAGGTCACATATACTGTTATGAAAGTGGTGTGCAAAGTGTGGACTTTGGATTTTTCTATTTTGGTTCCAATGTGCAGATATACTTTAAAGGGCAGCTTCTCAAACTAGATGCAATAAGCTGACAGGACTGCATGTTACAGAAATGAGACATATATACCTGTTCCACAATATGCTGCATACATTACATACTTACAGTCACACACATACTCATATTTTGTAATCAGCATGGATGCAACCGGAGATGTACATGTGTTCATATTTATGATGAATTGGAGTCCACATTAAGACATGTATAAGACAATTTGAATATCTGTCTATGTTTTTTTTTTCTCCAAGTATTTTGGATTTCTAATACTATGACAGGAATGGAGCCCATTTCTAAGTCAAAGTACAATTAAAGTTCATGAAATTAATATTGTTTCCATCTTTGATGTTAGCCAGAAGTACTCTTTGCAGCACCACAGTGTGCCCAAAACTGACTCCTTCTGCTAGTCATATGGAGTTACATGGATCGGTAATATATCTAAGTACAATTGTAAGCTATTTTTATAAGACCCATTCCTCCTACACCTATTGGAACTGTCTCAGAATCCTTCTTCCATATCGCCCTCATTTCTGCCTGAAAATCCTGGTATCTTTTGACTTTGTGTTGGTCTGTACATAAGACACTTTGATCATGGGGAGTAACAATTTCAATGATCAATGCTACTTTTGTATTCTTTTCATGAACTACTATATCTGGTTTTCTTGCACCTATTTTTTGAACTGTTGGTAATGGGTGATCCCATGTGATATAAACTTCATCATTTTCTATAATGTTTTGTGGCTCATGTTTCCAGTGTTTTTTCAGCCAGATCAATATTATGTTTGCACAATCCCCAATACAACAGTCTTGCCACATTATTATGCCTTTTTGTATACAGTCTTGCCATTAGTATAGTGCATCCAGCAACAATATGTGTAACTGTTTCCAATTCTGTTTTACAAAACCTACATTTTTCTGTTTTTCCCACATGTTCAATGGACTTTGTAAACCAATGTGTTTGTAGTCCACTACCTTGGGACCACCAGTATTAACCTTTTGTCTTTTGGTTTAAATTCACCTCTCCTTACCCATTCCTGCATTCAGTCCTGATCAACATGAGGTTTTTCCAATAGTTTTCTGTACTTGCAACTATATTTATGCATTTTCCACATTTCTTGCCTTCTTATCTGATCATTCACCTTATATTCTTACTTTTATTTTTTAGCACATCCAGTTGATACCTGATTTTTATCTTCTTCTGGTTTATTTCCATTCCCACATGACAGTGATATGCTTCTGCTAAACTAAGCAGGGAAGTCATCTTAGACTTATTCTCCTCATGTTTTAAAACTTTCACTATGTCTTGTGAGGTCAGTAGATAGTCCTATGATTGAGATCTATACATGTAATCAATTATGAGACAATTATGAGAAGCCCCACACCACCTTCAGACCAGGGAATATATTTATAAATCATTTGATAAGTATGAAACATTTTTCTTGTTTTCCTGCCCAACTGATACAGTACATTTTGAGGCCAGTCAGTTACTCCAAAACTATAAGTTAGGACAGGAAGAACAAATTGGTTTATAGCTCGGACTGTGTTCATAGATGGTAGAGCTGTTTTCAGTATTAATTTTAGTTTTCTAAAATATTCCTTACTAAGTTTTATTTGCATTTGTTCATGTTTTATTGTTGACGCTTCATCAGTTCCCAAATGCTTATACACTCCCCCTTGTTAAAATTCTTTTATATTACACTTCTGTCCCAGGCTGATGTTTTCTTGGTGCTGCATCTTTCCTGCTTGAAAGGTATTTATCAAGACGAAATTACATTCTTATATTATCTAATAAGGTTTTGACCACTTGCAGTTGTGCTTCCAGTTCCTCATCTGATGAGCTATACTGTTTTAAATCATCCACCAAAAGAAAATGAGAAGTCTTTATACATTGTTGTTTTCTGGAAGTCAAACTGTAGCCATGACCTAATCTGTTAAGTAGACAGCTTAATGGGTTAAGGGCAAGACAAAAGAGCAGTGGTGACAATGAGTCACCCTAGAATATTCCCCTTTGAATTTTTATCCCTGGAATAATAATTTGTCTTTTATCATGGCTTAACTGTGAATTGGTTTGCCACTGTTTCATGGTTGCTTTTATGTAACTGATCAGTGTAGGGTGTATCTGATACATTTTAAGCACTCTTTTATCCATGAATGTGGGATACTGTCAAATGCTTTTTTATAGTCTATCCATGCCATACTGAGATTCTTCCCCTTTTTACAGTTCTCCATTATGACTTTATTTAACAATAAATGATCCTTTGCTCCATATGAATTTTGTTTGTTACACTTTTATTCTATTGCCATGATTGAGTTTTCTTCTAAATGACTACAACCTTTGTAGGCATTAATTCCAGTGTATAGTTTATACATCTTTGAAAGGCAAGTTGTTTGTCTATAGGTTTTAGGATAGCTTGCAGGTTTGCACTTAAAGAGGAGTATTGTTTTTCCTGATGTTAGCCAGGTTGGCATCTGTTCAGGGTGTGCATATAAATAGTTCTTTTTAAGGCATGGCTAAATCTTCATATAAAGATGTTAATACTTTTAGCCAGAAATTAAGTACTGCCTCTGGGCCCAGGGTTTTCACAAAGTAGCTTTTCTTAACTTTGTTTTAATTTCTCTGGCTGTTACTTCATCCCATTTCATATCCTGTAAATTTAAACTTCTTATTCTTCCCTTTACTTATATTCATCCAGCATCTTTGTAATGTTCCTCAGGATTTTCATAGATATTTCTCTAACATGCATCTATTTCTTCATTTTTAGTGGTGTTTCAATTCCTTTTGCCTTACTTCCCAATTCTCTATAATTTATTTTGGGTCATCAATAATTGCTTATTTTGCACTTTTCCTTTATATTTATCTGCATATCTTCAAAGTTTTTCTGCCTCTGCTGACATTTTTAGTTTATTATTTGCGACAGTGCACAATAGATCCTGATCTGTTCTGATACCTGACATTGCTTTTATCATGTATATCTTTCTGAGTATTTTTGTTGATCTGTTCCTTCTTCTGTACTCTTCTAACAGTGACACTTCTTGTCTTAATCAGTTTATAGTTTTCTTTATTCAATACTTCCATGATGGCATTTGATTTCTCCCCTTCTTTTCCCTTATTGCCCTGTGTTTTATGGTAAAACATTATCTGTTATTAATTTAATTGTGTAGTAATATATCCTGTTTACTTCTGTTATATCACATGCATTTCTATGAACAGTCCTAATTACTGTGTTCGATTGTTTTATCAGACTTCTAACTTTTACGGTTTTATTGACTCACTATTTCTCTTATCGATCCTAATTTGCCTGTCCATCTCTTTTAAATCAAGAAACTCTTCTCTTCTCTTCTCTTAGATCATTTTTCTCTAAACTGAGGGAACATTCCTTGTTCTCCATTTCTTGCAGGCATTCTACAGACAGTTCCAGAGCATCTTCCTGTGCCACATTCTCTTCAGTTTCATCCTGTGTCATCCATTAGTCTTTCCTATGGGAACTCACCGGCCTATGACTCCACAATATTGACTGCGTCAGAGTTGCCACAGTTTCCTGTTCCTTCCCTTGCTGTGCAAAAACAAGTGAAATTTTTTACCAGTTTCCTATGGAAGGCTCCAAAGCACCTTCATATGGCAACTGATCAGATGCTTCCAGGACAATTGTTTTTTCCTTAATTTGTGGATCCATTGCTCTACCATGCTGTGGTGTTATCAGAGTTAGATTTTCTATACTAAATCCTTCACTTTGCAGATAACCCATAACCTCAGTTTCTATTTTTATATCTTCTTCATTACTAATCCTCTTTTCTACTTTTCCTCTTTGTTTTCTAATTTTTTCTATTGTAAAATCATCCATATCCAGATGCCTTTGCCTTTATTTCTCTTCAAATATTTGGCATTGCTCTTTTTTAATGATTAGTTTTGCTTTCTCCTTTGCATAAATATTGCACCAAATTAAATCTTTTTCTTTCCCATGTCCATATTTCTTCTTCAGATGTCTCCTGCTCCTCCTGTTTCTCCTTACTTAGGGGACTCACTGTTCCATTATGCTGTGATATAACCTGTATTAGACTTTCTACACTAAATCCTTGACTTTGTAGGTATTCCATAACTTCAGCTTCTATGTTTTAACATCTACTTTACTAAATTTCTTTTCTACAGTCCTACTTTATGATCTTAATTTTTGTATTGTGAAATTTTCCATATCTGGAAGCCTTTGCCAGCATTTATCTTTTAATATCTTTGGGGCTGCTTTTTTGTTTGATTAATTTGGCTTTCACCATTGTGTAAATATTGCACCATATCAAATCTCATTACCATGTCCATATTTCTTTTTTATGCCTATCCATATAAAGTTTTTGATGGTGTAACAATGCAGTTGTGCTATTTATTTTTACAGTGCAGTTGACATTTGGGAACTATTACTGACATATTCATTTTCAAGTGCTTTGGTGCAGGGAAAGTAAATATGTGTTCAGCCACTAACAAATCCCTTCCCTCTGGCTGTGTTTTTACATGGATTTTAATGGGATGAAGAATAACTGGGCAGTAAACATAGTATTACATGCTATTCTATAATGCACCACCAAACAACTGAGTTGTGTGATCGATTGCAAAGTGTTTGCTCATGCAAGGTTTACATGTAATGAATACAACTTGAACTTGAGAAATACTTATACATATACGCTTGGGTAGAACTAGCTGACAGATGCTATGGTGTTTATATTGTAGTTGATATTGGAAATGTAGTGTCATAACTTTTACAGCATTAAGGACTGTTGCTATCACCTTCGCTGTTTATGCAAACTGATGAGCAATTGTGGTTCTCTGCTTAAATGGTAAAATAGTAATATTTTTATTGGGTCACCTTACTTTGCGCAAACATCCTAAGCAGTTAGATGTGGCTATCATCACATTGGACAGTACTAAGTGTAAGAAATATACCTGCTGTCTAGCTTTACCTGTGACAGCAGATATAGGAGCAGTGAACTTATATTTTCAGTACAAATGACACAGGGTTCGAATCTAGCTCAATCTAATTTTTTTACACATGCCATAATGGCATTACATAAGTAAATGAGATAATGTCTGCAAATAAGACAGGCAATGATTACAATAAAGTACTGTATGAAAAGGAAAATCATGCAATTGATTTATGTCAACATTACGGATATTGGATTTGTATTTTATACATTCAGCAGTCTAAATAAATGTTGGAGTAAATGTTTCCTAGTACTGAATTTAGTCTGATGTAACTGTGTTTTCCTTTAGCACAGTGAGTTTAAACAAGATTGTGCTGAGGTTATCACACTATGCCAATAGAACATGAACAGCCATTCACAACTGAGCAGCAATGGTGGCTGATGCCAAACTCTGTGTAAACACAGAGGACATAAATGTGAAGGACTTTATTATGGGACATTTTTGCCATGTGTGTGTGGTGTGTGAATCTATTTTTTCACCATATTAAAGATGTGAAAATGAGGTAGATAAGAAAGTGGTGAAATGGGGTGCATGCAGGAGGAAGATTAAATAGGAAGCAATATGGAATTTGCAGGAGAAATTTAGGAAAGAACGATAACTATCTGCTTCTTCATTAGTGTAATATAAACATGTATATAAAATTGGATGAATTTGGATTGTCACCACAACACAGACGGGTGACAACAGTGCAATCATGTTGTATACCCAATTGTACCAAATCAAGTGTATCAAGAAGACACATGTGTGAAGTGGAGAGCTATGTTTGGAACATTTTTTTTTTTATGGGGCAGGTGCCCAGTTTTTTTATTTTATTTCAGCAACAGGGTAATACTGGTTAAAGGATGTAGGTATGTCAGGGTCAGATAAATAATGTAGGTGAGGAAGTGGGTGCAGACAAATAGGTCAAACAAGACAGAGACAGGGATGGTAAGGAACACAAAAGGTTGGGGACATCATGATTGTGGATAGGGAAGGGACATCGGAGGCTCAAGCCTGTCAAGCATGGGGACAGTGAGACTCTAGTTCTCAACTTCAGAACTCTCAACACTGTCCCCTTCCTCAGCTTCCTATTGGAGTGCTTGACATTTTTGTTTTCTCAGGATTCCAACAAAAATCTTCTCTATACAACTGAGGCATGCACCAATGGTACAGTCTACGATCTCACACAACATGCCTGGCAGCTCTTCGTAGATGACAAAATCCCACCTCCATCAATACTCCCAGAGGGTACCACTACATCAGCTACCCTGGTAATGCTATCTGATGTTGAGGGCCCTGGTAGTGCAGGGAATTCAGAGGCAGTACTACCAGGTTGTGTCTCAGATGTGCTGTGCATTGGTGCGGCAGACATTGGAGGGGTGGCAGGCTGAGCTGCATCGCTTGGCCTACCTCCCTGTATTGGAAAATTATTTTGCTGGTTGTCAGAAAATTATGACATCAGAACAATGCGATCACACATATAAAAATAAAAAAGACAGATAAGGTGTGGGCAACAGAACAAAAAAAAAAAAAGATGATTAGCACCATCATATGTCACATAAAATAAATTACTGCAATGAAAACATAGTTTTACTTTCATATTAACTATACTTTTAAAAATCCAAAATAGGACTGAGTATTGTTCCAAATAATCCTTGCAATATGCATATATTGCACATATGCTTTTAAAAATAATACAGACTAAGATAACAACATGGCATTTATGCCACTTTTCTTGAAATTAATATTCTTTTTATCATTTATTTGCAACTTGTGGGATTTAAACCCACAACATTTGAATATACTATTATAATTGACTCCTACAATTAACTTGAGCTACAGAATGAAGCGTGCATGCTTGATTTTACAGTTAAGTTACGCACGCTTAATTTGCTACTAATGTGTGGAAGAGCAATAGTTTTAATAAAATAATTATTCATTTATGCTGCATACATACCCCTTGCTACTCTCATTTTTCTAAGCATTCATCATGGGCTTCCCTGTTCACTAAATTCTCCTGGGCAACTAAAATAAAGAGGAGAGAAAAAGAGACGACCATTATGTGTAAAAGTCTTGGCTATATTCAGATTTGCATATAATTTAAAGTATCTTTATCTGTATACTTACACCACTGTAGGATGACAGCAGTCCTAAACTCATCCAGCCATGGGTTGAGTTGTTCTTGCTTGTGCATTTTCAGGTCATTGTAATGGTGTCTGCATTGTTCTCCAGGGAGTTTAATGCCATTTGCACTGGAGACAGCCTTGGGTAGACTGTTCCAAGCCTCCAATTTATATTGAGAACTGGTAGAGTCCCACTACAAAGGCCTACGACTGTGGTGCTTTACAATGAGTACCATGAATATGCTAGACTCCTCTGCACCCCATCTTTGAGCCCTAAATTAGACATTGTCCTTCCTTCCTAGTTCCTGCCATGTCTAGCATGTCGTCCAACAACAGTAAAAGTGTTTTTCTGCCAATTTGTGATATTGCATTTTACGGCCAGTGTACAACTTGCACAACCATACCATCCGCGTTTGAGCAATGTTAAGTGGAGAACAACACTGCCAAGCAGAGTGGAAGGCAGTTTATGAAATAGAAAGGGTAATGTGGCAGTTGTCATTAATTTATGGCTTGTCTGGTGCTATAGCTGTTAGAGAACTTAACTTTTAAGACATGTATTGGGGGGTATACAATTTATGACTTGACACATTTTTTGTGTTGCTTTACACACTAATAAAAGTAATTTCTACAAGGTGGGGGTCAAACCCATGTAAAACACAATATACATATACTTTTACATAGGAGTTTTTTTCTCCTTGCCACAGAAGAAGTGTTGATCAGATGTGCTAGTTAATGATACAGACACATTAAAGATGGCGTTGTTAACCATGTATGTGCATGACCTAACAAGGTCCTCGTTTATGCATTCTCATGTGTGATGTAGGAGTAATGTATACCAAAGTACTGGAAATGCATATACTTGCATTATTTGCAGAAAAGATGAATGAGTTCTGGTTCAGACCAAGCAATACATATAGGTTTGCAGCTAAACTTGTGTTATGTGAGCTGTGTATATGGCTAACATTTAAGTATGAAGTCCATCCCAGGGCAGAAAAGAAACTTTAAATTATAGAAACATAATTGGCAAGATATCCCCAGTCACACAATTCATATGATATCCACGGCTATACATAGTTATTGTTATGTCTAATTATCTTTATATTGTCAATTTTTATTAACAAATTGAGTGGAACAGCATTAGTAAGATTTGTAGTGTGCTATATTAGAACACTGGCTCACCTGCATTGCAGCTATTAACTTACAGCAGTTGCCACAGGGAAGGCAGAGCAGTCGGTCTATTTTTTATACCCATTACTGTCCAGAGTGCTCTTTGTCACAGAGGACCTTATGCGTATGCTCAACCCACCTACCATACATAGCTATTTCTATGTACAGTTATATTTATATTGTTATCTTTATATAAATTACAGTGTAACAGCATTATTAAAAACTGGAGTTTGCTGGATTAGAACCCTGCCTCATCTCTAATGAGGCCATTAATTTGCAACTGTTGTCACAGGGAGGGTGAGTGTACAGCTTTATTTTTGCACTCATTACTGTGCATGAGTGCTGACTGCTGTGCAATGTCACTAAGCGTGTTTGCATGATGGAAGGCCACACATGTAACAATGTATCTTTATTGAAACTGACAATATCTCTTTATTGTTTGCAGGTGTTATGGTACTACAGGTGCTGTGTATGCATGTTGACCACAGTGTCACACCACTTAGTGTGCTTTCACAATGGAAGACAGAAGACATACAGGAGACCAAATTGGCAGTGCAATATGCTCAAAATCAGTTATTTCCCGACTAATCTTCCTTACAAGTCACCAACATGAGATAACAGAGACACAGTCCATAAAAAGGGAAGTTTTCACTTCACCAAAAGATAGTCCAAACAAAGATGGATATAAACTGGTTTAATGATATATACTATTCTAAACGGCAAGCGCATTCACCACATGGGCTTCCTCAGGCCAAACACAATCAATTTTCAATTAGATGCTTATATACTCTATAATTTAATGACATCACTTCCTCACAATTAATTAAATTCATATAAAAATCATAATCACTTTAAAAATTCTAAAATAATGGTGAGTCACAAGCTAAAAACCAATGTGGGCAAGACCGACAGAAGACTAAAAGACAGAATTAGAGAGCATGTATATAACATTAGGATAAAATCTGATAAAAATGCACTTTCCAAACATGTTACTGAAACATCGTTTAACCATAAATTTAAATTCCTAGTTGTCCAAATGAATTATACCAACATTAGGAGGGGGGACATCAGGAACAAGACTGAACAAAATGAAACTAAATGGATCATTAGGTTAAGAGCTGACCGAGAGCCTGGGCTAAATGATAGAGTTCCCATTAGACCTATTTTAAAAGGTAAACCTATTAGGAAATAGGCTCTGTTTTTTGTGTATTTATATGTATATTTATATATATGTTTTATATATGTATGTATATATATATATATATATATATATATATATATATATATATATATATATATGTATATTTTTATGTGCATGTATTTATTATATATATTTTTACATGATTTCAGTAGCTAATTTCTATTATGGACCAGTGCGGAAAGGTCAGAATTTATTGTGCTATGATATATGTCGCACCTATATAATTTTATGACTCAGTGTGGGTTATAAGGTATTTTGTTACCCAGGCCAGTTTGGTGATTAGTTAGTTGTTTATAAGATTCATAATTGATTATACATAGTTTAACAGGATGTTTGAAGTTTATTTTATTATTGTTATTTATTATTTGATATGTGTGATTTGAATCGAATATTATATCATACATATGTTCTTAATATTTTTATTGTATCTAGCAAGTACAATTGTGAGTCGATTGGTTTTCAGCTTGTGACTCACCATTATTTTAGAATTTTTAAAGTGATTATGATGTTTATATGAATTTAATTAATTGTGAGGAAGTGATGTCATTAAATTATAGAGTATATAAGCATCTAATTGAAAATTAATTGTGTTTGGCCTGAGGAAGCCCATGTGGTGAAAGCGCTTGCCGTTTAGAATATTATATATCATTAAACCAGTTTATATACATCTTCTTTTGGACTATCTTTTGGTGAAGTGAAAATGGCCCGTTTTATGGACTGTGTCTCTGTTATCTCATGTTGGTGACTTGTAAGGAAGATTAGTCGGGAAATAACTGATTTTGAGCATATTACACTGCCAATTTGGTCTCCTGTACATTGTTACTTGACTTTACTCCTTTTTATATCGGAGACCTTACCACAAAGCAGCCATTCTTTTTGTACTTTTACTTATATTTATTTGCTGCTTTGTTGTGATGGCAGAGCTTGCTAATAATTCGATTGAGCTACCGTATAAGCCTGAGAATGTTTATAGCAACCAAGGGAGGTTTGAAAGTTGCGTTGCCGGAGAAGAGAATCCGTTATCGGCGTATGACATTGCCAGTGACCCTATGGAAGACGCCATGGCGAAGAATAGTTATAGCCGTTTGTCTACACTTCTTAGTCAAATGGAATTGGATTTTATGAAATTGAAACGAATGCAGCTTCAGCGACAACACTTTGAAATTTGTATAGCATGCAAGATTATCCCTAGAGGTTTGCGTATCTTAATGATGCCTACTACAGGTACTGCATATCCTGATCTTTTGTATAAATGGCAAATGATTAATATAGACACAAGTATACGTTATATGCAGTTAATGAATGAATATTTCTTGCCAGAAGAAATTATGCTGAGAGACAGAATAAGAGAACAACAATGATACATTAGTGAGACCTATCCGAAACATGTTTTGGATAAAGTCTTTGAGAAACTCTTGGACAATGTCTATTTATTTGAAAAGAAACTGCTGGAGCAGAAGCGAACTCAAGTTCGAAGGGACACTGTTGATTTTAAAAACGGTCAGATTTTTACCTGGCCGAGGGACAATAATCTGACTCATGGACCTATGAGAAGTGATAATAATAAATATAATAGTAAAAATAGGAATGTTTATAGTAATGTGACAAGGAATTTGGACAATCAAATTGATGATTGCGATGTTGTTAATGACATGAATAATATTAATACAACTTAAAGTCGATTATCTAAAGATACTAGTGATAGCACAATTAATGCTAGAAATGTAGTTACTACCACAGCAGTTGTGCATCGAGAGGGAGAAATAAATGTAGTACCACTTGCTAATTCGGAAAACATTCCTATTAATGAGTTAGGTAACAACTCTGGTAATGAAGTTTTAGAATCAGCAGAAGGAGCATCTATTACTAATGCATCTATTAATAGACCTGCTTCAGGGGAGGCAATTGTTAGAAGGAAAGTTGCTATAAATAATAAAAACAGTACCCTAGGTGATGCCGAGATGGCCCCTTTCCCTATTTCCGATTTTCGGAGGGGAGGGAGGGACCGCTCAATGAGCAGAGGGAGACAGAAGAAGAGATTAGCCGAAGAAGAGCATGTAGGTCCCACTTTGAAGAAAATGTGGGAAAAGACAGTCAGTCATTAGTCTGGAACATTTCCAGTAGACATCTTACTATAGATGAAGTTGATGTTTTAGAGAAAGGTCTCTCCTTCATACCTTCCTCCAGGAGTGACATCACAGACTCAGTAGTGGATCTCAAGATGTTTGTCCGGAATATACAATTAAAATTGGACTTTGGTAAATCGAATTCTGTTTATGATACACATGTATTCAAAAAACCTAGCAGCTATGTACTGAATTTACATCCGCTTGTAGATGCATTTTCTAAGCTAGTGGAACAAGAGTTACATGAAATAGATGAACGGAATAGGCATAAGAGATGGTATGGCAATTTATATCCCAAGTTAAGGTCGGCACTAAAAGGTCTCAAAGATGACCCTAGTATTGTGATTAGGCCAGCAGATAAGGGGGGCCCCATAGTTATAATGAATAGTCGAGATTACATCTCGAGTATGACTGACATGTTAAGCGATACACACTATTATAGTCGTATATGCTTCCATCACATAGATAAAATAATTAATAAAGTGTCCACATTTCTATTAGAGAATCTGAATACTGGGAAAATCAATGATGAATTATATAAGTATTGTTCTGTGAGTGAACCAATGATACCGTGTATTCAAGGCATGCCGAAGATACACAAACATCCTGAAAACCCTCCTATGAGACCTATAGTTGCAGGGAGAGGCTGGGTCACCGAACCCATCTTGCTATATTTGGAATCTAGATTGAGACCTATAGTGAATAAATATGCATATATATTGAAAGATACTAGACAGTTTTTGATCATGCTATATGATGAGATGAAGGATGTATCAATGGAAGATAAGTTTTGGTTGGTAACACTTGATGTCCAGTCACTCTTTACAACTATACCAAATCAGGAAGGGATAGAGAGTGTTCTTAGATGCCTAGAGGCTCATAGAACTTTGACTGATACTCACATAGACACACTATGTGATTTAATGAAGATAGTTTTGATTAATAATATTTTTACATTCAACAATCAGGTTTATATGCAGAGGGATGGCGTGGCTATGGGCACTTTGAGTGCCAATAGCTACGCCAAACTTGTTATGGCTGGTTGGGAGAATAGACATCTGTTTATGTTAGACAGTTACAAACAACACGTTAGATTTTATGTGCGCTTTGTGGATGACCTTTTCCTTATTTAGAATTCTGGGGAAACAGAATCACATGAATTTTTACAACAAGTGAATGCGTTAACAAGTTACTTGAAATTTACTATGACGGCATCTGAACATATTGTGTCATATTTAGATGTGTTCGCTGAGAGAATGCCTAGTAGTCTCCTAAACACTGGTGTATTTAGGAAAGCCTGCTATAGGAATGCCCTGCTACATAGGTCTAGCATGCATCCAAGGTTCATCTTTAGAAATATTATTCGAGGGCAAGCTATGAGGGTTTCTCGTTTGAACTACTCTGATAAAGGCTATGAAACTGAGTTGTTAGAACTTAAACAGAAATTGGTTGAGAGGTTGTATGGCTCTGAAGAAATGAATCAGGTTCTCCTAGGGGTTGACCTTCTTAGGAAGGGGAGGGCTTTTCCCTATTTTGCTGATAGTAATCAGAAGATTTTGACATTAGAGAAAGAAAACAGAGTATATGAAGATGGAATAAAAGCATGTATATATCATACACAAGATGTGAATGAAATTAGGAATGCCTATTTAAAGTTTTGGGATATATTAAAGGTGGACCCTAGTATTTGTGAGGTTGTAGGTGGTCATCCGAAATTTACTTATAAAAATAGGCTTAATTTATATAGGATGTTATGTAGTTCTAATAGGTTGGAGCATAGACCTCAGCTTGGGACTTTGGGTAATATAACGAGACCATGCCAAAGATGTAATTATTGTGAATTTATAGATAGCTCAGCTAGGTTTGTACATCCTATAACGTCACGATGTTTCAATTTTTATACCCAGGCTAATTGTGACTCTCAGCATTTGGCTACCTGTGGAGCTTGCCCAGCTTTATATGTGGGCAATACCGACAGAAGACTAAAAGAATTAGAGAACATGTATATAACGTTAGGATAACATCTGATAAAAATGCACTTTCCAAACATGTTACTGAAACATCGTTTAACCATAAATTTAAATTCCTAGTTGTCCAAATGAATTATACCAACATTAGGAGGGGGGACATCAGGAACAAGACTGAACAAAATGAAACTAAATGGATCATTAGGTTAACAGCTGATCGAGAGCCTGGGCTAAATGATAAGAGTTCCCATTAGACCCATTTTGAAAGGTAAACCTATTAGGACATAAGCTCTGTTTTTTTGTGTATTTATATGTATATTTATATATATATGTTTTATATATGTATGTATATATTTTTTATATATATATGTGTAGTTTTATTTGCATGTATTTATTATATATATTTTTACATGATTTCAGTAGCTAATTTCTGTTATGGACCAGTGCGGAAAGGTTAGAATTTATTGTGCTATGATATATGTCGCACATATATAATTTTATGGCTCAGTGTGGGTTATAAGGTATTTTGTTACCCAGGCCAGTTTGGTGATTAGTTAGTTGTTTATAAGATTCATAATTGATCATACACATATTAATAGGATGTTTGAAGTTTATTTTATTATTGTTATTTATTATTTGATATGTGTGATTTGAATAGAATATTATATCATACTTTTATAAAAATGTATGTTCTTAATACTTTTTATTGTGTCTAGCAAGTACAATTGTGAGTCGATTGGTTTTCAGCTTGTGACTCACCATTATTTTAGAATTTTTAAAGTGATTATGATTTTTATATGAATTTAATTAATTGTGAGGAAGTGATGTCATTAAATTATAGAGTATATAAGCATCTAATTGAAAATTGATTATGTTTGGCCTGAGGAAACCCATGTGGTGAAAGCTCTTGCCGTTTAGAGTATTATATATCATTAAACCAGTTTATATCCATCTTCGTTTGGACTATCTTTTGGTGAAGTGAAAACTGCCCTTTTTATGGACTGTGTCTCTGTTATCTCATGTTGGTGACCTGTAAGGAAGATTAGTCGAGAAATAACTGATTTTGAGCATATTGCACTGCCAATTTGGTCTCCTGTACATTGTTACTTGACTTTACTCCTTTTTATATCGGAGACCTTACCACAAAGCAACCATTCTTTTTGTACTATTATACTAATGAGCCTACAAACCACATTGTGCATTTCTTAACTTGATTTGTCACATTAACAACTTTGCAGCAGGAAAGAAAATTGTGTACATACAAACAATTCCCATTTCTTCCACAGTATTAACAAGGCATATACATTTGCACACTCTCATTTGTTTGTACATGTGTGGCTTACATATTTAGTGCAATGAGTGTTTACACAAATAGTTATGGATATGTTTGCAGCAATGCAGCTCTGCCTTCTCCTTGTATTGCATTCATTCTTCTTGTATCTGTACTGTGCTCTCAGTCATGCAGTCTATAGTGCATTTTGTATCATTGTCCTTAAAATGTATGATAAAATACATGACAGTGAAAAACATTTTTCAGTAAAGAAAGGAGAGTTTGGCTATTAGTGAACAAAATAAATGTCTGCTGTTTGGTTCCATTTTAAAGCTTGCTAAAGTTACTTCTACACTTTGCAATTGTATCCTGGGTGACACACCCAAAGCAGATCAGTTAGTCTGAACTGCTATGTCTTCCTTCTGTCTCTCACTAATCATTCACAGTTGCAATCCATTAGCAACTAACAATGAGGCAGTGTCTGCACTACATTTACACGTGCTACAGGAAGTCAAACGTTTGGTATTTGGCAATTCTAATGAGTTCATGCATCATTTGCATCTTCACTGTGCTCAGAGGCTTGAATCTACACCTTAAAAGGGGAACTGTGCTGCTATGGAACTTGAAGGTGATAAGACTTCTGTATTTGGACAAAACAGAAGATTGCTACTCCTTTTGATTTATCTGCAGAGAAGGCTTCTAATTTTGCTAAGGTATGACTGTATTTTTCAAGTACATTCTAGATTTTGGAACATTATTTATTTTATTTTACATTTGTTGACCGGGCTAGTCCAACTGGATATATGTCCGTTTTCAGTAGAGGCCCGGGGAGAAAAGCTCCATCAGTTGTACACTTTTACAAAAAGGCATAAATGGTTACATAAGAAAGATAGGAAATAAAAACAATAATATAATCAGATAAAAAAATACATTGGCATAAAAGTTCACATGACAACATAGCAGGTTAACCAGATAATATAAAAAATAAAGTTTTTTTTTTTTTTTTTTAACAAGGGTAATGGAAGAGAGAAGAGTTGGCATTAGTCAGGATTAGTGCAGGAACAAAGCCAGTGTTTATTGAGATGTTACAAGTTACAAAGCAAATGATATTTATGTAGTATAAAATGGAACTTTTATCTGTATTCACTGCTTATAGTTCACTGCTGGTAGAGGCATTTTTGGCAGGCATTTACATTTCTCGGATAGACAGGTTATTAACTTTCATCACGTGTCATTGTTAAAATTATTTTACAATCTTCTATATTATTGCAGTGAAATTAATGTATATGTCACTGACACAGGTGTTATGCTTCTGAGATGGCCCAAAGACAACTCTAGAGGAGTGGTGGGCACAGTGACTGACAATCATAAATTGAGTTTTCTGTTGTAAATGTGTACACATTCTAATAATTGTGTTGAACGAATATATACCAATTTAATTATGTGGTATTCCTTGTTTTGTACAAACTTTCATCTATTTGTTGTTTCAGGTGTGGGAAGCCACCTACCATTATTGTGCTGTCCCATCAAATGTGTTCATGTAGCAGCAGCACACATCTGACCATAGGCATGGACTTGCCAGTGCAACTCCTGTCAGAACCAGTTCATTTAGCCAGTGGAGACAATGATGAACTGTTACCTCTACCATACATGGCTCACACCTGTCCGACATACCAGAACATAGAGTTAACACAGAGCTTGGCTGTGTTCTTGCAATCACTCACACACACATTTCACCTTGACTGTGCAATCAGACACACACACACATTGCAGTTAAATGAGTCATTCATGAGGCTTGCAGCTCATTCTGTCTCATCGGTCATGTGATAATTATCAAAATGTTTGCCTACCTATCTTTCTTACTTACACACACACTCACTACCTTTTGTGTCAGCCCAGGCCTCCTGCCCCCACACCCACAATACTCTGTGCAAATGATAATAAATGTGCCATATCCCCATTTTCTATCTTTTGGATTCAAGGATACATAAGTCATTTGTCTGATGCTCAAGGTGCATGGCTGACTTAGTGCAGACTTAGTGCTTAGTATATATGTGTTTGTGATGCTGTTTTGAAAATTGTACTGCTTTCTTACAGGTTTTTGTAATGTGTATATCTTTCATGCATGAAGCCTGTTAGTTGATAAAGAGTACACATCTACTGACATAAGTCAGTGCTGTCACATATTAATGCCACTGCTGTAAAAAACATCCACCTTCTACTTAGTTATATTAGCAAGTAATAGTATGCAGATATCTGCCATTCATTTTTGTTCTTAGCCATTTATTGTACTATTCCAGGTTAAACACTTACCTTGATAGTCCAGCAGTTACAAATGTTTTAATTTGGGGCTGACCTTGTCTGATACTAGCAGTACATAACCATTACATGGGTAAGTAAAGGTTGTGAGCATTGCCTAGCATGAATTTTAGTGTATGTATGTGGGCATCTTTAAGCAATGTAGCAATTGCCTCATGTAGACAGACAAACCTCTCCTCCTACCACCCAACACCACAACCTGTGAGAGATGCACATATCTAGCCAAACTGGAGGTAAAGCTCTCTCCAACCAAGAGTGAACTTGACAGTCAAGAGGAGAAGGTAAACACATGCACCACACCACACTCATCGCATAGTCCCACTAAACCTACACCACCAAAATCCACACATAGAAACACAAAAACATTCGCAGAGGCTCTCAAAAATAATCTGCTCAAGCAACAGAGACCTCCGAAGCAGAAACACAAGCGAACTCCACCCCCCAACACAACCCAAATGACACATAGTCCATAGACTCAGTGTGCCAATAAACCACAGCTCATAAGGCAAACTAATGTACCCAATACACTAGTCATAGATGACTCTATAGTCAGGCACACTGATGTCCCACTCACCAGGATAAACAAAGAGAAGGTTACTGTCAGCTGCCTGTCGGGTGCCAGGATCCGCCACATAACCCACGCACTCAGGTCACTTCACAACAAGTACAAATATGACTCTGTCATTGTCCATGTTGGTGTGAATTACCTGAAATGTACCTCCCTGGACTACATGAAAAGAGACATGGAAGAGCTCTCTGATCTTGTAGCCCAGGCAGGTATGACCCTTGCCCTGAGTAGCATCCTGCCATTGGCCAGAATGATACCACAGTACAAGGACAAAATGATTGACTTCAATAATTGGCTAAGCTTATGGTGTCATTCTAAGGGGATCCAGTATCTGTCTGCCTGGGGCGACATGGTCGACAGACCACGATGCTTTGCAGAGATGGCCTGCACCTATCGCCCCTGGGATTCCGAATACTGGTTAAGGATCCTGCCGCCCCTATAGTGCCTTTTTTAGGCAGGGAACAAATGACAAATTCACCACCATAACAGAAACAGGCAAGCAAAAACTGAGGGTAATGCTACTCAATGCTAGAAGTCTAAATCTCAAAATGCACTCACTCGAGGCACTCCTCAAAATGGAGAACATGGATATCTGTGCAGTGACTGTGACCTAGTTCAAGGCTCTAGAGAGCACCACTGCATTACCAGGCTATAACTCATACCACACTTTTCGGCCATCTAACCTGGACCAGAACAGCAAAGGTGGAGGTGTGTCCATATTCATTAAGGATATCCACACATCCAGACTAGCTGCGCAGCATAATGCATCTGAGGATATCCAAGTGCAACTAACTCTGGGCAAAAATGCAATCCAAATTTTAGCTTGCTACAGATCCCCCACCATGCCCCAGGATTCCCACTCCTTTTTTCTTGATGAAAATGAGAAGTCTTTACACTTTGCTGTTTTCTGGAAGCCAAACTGTAGCCATGATCTAATCTGTTAAGTAGACAGCTTAATGGGTTAAGGGTAAGACAAAAGAGCAGTGGTGACAATGAGTCACCCTAGAATTTTCCTCTTTGAATTTTTATCCCTAGAATAATAATTTGTCCTTTATCATGGCTTAACTGTAAATTGGTTTGCCACTGTTTCATGGTTGCTTTAATGTAATTGATCAGTGTAGGGTGTATCTGATGCATGTTAACCACTCTTTTATCCATGAATGTGGAATACTGTCAAATGCTTTTATTTGTAGTTTATCCATGCCAAACTTAGATCCTTCCCCTTTTTACAGTTCTCCATTATGACTTTAACAATAAATGATTCTTTGTTCCATATGAATTTCTTTTGTTACACTTTTATTCTATTGCAACAACTGAGTTTTTCTTCTAAATGACTGCAACCTTTGTAGGCATTAATTCCATTCTATAGTTTATGCATCTTCAAAAGGCAAGTTGTTTGTCTATAGTTTTTAGGATAGCTTGCAGGTTTGCTCTTAAAGAGGAGTATTGTTTTTCCTGTTATTAACCAGGTTGGCATCTGTTCGGGGTGTGCATATAAATAGTTCTTACTTATGGTATGGCTAAATCTTCATGTAAAGATGTTAATACTTTTAGCCAGAAACTGGGTACTGCCTCTGAGCCCAGGGTTTCCACAAAGTAGCTTTTCTTAACTTTGTTTTAATTTCTCTGGCCGTAACTTCATCCCATTTCATATCCTGCACATTTAAACTTCTTATTCTTTCATTTACTTATATACTTTTTATGTTCCTCAGGATTTTCATATATAGTTCTCTAAAATGTATCTATTTCTTCATTTTTAGTGGTGTTTCAATTCCTTTTGCCTTATTTCCCAATTCTCTATAATTTATTTTGGGTCATCAATAATTGCTTATTTTGTACTTTTCCTTTATATTTATCTGCATATCTTCTACATTTTTCTGCCTCTGCTGATATTTTTAGTTTATTATTTGTGACAGTGCACAATAGATCCTGATCTGTTCTGATACCTGACATTGCTTTTATCATGTATATCTTTAAGAGTATTTTTGTTGATTCTGTACTCTTCTAACAGTGACACTTCTTGTCTTAATCAGTTTATAGTTTTCTTTATTCAATACTTCCATGATGGCATTTGATTTCTCCCCTTCTTTCCCCTATATCTGTGTTTTATGGTAAAACATTATCTGTTATTAATTTAACCATGTAGTAATACATCCTGTTTACTTCTATCACATGAATTTCTATGAACAGTCCTAATTACTGTGTTCATTTGTTTTATCAGACTTCTAACTTTTAGGGTTTTATTGACTCACTATTTCTTTTATCAATCTTAATATGCCTGTCCATCTCTTTTAAATCAAGCAACTCTTCTCTTTGATAATTTTTCTCTAAACTGAGGGAACATTCCTTGTTCTCCATTTCCTGCGGGCATTCTACAGAAAGTTCCAGAGCATCTTCCTGTGCCACATTCTCTTCAGTTTCATCCTGTGTCATCCATTAGTCTTTCATATGGGAACTCACTGGCCTATCACTCCAGAATATTGACTGCGTCAGAGTTGCAAAAGTTTCCTGTTCCTTCTCTTGCTGTGCAACTACAAGTAAAATTGTTTACCAGTTTCCTATGGAAGGCTCCAAAGCACCTTCATATGGCAACCGATCAGATGCTTCCAGAACAATTAGTTTTTTCCTTAATTTATGGATCCATTGCTCTACCATGCTGTGGTGTTATCAGAGTTAGATTTTCTATACTAAATCCTTCACTTTGCAGATAACCCATAACCTCAGTTTCTATTTTTATATATTCTTCATTACTAATCCTCTTTTCTACTTTTCCTCTTTGTTTTCTTATTTTTTCTATTGTAAAACCATCAATATGCAGATGCCTCTGCCTGTATTTTACTTCAGATATTTTTGGTACTGCTGTTTTTGTATTGATTAGTTTTACTTTCTCCTTTGCATAAATATTACACCAAATTAAATCTTTTTCTTTCCCATGTCCATATTTCTTCTTCAGATGTCTCCTGCTCCTCCTGTTTCTCCTTACTTAGGGGACTCACTGTTCCATTATGCTGTGATATAACCTGTGTTAGACTTTCTACACTAAATCTTTGACTTTGTAGGTATTCCATAACTTCAGCTTCTATGTTTTAACATCTACTTTACTAAATTTCTTTTCTACAGTCCTACTTTATGATCTGAATTTTTGTATTGTGAAATTTCCCATATCTGGATGCCTTTGCCAGTATTTATATTTTAATATCTTTGGGGCAGCTTTTTTGTATTGATTAATTTGGCTTTCACTTTTGTGTAACTATTGCACCATATCAGATCTCTTTACCATGTCCATATTTCTGTTTTATGCCTATCCATATAAAGCTTTCAGTGCTGTAACAATGCAGTTGTGCTATTTATTTTTACAGTGCAGTTCACATTTGGGAACTATTACTGACATACACATTTTCAAGTGCTTGGGTGCAGGGTCAGTAAATATGTGTTCAGCCACTAACAAGTCCCTTCCCTCTGGTTGTGTTTTTACATGGATTTTAATGGGATGAAGACTAACTGGGCAGTAAATATAGTAATACATGCTATTCTATAATGCACCACCAAGCAACTGATTTGTGTGATCGATGGCAAAGTGTTTGCACATGCAAGGTTTACATTTAATGAATACAACTTGAACTTGAGAAATACTTATGCATATATGCTTGGGTAGAACTAGCTGACAGATGCTATGGTGTTCATACTGTAGTTGATATTGGAAATGTAGTGTCATAAATTTTACAGCATTAAGGAATGTTGCTATCACCTTCTTTGTTTATGCAAACTGATGAGCACGTGTGGTTCTCTGCTTAAATGGGAAAATAGTAATATTTCTATTGGGTCACCTTGCTTTGTGCAAAAATGCTAAGCAGTGAGATGTGGCTGTCATCACATTGGATAGTACTAAGTGTAATAAATATACCTGCTGTCTAGCTTTACCTGTGACAGCAGATATAGGAAAAGTGAACTTATATTTTGAGTACAAATGACACAGGGTTCGAATCTAGCTCAATCTAATTTTTTACACGTCATAATGGCATTACATAAGTAAATGTGATAATGTCTGCAAATATGAGAGACAATGATTACAGTAAAGTACTGTATGAAAAGGAAACTCATGCAACTGATTATGTCAACATTACGGATATGGATTTGCATTTTATACATTCAGCAGTCTAAATAAATGTTGGAGTAAATGTTTCCTAGTACTAAATTTAATCTGATGTAACTGTGTTTTCCTTAGTGCAGCGAGTTTAAACAAGATTGTGCTGAGGTGATCGCACTATGCCAATACAACATGAACAGCCATTCACCATCGAGAAGCAATGGTGGGTGATGCCAAACTCTGAGGACAAAAATGTGAAGGGCTTTATTAGGGGACATTTTTGCCATGTGTGTGTGGTATGTGATTCGATTTTTTGACCATATTAAAGATGTGAAAATGGGCTAGATAGGAAACTGGTGAAATGGTGTACATGCAGAAGAAAGATCAATGAGGAAGCTATATAGGAATTTGCAGGATGAATTTAGGAAAGAACGATAGCTATCCACTTCTTCAACAGTGTAATATAAGCATGTATATAAAATTGGATGAATTTGGATTGTCACCACAACACAGATGGGTGACAACATTGCAATCATGTTGAATACCCAATTGTACCAAATCGAGTGTGTCAAGAAGACACGTGTGAAGTGGAGAGCTATGTTTGAAATTTTTTTTTTTTTTTTGTGGGGCAGGTGCCCAGTTTTTTTATTTTATTTCAGTAAGAGGGTAATACTGGTTAAAGGATTTAGGTATGTCAGAGTCAGGTAAATAAGGTAGGTGAGGAAGTGGGTACAGACAAATAGATCAAACAAGACAGAGACAGGGATGGTGAGGGACACAAAAGGTTGGGGACATCATGACTGTGGATAGGGAGGGGACATCGGAGGTTCATGCCCATCAAGCATGGGGACAGTGAGACTCTAGTTCTCAACTTCAGAACTCTCAACACTGTCCCCTTCCTCAGCTTCCTATTGGAGTGCTTGACATTTTTGTTTTCTCAGGATTCCAACAAAAATCTTCTCTATACAACTGAGGCATGCACCAATGGTACATTCTACGATCTCACACACCATGCCTGGAAGCTCCTGGTAGATGACAAAATACCACCTCCATCAATACTTGCAGAGGGTACCACTACATCAGCTACCCTGGTAATGCTATCTGATGTTGAGGGCCCTGGTAGTGCAGGGAATTCAGAGGCAGTACTACCAGGTTGTGTCTCAGATTTGCTGGGCTTTGGTGTGGCAGACATTGGAGGGGTGGCAGGCTGAGCTGCATCAGTTGACAAACTTCCCTGCATTGGAAAATTATGTTGTTGCTTGTCAGAAAATTATGACATCAGAACAATGTGATCACACATATAAAAATAAAAAAGACAGATAAGATGTGGGTAACAGAAAAAAAAGAAAAGATAATTAGCACCATCATATGTTACATAAAATAAATTACTGCAATGAAAATATAGTTTTACTTTCAAATTAACTATCATCATCTTCTTTCAGCTTTTCCCATTATGGGTCGCCACAGCAGATCATTTGTTTCCATTTCTTCCTGTCCTCTGCATCTTGCTCTGTCACACCAACCACCTGCATGTCCTCTCTCACCACATCCATAAACCTTATCTTAGGCCTTCCTCTTTTCCTGTTACCTAGTAGCTTCATCCTTAGCATCTTTTTCCCAATTTACTCAGCATCCCTCTTCAGCACATGTCCAAACCAATGTAATCATGCCTCTCTGGCTTTGTCTCCAAACCTTCCAACCTGGGCTGAGCCTTTAATATACTTATTCCTAATCCTGTCCACACTTGTCACACCCAGTGTAAAACGTAACATCTTTAATTCTGCCACATCCAGCTCAAACTCCTGCCTTTTTGTCAATGCCACTGTCTCCAACCCATATAACATAGCTGGTCTCACTACCCTCTTGTAGACCTTCCCTTTCACTCTTACAGGTACTCATCTGTCACAAATGACTCCTGACACTCTTCTCCACCCACTCCATCCTGCCTGTACTCTCTTCTTCACCTCTCTTCCAAACTCACTGTTACTCTGAACTATTGACCCGAAGTATTTAAACTCATCCACCTTCACCACCTCTACTCCTTGCATTCCTCAATCCTCCCTCTCATTCTCCTGTGAGCGATGCACTTATCTAGCCAAACTGGAGGTAAAGCTCTCTCCAACCAAGACTGAAATTGACAGTCAAGAGGAGAAGGTAAACACTTCCACCACACCACACTCATCACATAGTCCCACTAAACATATACCATTAAAATCCATACATAGAAACACAAAAACATTTGCAGAAGCTCTCAATAATAATTTGCTCGAGCAACAGAGACCTACAAAGCAGAAACGCAAGCAACCTCCACCACCCAACACAACCCAAATGACACTTAGTCCACAGACTCAGTGTGCCAATAACCCACAGCCCATAAGGCAAATCAACATACCCAACACACTAGTCATAGATGGCTCTATAGTCAGGCACACTGATGTCCCACTAACCAGACTAAACAAGGAGAAGGTTACTGTCAGCTGCCTATCGGGTGCCAGGATCTGCCACATAACACACGCACTCTGGTCACTCCACAACAAGTACAAATATGACTCTGTCATTGTCCATGTTGGTATGAACAATCTGAAATGTACCTCCCTGGACTACATGAAAAGAGACATGGAAGAGCTCTCCAATCTTGCAGCCCAGGCAGGTATGACCCTATCCCTGAGTAGCATTCTGCCATCACCAAGAATGATACTGCAGTACAAGGACAAAATGATTGACTTCAACAATTGGCTAAGCTACTGGTGTCATTCTAAGGGGATCCTGTATCTGTCTGCCTGGGACGACATGGTCGACTGACCATGATGCTTTGCCAGAGATGGCCTGCACCTGTTGCCCCTGGGATTCCAGATACTGGTTAAGGCTTTTGCCACCCCTATAGTGCGTTTTTTAAGCAAGGTTTGAATGTCAAATTCACCACCGTAACAGGAACAGGCAAGCAAGAACTGAGGGTAATGCTACTCAATGCTAGAAGTCTAAATCTCAAAATGCACTCACTCAAGGCACTCCTCAAAATGGAGAGCATGGATATCTGTGCAGTGACTGAGACTTGGTTCAAGGCTCTAGAGAGCACCCCTGCATTACCAGTCTATAACTCATACCACACTTCTCAGCCATCTAACCTGGACCAGAACACCAAAGGTGGGAGGTGTGTCCCTATTCATTAAGGATATCTACACCTTCAGGCTGGTTGTGCAGCATAATGCATCCGAGGTTATTCAAGTGCAACTTACTCTGGGCAAAACTGCAATCCAAATTGTAGCTTGCTACAGTTCTCCCACCATGCCTCAGGATTCCCACTCCTCTTTTCTTGATATACTGGAAAATATTAGGGTTCAGCCAAACACCCTAATAACTACCCCATCATTAACTGGGAAAACTACTCATGTACCAACTCCTTCACTCAACGCTTTCTGGAATTCATAAATTCCAATGCCCTGGATACACTTATCCACACCTCCACCAGGTGCAGCAATATCCTAGACCTAGTCATTACCAACATGAGTAACAGGTGTTTCACACTTGAAATCAACTCCTTGTTGGTCAGATCCAACCATAAGCTAATCACCCTAGATATCCGCATTCCACCCCCACCCACCATTAAGGAAACCACTGTAAAAAATTTCTCCAAAGCCAACGTCATGCCTCTTAAGACAGAAGTGGTGAACTTCATGACACCCATGCAGATGGACAATACAGTTACGACTGCTGAATCCTACACAAATGCACTCTATAAGCACTTACACGAGTGCATGGATTGTGATATCCCAAACAGAGCCAAGATGCTATCCTCTAAAAAAAGAAAGCCAGTCTGGTGGTCCCCTGCCATAAACAAACTCTAGAACAGAAGCAAGAAACTGTTGCAAAAGAGAGTAAAATCCCATGAGTGGAGGAGCTCCCTGTTCAGCCTCAGTAAGAAACTGAGATTCCTTATAAGATCCTCCAAAGCTAGCTAGCTACCAAAACAAAAATAACCACTGATTCTAAGGGTAACCACAAAGCATTCTAATAGCTATGTCAAGAATCGCAATGGTAATACCCAGATCTGCTCTGAGTTACAGCACAACAGCACGAAAATTACAGAACCAACTGATATTGCCAAAATCCTGGCAGATAGTTTCAGTGCTACCCCCTAAAGGGCCCATATCTATACAGGAAGAATGCAGTGTCTCTGTAATCACATCTATGCAAGTAAAAGCTGCACTCTCTAAAACCAAAAACACAGCATCCATTGGACCAGACAACATTCCAGGCTGCGTTTTACATGAACTTCAGAACGAACTGGCTCCCCACCTAAGGCTTTGTGCCCACTGAATGGCACACAGCAACAGTTATCCCACTCCACAAAGGGGGAGCCACCACTGATCCCGGGAACAGTCACCCTATTAGCCTGATGAGCCTGTTCTGCAAGGCCATGGAATGTATCATCATGGAACTCATAAACAAAGACATTGGTAACCTCCAAACTCTAGACCTCACCCAGTTCAGGTTTGTGAAAGGCAGATCATGCCTTCTGAACCCGATCAACTTCTTTGAGGCAGTCACCAAAGCCATAGACAAGGGCAAGGTGGTTCACACAGCCTATCTTGACCTCGACAAGGCTTTCAACACCACCCCCCATTCTGGAATTATAGCTAAACTCACTAAACTAGGTATAAGTCCCTACGTCACAAGATGGGTTGCCAACTGGCTCACTGACAGAGCCCACACTGTAAAAGTTGCAGACTCCAAATCTGACTTCAAACCAGTGACAAGTGGAGTACCACAGGGTTCAGTCCTGGGACCTCTCTTGTTTAGTATCTACTTCTCCAAAGTACAAGCTAACACAGAAGGCCTCTGGCTAACAAAGTTCACAGATGACTCCAAACTAGGAGCCAAAGCTGAGTCCCCAAATGATGTGGACATCCTACAGAAGGGCCTCACTGAGACAGATGCCTGGTGTCAGAGGCATGGCCTCAAGCTCAATGCCAAAAAGTGCATTGTCATCCCCTTTGGTAAAAACTATATACCCATGAACTACCACATAAACAGCAGTCTACTTAATGCCAAATGTGTGATAAGAGACCTTGGGACCCAGGTGGACAGTAGCTCTCCTTTGATAAATCGCCATAGTAGTCAGGAACTCCTTCTATGTGCACGCCTCATCATAAAAGGATTCTCATCCAGGAAAAAAGAGGTCATTGTTCCCCTCTACTCGGCACTCATTAGACCCATTATGGAGTACAACGCCCCTTTTGGAATGTACCTCACAAGACATCTGCAGCAGCTGGAAAGGCAACAGAAGTACCTCACAAAGAGGGTTACTGGCCTCAGACAGATGCCCTACACTGACTGTCTCAAAAAACTCCAGTTTTACTCTGTAGCATATCGCCTACTCCGAGAAGTTTTCTGCCTAACATATAAAGCTATGTTAAACCAAGAGCTGTTGGACATGCTACACCTAAAGAAATACCAATCCCTCTGAGCTACATGCTCTAGGGACCTAAACCTTGTCACCACAATAAACAGGACATGTGGAAGGGATAGATTCCTGTCCCAGAGACTTCCTATACTCTGGAAAACACTACCCATCTATGTCAAGCAAAGTTCCTCATTAGTCCTCTTCAAGAAAAATCTTGATGAATGGATGGGAAATAGGAAATACACCCCGGGGATCACTTCTGTGGCTCTGCTTGACAAAGGCACAGGAAATTAACTTTCTTGGGTGGCATAAGCCAGGGAACCTTGTTGGCTAGGTTTATGTAGGCCTTTGGGCCGATAGCTTAGTACCTACCTATGAACCTATGAACCATAGGATGAAAGTTGTTTCCCTTCAGTGGTCAACATGTTTGCTATCCCTTGCATCTTGGTCAGGGTGAGTGCATATTTGTGCACACCTATGTCTACTGACACCTTCGGTGGCTGGTGGTTCCCGGGCCACTGATGCCTCACCTGCTCGTGGCTGTGGTGACTTTGCCAGTGGTGGTGGGATGTGTGTCCCTTCCCCTTGGTGTTCATGTGGTAGCTGTTTTCTCAGGATAAAATTGTGAAGGGTGGCACAGACACTAAAAATGTTGGCACAAGTATGGGGATTGTGCTGCAGGGCTCCTCCTGATGTATATAGGCACTGGAAATATGACTTCACAAGCCCAGACACACACACTCTATAATAGTTCTTGTTTGAGCATGTGCCTAATTATAGCATTCTTTTGTAGGTGGGTGTGTATTTCTGTTGTGTGTCATCAGCCACGATTCAAGTGCATACTCTGCATCACCCAGTAAATTACCTTATGGGATAACCCTCCTAAAAAACACGTGATAGAGGTGAGGGCTGTGCCAGCTATTAGAGTCATGGCAACTGTTGGGGTTGCCAGCACACACATTCAGGATTATTCTCTTAGCATTACACATGACCCGGCAGTTAATGGAGTGGAAGTCATTTCTGTTTATGTACACCCTTCTCTGTTCCCCATGTGGTGCTTTGATCTCAATGTGCATGCAGACTGTGGCACCCAGGACTTCAGGGAAGTGTGCTACAGGATAGACATCTTGTTGTAACTCTGTCCTCAGGTACATGGAAAAATGTATGTAGTCACTTGCATGTTGTGGAATAGCATTCAGGAATTGATGGAGGATCCTGGATGCTCATGTCTGTGACACCCCCTGAATATCCCTTGTTCATCTCTGGAAGGTTCTTGTAGTTAATATTCTAACTGTTACACATACCTTAGTTTCCACAGGTACTGGTTTCCCTTGGTTTGTCCTTGCTTGCAGTTGAGGATGGCAGACATTGCAGAGTTCCTGTAGTGTGTCTCTATCCACCCTGTAGCGCCCAACTATTTGCACTTCATGCAGACCAGGAAAAGTTAAATGGGGTCTAGACACCCTTCTCCTTCTTAGCCGAGGTCTATTAGCAGCAGCAGCAAAAGCATAGACTTAGGCCTGTTGCACATACACATGAAGAAGAGCAACAGCAGCCCCTAACATTCTTTCTGTGTAGAGTAGATTCTGTGGCTGTATTCTAATAGGTTTTAGAATTCAAGGCCAAAACCTGCACTGAGTGTACATGATTGCTTTATAGCTTGTTGAATAGCTCCTCCATCTTGGATTGGTTGATTAGCATACAATTCAGCTGCTTATGCTGTATTTATCATGCCATGATGTCAACCCTGTTTGCCAGGCTCTACACACCATGTCGAGCCGCTTACTGAATACAAATCAGTGCGTTACTGTGTGCACATTGTGGCATGATACACACACAGTTTTAGAGCACTGTGTAAGCTTTATTGAATCCAGCCCAAGTATAGCTTCACAACTTTTTCCATCAGACAAAGATTGCAGTGTGTAATGGCACATCTTCAAGGCATGCATCCAAAACTGCGAAAATGACTTTCTGCTCAGTACACAAACTCTTTCTTTTGTGCTTATATATGAGCTGCCACAGTGCCGTTTTCCTAGTAAAAGCTCAAACTGTTTTTTTACTGGCTCATTCTATGTGGCATTCCAACAATTTGTTGGTGAAATATGTACAGGTGTGCTGGCTTCTGTTTTGATAGTTTTCATGATACTTGCAGTTTCTACCTTGTTAAAAGTGGAGGGATGAAGTAGAGCTGACATATTTCACAAACTTGGCCCAGTCTAATGTTCCAAAAGTGTCAACTGTGCTCTGAATCTCCCTGTTCATTTTTGAACACAGCCCCCATATGAGCAGTCATAAAGCATATGTTCCACTGTGGTACTAAAAGCCTTCATTTATAAGGATGGGTTAATTCCTCTGTGATAGCACTGGCCCATAGACATTATAAGATTTCTCATGCCACTTCCAGAAAATTATTTGTTGTAGTTAGCCTCTCTAACTCACAATTTATTTCCATTGTCAGAAGTGGGAGTACATTTACTTTCACCAACAGCTCACTGGCACCAGGGTGAGGCACAGTTTAATGGAACAATAGGAAATATCATGGCGCTTTGTGGCAATGCTGAGAACTAGTTTTTATGTTTTGTGATTGGCTAATTTTTACTTAAATCACTATGGCCTCAGTGATTTGTTGTGGAAGCCAAGAAAAGAATTGCAATTCAGTAGTTTCAAATAGGTATAATTCAACATACTGAAGGTGTAAACCAAGCCAGAATGTTAACTATAAATCTACTAATAATATTGTAATAATAATTCCAAGGTTAACAAACAATTAAAAAGATAATGAACAACTTGCAAAGGACAGTAGGGCATAAATAAACTCAAACAACAAGTAAACATTTGAATTTGAAGACACAGAAAACGTCTTTCTCAGCACTGTTGTGCTTTATACACATCTGCTTCTTTTGTGGATACTACCTGTACAACTTAAAACAGCTGTGACATGTATTGTCCTTTCTAGAATATTCCAATTCTAAGATTCATGTGCAACAAATGCACTCAGCTGAGTGTGTCAAGCATGTCTTACTATGTCCATGATTTCAACATTTCTTCACTGTGATTAATGAATGACAGCACAGAATGGATTGATCTATCACCTAGAAGATACATACATACTCCATATTTAACTATGCATCGTGGTATGGTAGTAGCATTGTGCAATGTGGGAATACATACAAGCCTGTCAGTTTAGTTAGAAACATTACTCCGAAGGGTCCCTAGTAAAAGCAGGAGACATGGGATTGAGTTCTAACAATTCAAAAAAATAAACTGCAATTCAAATGGGAAAACTGAGTAAATTGTGAAACTCACTGTTATAGTTTTCAAGCATTTTGAGACACTCCACAGTGAAGGGAGCTTTTTCAACTACACCCATGTTATGTGTGTGCATATGTACATATGTGTGTATATATATATATATATATATATATATATATATATAGGTTCACTTTGGAATCTCAAAATACTGAAATGTCGAATTTCAGTATCTTGAGACCAAAGTGTTGAATCTGCAGTTGCGCGAAACTGCAGAATATCAAACCCGGAAATGTCAAACCCGCAGTAGTGAGTGTAATGTTTTTTAAGGGTTTTGGGGAGGGTTTGTGTGAATGTGAGTGTGTTGGGGAGTTTTAGGTGTGGGTTAGGGTAGGTAGGTAAGAGTGTGAGTGTGTAAGTGTTGAGAGTGGTGGTGTTTGTATGTATGTGATGTGTGTTTGTGCAAGGGAGGTGTAGAATATGTGGTGGTGGGTTTTTTGTCTTTTGTTTTTTAGTGCGACCTCGGAGTTAGTATATATAAGTAGCAGGGGTGTGGGGGGCTGCTTATAGGAAGGGTAGGTGTGTGTGTTTGTTTTGTTGTGATCGTGTGTGTTGTTTTGGTTAGTTGTAGTGTCAGGAGGTAGGTGTATTTGTGTTTGTGTGATGTAGTGTTTTTTTGATAGTTGCGGTTTTGAATTTCATGGTTTTGGGGTTTCAGGTTTGTGATTTTTTGTCTTTATAGTCTTGAGATACTGAAATTTGATAAATTTGATGTTTCAGTATTTTGGGATTATAAAGTGAATCTATATATATATATATATATATATATATATATATATATATATATATATATATATATATATGGGTCTACTGCTTTACATCGAAAATACACTTCTTCGAAATAGAGCAGTAGACCCTAGACTTCAGTGAAAGTCCACTTTACCAGGCTACTTTTTGCAGGGGGCAAGCCCCCCTGCATCCCCCATGTGGGGGGCTCTGCTCCTCAACCCCTACTTAAATACACTAACTCAGAGATTGCGCTACAGTGGGGAAAAGGCAATATTCCCACTCCGTGCTGTAGTGTGACTGCTGAAGTCAATGTTCAAAGTTTCGCTAGTTCGAACAAGTGGACTCAGTGAAGTGGAGTTCGAAGTAGTGAAACTTCAAACATATTGACGTATCCCATATATATATATATATATATATACATATATATATATATATATATATATATATATATATATATATATATATATATATATATATATATATATATATATATATATAAGTAGATTAGTGGTGAAAGGGGGAACTGTCCCAGGTTCAAGCTGTTAGGGGCATGATCATCAAGTATCAGTGCTTTAAAAACGCAAAGGCAACACTGATTTATGAAGCCACAAGAACATCAGGGCTTCATAAATGAATGCTGACACTGCATTTGATTTCTAGTCATGACTGAAGCATTTCAGTGCTTAGTATGAAAAGTGATTGTATATTGAATGCAGGAAAGTGTTTGTTAGTTTTACTAAAATATTTTTTTTTTGCTTTGCTCCTTATCCTTGAGTGGACGGGAGCACCAGCTTGGAGATCTGCACAGGTAATCAAATAGCTAGGTACAGTTTTGTGTGTGTGTGTGTGTGTGTGTGTGTGTGTGTGTGTGTGTGTGTGTGTGTGTGTGTGTGTGTGTGTGTGTGTGTGTGTGTGTGTGTGTGTGTGTGTGTGTGTGTGTGTGTGTGTGTGTGTGTGTGTGTGTGTGTGTGTGTGTGTGAGTGTATACTTGCAGCTCCATGACTGTGTCTTCCATTCTCTGAGTTTCTGTAAACCATGGCTTAGTTTATACCTCATATAAATCACTGCCAAATTACATGCTTCAGGAACTTTTATTAAAACATCATAAATATATTATTTAATGGCTTCAGGGAGATTCCTTGAAGGCTTCATCTAAGGTGATACAATGTTTTCAGAATGTTTTAATAAAGGCTCTTGATGCATGCAATTTGGCAATGAATTATTGGATGTATTTCTTCTTCAGTCATGAAAAATATTAGTTTATAACTCCTTCATCTGCACTTGAAGTTCTGCAATTCTGAGGACTGTACTTCAAGTTTTCTCCTATTTCCAACAGCACTCAGTCAGGGAATGCTTCATCTATGCAACTGTGGAATTTTTATATTTGTCTCCACCGTACTTTATACACAGATACATGCATGCTCCAGATTAAAATTGTGAACTCATGTATAAACATGACAATAAAATAGGGACAAGCTTAACTGAGTCAATTAGCAAAAAATTCTGCAAGTGTCATTGTGCATCCTCTCACAGCAGTATATCTGCAATATTACATATTGCCTGCTGTGATGCATGTGTCATTGTTTGTCACTGATGGCATAGCATATGCCATTTAATTCCAGTAGTGATGCATACCAGGGATGTGTTACCATAGGTTCATAGGTTCACGGGAGGTTGCCAAGCTAATGGTCCTAGGACCTTTACAAGCCTAGCAATGTTATACCCATGTTCTCTAATTGACCTTGGTTAGATCATTGTTATTTGCAGAGCAAGTCTATGATCAGTACCAACCGCCCCTGTCTGCCCATGAGGGATACCTGAGGCCTGTATTCCCATTGCTGCTGCTGTGCTGAAAACCCTGAGAGCCCTGTGTTGAACCCGATTGGTTCTCCTGACCATCTGATCCTCCATTAGGCAGCATCTCAAAAGAGACATATTTTTTGACGAAGTTTCAGCTGAAGAATATGAAGAATCACGACTAGATGACAAAAAAAAAGTTCTTTCTATTTTGCTACCTTCCCTTTCGAGGGAAACGATGAACTCAATATACAGAACCACTGGCAAAATCATTTATGTCCCTTTCTAGTTTTTTCTTCTTTCTGCTGATCATTTCAGCTTCCACTTTATTCAGTTTTTGTTTAATGTCACTAAATTTTGTGATAAAAGAGGACTCAGAAATTTGTTGTTATAGTGAGCTCTCTAGGCTAGTAATCTCCAGCTAAACTTGTTTCAAAGTATGCAAGTTTCTTTTCACTAGGATTTTTAACCAGCCTAAAGTACATTGTAATGAAATCTCACGCTATTCTAGCAATAAATCTTGTTCTGCCTCTGTGAACCCTCCAGCTGGAAGTTGGTCTATACGTAGACCTTTTGTAGTTATGAGAAGGTGGTATATTTTTTATGTAAACTTGATTGAATTTTAGTCTAGTAATCTCTAGCTGAACTTGTTTCAAAGTATGCAAGTTCCTTTTCACTAGAATTTTTAACCAGCCCAAAGTACATTGTAATGAAACCTCATGCCATTCTAGCAATAAATCTTGTTCTGCCTCTATGAACCTTCCAGCTGAAAGTTGGTCTATACGTAGACCTTTTGGAGTTATGAGAAGGTGTTGTATTTTTTTATGTAAACTTGATTGCAATTTTTTTTTGATGATGGTGTTGCTGCAGAATTTATTGTAATTTTGCTGTTGTAATTTTGCTGCTGCTGCTGAAGTTTATTTATTTATTTATTTATTTATTTATTTACATTTGTTGACCGTGACAGCCACGGTGGTGCAGTGGTAGCATTGTCGCCTCACAGCAAGAGGTTCTCCCATTCGATTCTTCGCTGGAGTGCCTTCTGTGTGGAGTCTGCATGTCCTCCCTGTGGTCAAATGGCGTTCAAAAGACATGCGTGAGTGGGCATTCCTTTGTTGAAGGTTGGGCATCCAGCTGGCACCGTGAAAATCTACTGCCAATCATTAGCAGACTGGAGTTCCGCAGTGGCGACCCCTAACCGGTAAAAGCCGAAGGAACAACATTTATATTTGTTGACCGGGAGTGTCCGACTGGACGTAGGTCCATTTTCAGTGGAGGCCCGGGGAGAAAAACTCCACAGTTAAAATATACAGACAGTAGTTACATTGGATTTACATAGCAATTAACAATTTGATCAACATAGCAATTAAAAATTACAAACATAGTTACAGATGAAGAACATCAGTAGACAACTAGAATCTTTATCATCTGCGGAGTACATAACAGACATTAACAATTGTTACAATAAGAAGTCCCTGCTGTATAATAAGTAGTTAGGCTTATGAGCATCCGAGCTTGCTATAATCAAGGTAGTTAGTGGGGTGGAAAGAAAGGTAGTGGGTGGATGGGGTGGGTGATATTAGAGAGGGAGTTGCAAGGGCATAGCCAACATGTTTTTAGGTGTGCTTTTAGTAAAGTTTTGAAGTGGGTGCATGATGGTACAGAGGTAATTGTGGGTGGGAGGGAGTTCCATAATTTGGCTATGGCACAAGAGAATAGTGCTTTTCCAGCAGAGTTATTGGCTTTAGTGACCTGTAAGTTATTTCTGTTGCTGGATCTTAGTGATCTGGTGGTGCGATAGGGTTGGAGTAGACTCTGGAGGGATGGGACTTTTAGTGGATGGTTTACTAGTTTGTGGGTGAGTGTGAGTTGATACCATTGAAGGAGGTGAAGGAGTTCAAGCCAGCCCAGATCAACAAGTAAGAGACAGTGGTGACTATGGTAGGATAGCCCTGTGGTGAATTTGGTGATTTTGTTGGAATAGATCTTGAGCTTATTCAGATTGCATTGCCTTAGGTTGGTATATATTGGAGAGGCATAAAGTAGGGTGGAGATAAGGTGGGAATTTGCTACTGAAATATTTGCTGCTTTGGTGAGAAGTTGCTTATCTCTGTATAATGCTCCTAGTTTTTTTGGACTTTTAATATGGTCATGGATATGTGAATGTCAAATTTTAGTTTATTATCTATTTCCACTCCTAGCAATTTGATGTGTTCAGTTGGGTATATAGTGGTATTGTCTTTTGCTGTGATGTTAAGGTGAGAGTTGTTTTGAGTATGTTTGGTGTGTTGGAACATGAGTAGTTCAGTTTTGTTTGGGTAGAGTATTAATTGGGCATTGGATAACCACGTTTCAACAGAGGAAAAGGCTTCTTGTGTTATTTTTTGCAGTTTGGGTAGGGATTGGGCTGAGCAGATGATGGTTGAGTCATCTGCGTATTGTATGAATGTGCCATGTTTGGTGGCAAAGGCTAGATTATTGGTGAAAATAGAGAAGAGTAGGGGTCCAAGGATGGATCCTTGGGGAACCCCTATAGAGACAGGTAGTTGGGGAGAAATGTCATTCTGCCATACAACAGATTGTTGGCGGTCAGAAGGTAACTCTGAAACCAGTCAGTGACTGATTGAAAGAAGGATAGGTTATTGAGGACAGAGATGAGTTGCTTGTGTGGGACCATGTTGAATGCTTTAGATAGGTCTAGGAAAGTAGCAGAGGAGAGATGGCCATTGTTTTCATACTGAAGGATAGTGTTAGTAAAGGAGAGTAAGGCAGTGGTGGTGCTATGGTTTGGTCAGAAACCATGCTGAGTATTGGAAAGGAGGTTGTTAGTAAGGAGGTAGTCTAAGACCTGAGAGTGAATGCATCTCTCTAGTATTTTGGAGAGTGGAGAGAGAATAGCTATGGGGCAGTAATTGGTTAGTTCTGTGGAGGGGCCACCTTTGTGGAGGGGAATTATATGTGATACATTCCATAGTGTGGGAACGTAACTTTCTGACAGAGATCGGTTAATCAAAATGGATACTGGGTAGGCTAGAGCATCAGCTGCAATTTGTAGGTATTCACTTGGGAGGTTGTCTGATGCTAATTTAGTGGGCTTAAGTTTAGTTAAGAGTATTTTTATGCAGGAGGTAGGAACAGGAGAAAAAGAGAAGACAGTGGGGAGATTACTAGTTGAAAATGTGGGTTGGAGGGGAGGGGGGTTGTGTTGTCTAGTTAGTGATAGTATGATTTGTGTGAAGTGTGTGTTAAATGAGGTAGCAATATTTTCGGAGAAGTGAGGGATGTTAGGAGGATGGGTATTGACTTTACCTGGGTGAAGGATGGAGTTTATGCAGGGACAGAATTGTTTGGGGTTGTGTTGGGAAGAGTCTAGGGCAGACTGGTAGTATTGGAATTTGTCCTGTTTTATTAGCTTTTTGACTCTATTGTGTGGTTCTGGGCATTTCTGTCTGGTTGAGGGGGTTTTGGTTTTGTGCCAGTGCTCCCAGGCTTTATCCCTGTTTTTCATTTCTGACTTAGTGGTTTTCTGTAGCCATGTGGAGGGTTGTGCTTTGGTTCTGGAAAGTCTTATGGGGGCGTGGTAATTAAGGATGCTCAGGAAGGTAGTATTAAAAAATTAAACTGCGTCATCAAGACTGAGGTAGTTTAGAGGATTCCAGTTACATTCTTTGAGGGATAAGATGAATGTGAGTGGGTTACAGTTTAGTTTTTTACGCATTTGTTGGTGGGAGTGATCACTGAGGCTATCTGATAAGCAACCTGCTATATATGACTGGGGGCTCTTACTGACTAGTATCCAATCCAGGGTAGTGTGCTTGTTGGAGTTTTTATTTATCCTGTTTGGTGACTGGACTAGTTGGGTGAAGCCATGAAGGTTTAGATGATGGGTTGGATGGTTACCAGAACAGGATTGCCAGTTAATATTGAAATCACCTAAAATTATACTTTCTTGGGGGAGATGGTGGGTAGTCCAGCTGAGGAGGTTTTCTAGTGAAGGGATGTTTTGGCCAGGTGGGAAGTAGCATCCAATGATGCTGATGGTTTCATTTTGGTTTATTTTGAGGTTGGTATATATTATTTCTTCATTGCCTATTTGTGGAGCTGATGATTTTAAGATCTGGATGTTTAGATGCTGTTTAAATATTATAGCTATTCCGCCTCCTTTCTTGTTTAGCCAGTCTACTCTTAGTATGCCGTAATGGTATGGAAGATTTGCTCACTGGTAATGTGAGGTTTTAGCCAGGTTTCTGTCAGGATGACTGTATCTGGGGAGTGCAAGTCTATGGTGGCATGGAGTTCATGGACCTTGTTGGATATACTTCTAATATTTAGGCTTAGTAGAAGGAGATCACTTGGCTTTCTATTCGCTGTGATTTGGGAGAAGTTGTGGTTTCTAGTCTGATTATGAGGAGTGGGGTTGGAGATGCCAGGGCCAGGGTTGGGGTGGATGTCTCCACTTAGGGGTAGTTTTGATATGCATGAGGGCATTCGTTTTCTCAGTTTTTGAATGTGTTTGTTTATTAGGGAAACTTTATGATTGTGCTCTGTGGGTAATAGGTATGGTGGGAGGGTTACTATGTTAAGTTGTAGGGATGCTTTTTGTTTGAGTAATATAGTTGATAGAATATGTGGGGGTGTATAGGGATGGTTCTTGAGTTGGTGGGAGGGGAACTGAGTGAGGGTGAGACATGAGTGGTGGTGTGAGCAGTAGTACAGTGGTAGTGGTTGAGTGGGGGAATGATGGAGTTTTGGTAGGATGTAAAATATGCAAGGAGAGTGCATGCAGTGAGCATAGGTATGGTATGCTTATACATGTTAGCTGAGGAGGAGTGATAGTAGTGGGAAGATGGAGAAGGTAGAGTTGGGTTTAGTGCCATGGTTGGCTGTTGGAAAGATGGGAGGGGTTTGCGTGTGTAATAAAGGTAGGACTTCTGGGGGCGGGAGGTAATTGGGGGCAGGATGGGAAGCAAAACGGGCAGAGACCCTGTTAGTTGCTCTTACGAGGGGGCTGGAAACAATCAGGTAACAGAGTAAACTGATATAAGAACATATGATAGTGAATGTGGAGTCTCAGGTAGGTACCCTGTATTTCCACGAACTATCAGTTAGCTGTGCCCCAGTTCAGGCAGTTTTAGTAAGTTTTATGGCAGGGCTGAGCATAAAGTGCTCAAAGGGTGGTTGTAGTTTTAAAAATGGTGCCTGCACATGTAATATTTATTAACTTTGTGATTGGCTTAAGGTAATAAACAGGGAAGGGGGAGGGAGAGAACAAGGGTGTGAGCAGGCAGTTATTTTGAACTGCTGATAATGAGCCAAGATCCAAGCAAAGACAAGTTCAATGGGAAATGTAGTTTTTCATGACTAAGGGATATGTTTATGTATAATGTGCACTGGTCACTTTAAAAGTGGATGTACAGACAAAGTTTGAAACACAGTTGTTTAATTGTTTAGTATATTTAAGCTATAGAAGTTGATATGTTGATATCCTTTGAAGGCAAAATGCCGAGGTACCAGGATTAAAGCTGTTTGGTACTCCAAATCTGTGTACGCCTTTTGGATTTATTAGTTTTTTTGTATTTTTTTTTTTTTTGGTTTTAACAAGTTGAATCTAAACAAATTATAGGATACAGAGTACAATGACAGGGCTTTCAGTCTTCCCATGTAGGTTACCAAGTGGGTGTTTTCAATGTTATGGTTTTACAGCATCTTTAGCATGGTGTGATAATCAGATACACAGTACCGACACCCTGGGCTTAGTCTTAGTTTGTTGTTATACAGTGTTGTCTTACCTGGGAGACAGCTCATATGCGTTTGCATTTTTTTAACAGTTGCAGTGTTTCTGCTGCCTTCAGTTTATAGTACATATGTATAGTGTAAAACAACAGACTCAGTAGCAGATGACAATTGTCATGTGTCTTAACATTAGCTCTCATTTCTTCATACTCTAGTTGTATTCTGCTTATTGTAGCAATTAATTTGCAATGTGTCTATTAGACTGATTGGCAGTGAAGAAACATGCATAATTTTTTTTCATGTTTTCAAAATGATCGCTCTTTCTCTAAATTACTCTGACTTTATTGTGGGAATATATAAGTAAGGGGAAACTGAGTAGCAAAGTCTCCACATGCTTATTTACAATTCAGGTGTTTTTGCATAGGTACCTGTGCAATCTAAGTACATAGATTTAGAACATGTTGTATTCAAGGGAAAAGACTGGATGCTGAAATGTATGAAGTGTTGTGTCTGGACCTCCTGTCATTTGATGTAATATAATATACTAATTCTAAGCTACAGAGTCACAGTACAGTACAGTTCTGTATTGCAGTTGGATATATAATGTGACATTATGGTAGGGTCTGTGCTCAACTATGGTGTGAAAACACTGCAGGCTTATTTTGGATGTTGTGCATCAGCAGCCCATGTGAGATGGGAGCTCCTTCATAGCAGGAGGTAGACGTAGAATGTTTCTGCAGACATGTGGTATGGCTGCCAATATGCAATTAGACAGACTCTACATTCTTATCTTGTCATGTGTATTAAGAGCAGAGCCACACTGGCAGTCTGCATATTTCGAAGCATGGTAATATGCTGGCAGCACCAGATTTAATTTCTGGTATGCACTTTTAAGTAGGCATATATGACATAGAAAAGAGGGCTGACAGAAAACTGCATCCATGTGCAGTGCAGTGGCTTTATAAGTCAGAGTATATGTAATCTCAATAATGAGGTGGAGCATCAATAATATAGTTATGTATTGTGTGGGTTACATGTTACTATACTACCAGTTTTGTACTGTGTAGAATATGTTTCATGATAAGTGGTCATAGCAGGGTGTGTGTGTGTGTGTGTGTGTGTGTGTGTGTGTGTGTGTGTGTGTGTGTGTGTGTGTGTGTGTGTGTGTGTGTGTGTGTGTGTGTGTGTGTGTGTGAGCGTGTGTGCGTGTGTGTGTATGTGTGTTTGTATACGTCTGTGAGCATGTGTGTGTGTGTGTGTGTGTGTGTGTGTGTGTGTGTGTGTGTGTGTGTGTGTGTGTGTGTGTGTGTGTTTATGTGTGTCTGTGTAAGCTGATGCTTTATATGCTTTTGTGACAATGTATGTGTGTTTCCTTTCATCAGTTTCCTCATTCAGAAGTCACAATTTGGGATGGGGCTGACAACCAGAACATACTTCTTGTGGGGTTACTGATGTGAGACTGTCTGTCTTAGCTGAGGGGATACCTACTTCTATGCAAATAGTACCATAGCAGGCTAAGATATTAGAAGGGTATTCATGGACTGTTAGCGCCCTAGTTTTTCTTGTTTCGCAGTGTTTTTTAGCTAATTCTAAGAGTTTTGTTCACTGAAGATGTTGTATGAGAAGTCTTTATTTATACAAAATGGTTATATATTGAAACTGTTAAATCAGCTTGAAAATTTGAAAACTTTATTACTAGGATTTGTTAAAGCCAACACTAAATGTACATGAAGTGTACACAGTTCTGAGTGAACAGACAACACACAAACATTAACTCACACCTTTTTCCTCCTAATTTTAATTTTCCTACTGATTTTCCTGCAGCCTTAAATACTGAGGGGGATTCATAAAGGTTACCACAAAGTGTAGATAGCATGTACGCTTAGTGTAATCTTTCTGAATGACTAGAAGGCATAAAAAATGTGGTAGTGATGTTATTGAATACAGATCATGCACACTTAGAGTAGACTAATTGTAGGCATTATTGAATCTGGCTGTGCTTGGAAGCATAGGGTGTACTGTTATGAATTGTATACTAGGTGTCATTTTTTATAGTAGGTATAATTTTGATAGTTTCTTCATTTCTGAAGGAGCAATTATTTACTTGTCACCTCTATTGTTTTCCTAATGCCAGAGTTGTGGGCACAATATATCTGGCTGTGAAACTGGCATAATTCTAGACAATTTTAGATAGCTTACTGCATTTCAAAAATATATTGGGTAAAGTGTGCACTGCTGTGTTAATCTGCAAGATTTCCATCCAATATATAGCATTTTGAAGGCTTAATCTCAAGTACAAATTTGCTGACAGTCTTGTTTTATTGAGTTTGGTCCAAATTTCAAAGTGGAAAACTGTAGAGTTTTACAGGAAGGGCTTTGCTGCCTTGATCCCCTCCTTGTAAAGAGATTTACATCCCATTAGTCATACCACTTTAAGGAAAAGGGGTAACTTGGCAAAATAGTACTTTCAATGAGTAGGTCCATGATTAAAGTGACTGCCAAAGTGTGAATCAGTATAGTTGCAGCTTTGATTCCTTTCTCCCTGTTCTAGAAAATGGTTGAGATTTTAAGTCATTCCATTTTCTTTCAGGTGGTTTATAATCTGTGATGAGAATAAATCAATGCCCATATGACTATAAAAACCTCAGTAGCTTAGTCAATTGCTACAACGTCTTTATCTTTCTTTCGGTATCTCTCAGCATCACACAATATCTGTAAACCTGTGTAATACCTCTGTTCTGATCATTGTATATTTGTGATACAAAGGCATCAAGGTCATGTAGACCTGTATCAGCTACCAGTTGTGTTAAAGTCAAAATATGTGATTCTTTACTGAGATCCTAAACAATATTCTTTTCATTTTCAAGTGCCTTCCTATGTGGAAGTGTCTAGTTCCACAACAATGATTGCCGTATTTAATGGTTGCCTAACTATCCATAAGAATGTTAAATCTCTCATTGCTAGTGACCAGTGCTAATAAACTTCAGATTGTTAGCTGGTCTTTAATTCTTATAGCAGCTCTTTTCTTGGGCCATGCATATCTTTGTTAAGCTTCACTCTTTAGGTAAACACGATAAGCAATCTAAGGTTGCCTAGGCATATTCATATCCCTTCTTTTCTAGAAGGGTATTAAAATCACCTTCCCTTTCATCACACTGCAAAACATCTATTACAAAAACATAAAAATGTATCAGTCAGGTCAGTTAAATAATGTTTTATTTTTTGTGATGTTTATTTTTTGCAGTAAACGTATTATATTAGATTTGATTAAATGGAGGATACTACCCAGGTTAAAATAGCAGTTAACATGAAATATATTAAAATATGAAAAAGAAGTTGCAACAAATGATTGGTAAAGTGTTTGTACTATATGACTGTTTTAGGGTTATATAATAAAGTTCTAAAGTGATTGATTTTATTCTGATAAAGAATTGAATGAGTGGGAAGTGCTAATCCATTAAAAGTTTTTTGCTTATTTTTCTCTATTTGCAATGATTTTGTTTTATAAAAGATATAATACTGCTTCAAGTAATTCAGTATTACTTGCAATATGGTAAACTGCTGCAGACACCAACTTACACTATTGACTTTAATTAAATAATAACCCTGTTGCTGTACTGTAGAAAGGCGAAGTCATGAAAACTTTCCAATCGTGCTTGTTTGGTCAGAAGATAACTGTCTATTGATTTGACTCACTGAACATTGAACTCTGACAGAAGTGGTGTCAGGTAAACAAGACACCAATGCAGACTTCAACAGCAAAAAAAAAAAAAAAAAAGCTTCTCTTGCTTGAAGAAATTATCAATCAGCATTTGTCAGAAGACTGAAGTTCATTCTTGAAGATTTGCTCTAATGTCATCACTAACATGAGGCTTCTTGCTGCAGAAACACTCTGTCACTAAGGAACTGCTTTTCAACAAAAATCAAATAAGAAATAAAGGCAGAAACTACATGCAACATAACACTGTTCTTTGAACATATGCTTTATGCACAAAACGTAAAGAACAGGCTAGAAATAATGAAGTTACATAGATGCAGCTATTAGCACATTTTATGTCATTACTGTACAGCTCTTGAAAAAGTCTGTTAACTTTCTTTTTTAATTTGGTTCCAGATTTTACTGCTAAATTTAACTAGCATAGAAACAATGACAGCAGGCCTAATTTAATTAACATCAAGTAGAGAAGAGTGTTACACCAGACTAAAGTTTTCTGGGAATTAATATTAATGGCCGTTATGCCCTTGGTGATTATCACAAGTTTCTAATCCAATTAGAAGCTCATACTTACAGGCATTAGATCAATAGACATTTAGAGCTGAAACTGATCTCTACATGAAGCTGTTCATGGTGCTCCATCTCTAAGAAAATATTAGCCAACTAAATCTGCCACTAATTGCCCTTCTGAACAATGCTGTGGCTCTTCATTCATGTGGTATACTAACTAGCTGGCATGTGATCTTGCTGCCTTTGGAGCACTATTGGTCATTAACATACATTTGTCAGCAGGTGACATGAATGTCTAGACTTCTCGTGACAGAAAGCATGTAGGCCATGTGCGACATGTATGCACAGTTTGTCATCTCTGACAGATTGCTACTAGACTGCAGCTTCAAATCAACTTCTGCAGATCAGGTGTATCTCTGCAAATACATGAATGGTTAGTCGCTTGTATATTATTTGTTTTATTTACTTAAAGGACATAGACTGGAACCAGGATCCCATATTCAGCTATGACCTTGGTATATAAAATATTAGAAATGGAAATAATGTGACCAATCTAGTGCCCAGGGCCAGTCAGTAACAGCAAGATCAGACTGTACATAGGCTTTATTATTGTGTTTGTTTTGAAGTGGTAAGGGTACATGGAATGTCATTCATTTTGGTAGAGAAGTTGAAGGAAATGGTGTACTGGTCAATAAACAATAGAGAATGGAATTTTGGAGGTGAGAATCCATGAAGGGAAGTGGAAAGAACCCAGTTAAGCAGCGATTGCCCAACAATGTCTTTGCTGAGTTAAGTTGGGAAAGTACTTAACTGCTACAGGAACAAAATGTCATAGGAACCTTCTAGATCTTTCTTACAGATGGAGCACCAGTCTATGGTACAAACCCCTAAAAAACCTATGTGTATGCCCATAATATGATTGCTTATGGATTTAATAAGCTTTTAATAGTTAACAGATGGTGCAGAAGTTGGTGTGAAGATGTAAATGACTGATACACTGAGTTTAAGATGACCACCAATAAGGTGAAATAAGAGCAAGCAGTCTAGCTGGGGTAATAATCCATGGAACTGACAGACCAGTATATGATATTATTCTGACAATAAAAAAATGCAACACTATCTTCAGCTCTGTTTCCAGGGTGAAAACAGTAAAAAAGAATCACTTTTGTCAACAACAAATCATTATTGCCAAGGTGGGGTCTATATTATCAGACAGAACAAGAACAGTAAGGCAAAGTGAAGAAACTTTATGGAGTTTTGTTAACAGAGAAATGCATTTTTTATGCTATAAGAATTCTAGGGACATGTGAGGATAAGATTAAATGCAGAGATACAAGGACATTTTTCATTACTAAGCAAACGTTTATGTAGTAAGGGTCTGGGTTATTAAATAAGTCTGAAAGAATGAGTTTTTTTTAGCGTATATATATGTATGAAGTAAGGAAGCAGACAGTGGTGCATATGATGGAATGTGGGACTCGTAGCTACTCAGATGACAGAAAAACAATGGATGCTATAAGCAGTGCAGTCTGGTTAAGTTTTAACTATGTTAGCTGGTTCGGTAATGTTTTTAACAGAGACAGTATGACTTTCCTGTAAAAAGGCAGTTAGTAGGATGGGAGTGAAGCAGAATTATCCCTTCAGATTTATTGATATGAAGTGATGGCTGAATAATGGAGGTGAGAGGTGTATGTCACAACAAACGTTCACTAGACATGATTTTATAAATTCAAAATTTAAACTAACTTCTTTGTATAAGCACCACATAATGCTTGCAATTTTTTCATGCTTACATTTCATAGAAACTGATCATATAAACTGATGTTTATATTTCATATTTACTACTAAACTGAATCCACACTTGTTTTTC